>NW_008335444.1:7857304-7883985 GCF_000622305.1 Nannospalax galili | reverse complement strand
TAATAATAAATAATTTTTTAAAGAAAGAAATATGGTCACATCCTTGTCAAGGCCCTATCAATGGAGGGCAGTGGCCAGGACTCACCAAATCCTTTTTCAGACATCCAGAGTCACCCCCCCCCATCTATTCCACTCCCTTTATCATTGGCAGAAGATTTTGTGATCATGGTGGACCAGGAGACAAGTCATGTCAGAGTCATACCTTATAGAAAAACAGGGACCCAGAGGAATTTCAGGGTCGGGAGAGGCAGGTAGAAGGGAGCGTGCAGGTAGCCAGTAGACCACAGGCTGGGTATCGAAGAGGGCCAGCATGTTAGGGTATTTGCAGTAAGGCGGCAGGGCTCAGAGCTGGGGGAAGAGGGACAGTCACTGTGACAGATGTGGTCTCAGTAGCCCACAGCAAGGAAGGGAAAAAGGGAAAAGCAAAAGCCATTTGGGGGAAAATGGTTTTAGAAAACAAATTCTTTGGGGCCAATGGTTTACATCACTAGCTACTCTTGAAGAGGACCTGGGTTCAGTTTCCAGTATTCACATGGTAGCTAACAACAGTCCTTAGCTCCAGTTCTAGGGGATCTGATGCCCTCTCCTGGCCTCCTCGGGCATTGCACACACGTGGTGCAGTTATACACATTCAGGCAAAACACTCATACACATAAAATTAAACAAATCAAAAAATTTTTAACAAATTCTTTGATACAGGTTGGTGTAACTGCAGTTGCAGCCAGACCCCCTCCCCGGAGGTGAGTGCATTGAAGGTTTGAGAAAGCAAGGCACAAATAAAAATTGTACTTATGCTGCAGACCAAGCCAGAGACTTGGAGAGCAGGAGGAAATCAGGAAGCCTTGTGGCTTCCAAAGGGCTCCAGGGACTGCCTCCTCCCAGAGAAGACATTGGGGAGACTCCTGCTGCAGTGGGGACCAAGAAACCAGGCTGTGTAACAGGGGACATTGCCCCTTCTAGACACCTTGGATCATAGTCTGATGGGAAAACAAAAACAAAAAACCCTTAATGCCAGGAATGAAGTCCCTTTCTAGAAGCTGTTGACTAGGAGTTCCATAGACCTCAAATAATACTGCTCTTGGTTAACCATTACCACTGGGTAAGACCCTATTGCTGAAGACACTACATACATGAGCTGTAGAATAAACAAGGGGAAATCAAGCTGGGGCTGACCTCAGAGCCTCATCTCTACTGGCTAACGTTCATCGTGCTGGAAGGTGCTATGCATGCTACCAGAAGGAAACAATAACCATCAACCTTACCTAGCTGTGAACTACAACAATAGCAACAAGATATGCCCATTGGTAGAATAGTGACACAGATATTATGGGAGTAACCAATCACTCTCTAGTTGGATTTAGGTCCACATCCTAGGATTGAGCCCATACCTGACACTGATTTCAGGCATAGGAACCTGGGACTAGACAGGACATAGGGGAGAGCCTAATATTAGTTTTCTAATAAACAGTTCTTGTATTAAACTGACTCCAAATGATTTATTGTTATACCCATAGATTAATGCATCTCTCAACTCTCACCAGAGACATTTCCTCATGTAGCAGATGGTGATTAACACGGAACCCACAACTGGCCAATGTGCAGAGAACAAGAGGCCACAGAGTGCCTATCCCTGAATAGGACACCTATATCAAATGTCTGCCTCCCAAGGCGCAGGGATCATTGTGGGTACAGAAAGATTGTAAGAGCCAGAGGTGGCAGGTGACCACAAAGAAACAGAGTTTTCCAGACAACTGGTCAGTTAGTCATATGAATTCACAGCAATTGTGATGGCATGCACAAATCCCACATAAGCTCAAATAAGACAAAATTCCAGCATAGACAGAGAAGTGGGTAAGAAACCCCAACCTGACCTAAGGAAATTTTAGCAACCGATGGCTGCTGGGAGGGGCAGAGACAGTCTCTTTCAAGCATGGGGTTCTTGGTAGGTTAACCAGGCTCCAGTGGATGGATCCACACTGAAGGATATTTGGGGACACAAATGAGACTCTATAGGCATATATATAATAGAGTACATTAATTTGGAAAGGGGATGTCAGACAGGGGAGGGGATCTAAATACTATCAAATTATATTGTATGAAAACGGTAAAAATGGGGGCTGAAGAGATGGCTCAGCGGTTAAGAATACTGGTTGCTCTTGCAGAAGACCCAGGTTCAAATCCCAGCACCCACATGGCAGCCAACAACTGTCCATAACTCCAGTCCCAGGGGATCCGACAGCCTCTTCTTACCTCCACAGACATTGCACAACATGGGTGCATTTACCTACATGCAGGCAGTACACACATACATAAAATTAAATAAATAAATAAATAAATAAGAGAAAATAGCAAAAATGAAAGAGAAGGAGAAGGAGGAGGAGGAGGAGGAGGAGGAGGAGGAGAAGAAGAAGAAGAAGAAGAAGAAGAAGAAGAAGAAGAAGAAGAAGAAGAAGAAGAAGAAGAAGAAGAAGAAGAAGAAGAAAAAGCTGTCAGGATGGCAATGGAAGAAATGAAGCTGGAGTCCAGCTGACACTGTTGGGAACCTGGTATCACAGGATCAGCCTGTGCAAACTGGAGTGAGCAATAAGATTGGCTGCCTGTGGCAGAATCACCTGGGTACCTTTAAGTGGAAGGACTGATTTTGCTCTAGGTAAAGAGTGCCACTCAAAGCCAAGGCCATGGCTCTCATGGAGCTATGGTCCTCAACCCTGAGCCATAGTTCCACATTCCTCTAGTGGTAGGCTGATGTTGGGCAGCAGCTTTGGCCTTCTCTGAGTGGCTTCAGTCCCCACAGTCCCTCCCCCAAGGCCCAGGTTGTGCACGGCAGTGGCTTTGCCTATCTGTTGGTCTTATGCTGGGGACAGAGGTCTCCGTCATTTGCAGATTCTAGTCTTGGGAGGACTGATTCTCTAGAACAAACTTCCCACCTTCCTTTGTTGCTGTGTGCATCTTGCGGGCGTGATTTTCGCACCCGCGCTGCTGGGGCTGGGGTGCACAGGTTTCTCGCTGCTGCTGGGTGGGTCTCTCTGGCTCTCTGCGGCTGCCCGGGAAGTGCAGGCGAGTCTGCAGGTCCAAGGCCGGCGCCAGGCGCTGGCTAGTGCAGACTCCGCGGGGGACTGCAAGCTGCGGGCCAGGTTCTGCGCCAAGCTGCCAGACGCTCCCTCTGTGCACGTGATCCGTTGGCCACGGGATCGGGAGGGGAGGTGCAGGAACGGCGAAAGCAGGATCTTCGCGAGTGAATGTTGACGGAAGGATAGCCCCCTCCAGGAAGACTGAATCACAGGCTGGTTCCAGATGCAGTGAGACACAGATACAGCTCCAGACAAGTTCAGTGATAATAGCTTCGCTTTATTGGGGTGAAACCAGAAGATTTATAGTGTGGAGGCAGTAGCAAAAGCCTCAGTTGATAGGTGCTCCTAGGATGCCCCATTTACATGTGGCGGTGGGCTTCTATCAGGCTGCCAGACAATGCCTGATTATCACATAGGAAAAACCTGGCAGTTTCTATGCCAGAGGTCATGTATCTCTGGCAGCCACTTCAAAGGTGAGTCAGGAAGAGAGTAGGAGGCACCCTGCTGGAAAGGGGAGTCTCTGCATAAAAACGCTGAGCCCCTTAGGCTATCCAGACATGGAGAGACTGCGACCCAAACAGCAGGGGTCCCCAACATCCTTGATGGCCAGTTATGGTCTTGACTCCACACATGGTTCTAGGCACCCAGGCCTTGATGCTGGACCCTTCCCATTCCCAGGGACCAAGAGGTTTTCCAATATTTTTCTATTACTCTTCTACAGCCTCACCTGTGTCCTTCACCTGTGTCCTACAGAAAATATAAATCCCATAATTCACTTCTAGAGATAAAAATCATAATCTGGGAAGTTAAAAATAGCTGGGCTTGGTGGCACATGCCTTTAGTCCCAGCACACAGGAGGCAGAAGCAGGCAGATCTCTGTGAGTTCAAGGCCAGCCTGGTCTACATAGTGAGTTCCAGGACAGCTGGGGCTACAGGGAGACCCTGTCTCAAAAAGACCAAAAAATAAAAATAAAAATAAAATAATAACAAAATACAAAGCACTCTGTGTTCAAATCAAAGATGCTATTTCATTCATCACTCTTCCTGCCTCATTTCTCAAAACTCCCTTCTCTGGCACCCACCATATTGAACTAACAAACACATTCCATCCCTCCATGGACTCCCCAAATAGCCACTGCAGTCTGTGGCCTGCACCCTGTGTGCCAGGCTCTCACAGGCTCCCCCTGACTCACAAAGTCCAGCCCTGCGTCCTCTCTCCTGAAACCTTCCCTGACCCTCCTCTATTCTTCCTGTACACAACTCTCTGTATTTTCTGCTTTTGTTTTTTTCCTACCTATATCAGGAATTCCTTGGGCACAGACAAGATGTCTAGACATTTTTCTCTTAGAGTAGTGCTGCAAATTGAACCCAGGGCTACACATACTAGGATTCCACTGTACCACAGAGCTACATCCCCAGCCAAGGCATGTTATTGAAGGCTCAGCAAATGTACATGGATTTGAGTGAATGAGCAAATAATACAATGTAGATGAATCACTTTTTACAGTCTTAGGAATATCATCATTAATAGTTCACTCTGCAGGTTTTCATTAATCACCCACTAATTGTCATAAGGCTCTACCAGGAGCCTGGGGCCATATGTAATGGAGTCTTGTCCTTGAGGACTTTACAGGAAAGCCAGACAGAAGTCACAGTATAACTTTATTATAAAGATGACAATAACATAAACATATTAACATAAATGTGTACTCTAAGAGGCTGTCTGCAAACTGGGGCAATGTAACCAGGGACAGCTCCCCAGGGGCTGTGGAAAGGCTCCTGATGGAGGGGCAACTGGAGCTCTGCCTTGTCTGGGTCCTGGACAAGGCTTGGGCAGGGTCCAGCTCTCTCTCCCAGCCCTTCCCCCTCCCAGTCTTTTCTCTTCCTTCAGCTCACTTTCTGCCCTGCCCCAGATACTCCTGCTTAGCCTCCCAAGGCCCCACAGAGTCACACATATTGCGCTGCCCTCTGGCCCAGGCCTTACCGCCAGCAGAGGTTATGGGTGTCTGAAGGCGAGAGTCCAGGATCTCTGGGCACTCTCTTTGGAGACCAACAAGTCTTGGTATGAGCCCTGGATCTTCCACTACCAGCTGTGTACCTGACATATTTACTTTATGCCAGCCCCAGTTTCCCAGAGTACAGAACAAGAACAGTAGTAATAAATGAGATGGTGACACTTCCCTGAAATAGATACAGAGAACTTGGAATGTTTTCTAAAATCCTCAATAATGTAAACTCTGCTTACTTCTAAGGTTCATAAAATTCCAGTACTATACAGCCAGAGGTGGGTAGCCCTGGGCTGAATGCATGCGATACTCAGACATTTCATGGGCCCTAATTCTGGACATTAGAGCCTTCCTGGGATCCCAGAGAAATGATATGGGTTAATGAAGTCCAGACCTTCTAATTTATTTTTTTTTATTTTATGTATATGAGTGTTTTGCCTGCATGTATGTTAGTGCACCTGTGTCATACAATGCCCACAAGGACCAGAAGAGGGCATCAGATCCTTTGGACCTGGAGTTATAAATGGTTGTTAGCCACTATGTAGATGCTGAAAACCAAACCAGGGTCTTCTGCCAGAGCAGCCAGTGCTCTTAACTGCTGAACTATCTCTCTAATCCCCAAAGACCTCCTAAATTTTATAAATGCACTTCAGAATGTCTCCATGTGCCTGAGTCAGCCACTAAATAAACTTCTAGATCTCTGAAAAGGGAAAATTACACTGTTTTACCTTCTAATCCAATGAGACATAGAGGCAAGTAAATAATTATTCCAGCTGAAAAACCAAGTCCAGAAAGGGAAAATGATTGGCCAAGGTCATGGCAAGCTAGAGGCACACCCAAACTAAGTCTTTCCTCCACCATATATCTGATAGCACTTACTGATCTGGAGTCATACCAAAAGCCACTCTAACTAATTCAGGTACTGGTTAGGACTGTGGAAGACAATTCTGGAAGACGGTCAGAAATGTCGAAAACCGTAGACTGGAAAGATTGCTTGTGGTTAAGAGTGCTTGCTATGAGGGGCTAAGACCTAAGGAGACTGTGTGAGTTGCCTGGATTTGGCCTCTAGGTGGTGGTGAGCCTTCCCAAATTGCACCCTGCCCACCCCCTAACTGGGATTGTGTGAAACCCCTCCCACTTCGCCAGGGGTAGAGCTCTCTGCCTTACAGTAGGGTAGGGGCTGGGACCTTAACAGACTACATGAAAGTGCCAAACTCAGGCCTCCCCTTAGTGAACTTTCCAAATTGTGCTATAGTGCCTGCTAGTAGGGGTCCAGACACTAGAAGGCAGCCAGAGTATGTATACCTGACTGGAGCCTAACTTGGGCCTCTGTGGGAGCTCCTGAGTAGCTGACTGAAGCAAAATAGAATATCAACACTAGAAGATAAAGTTGAAGAATTGGACCACTCAAGCAAAGATTATGAAAAATTTTAAAAACACAAGAATGGAATGTGCAGGAAATGTGGGACACCACGAAAAGACCAAATCTACACATCATAGGCATAGAGAAAGGAGAAGAGTCTCCGGTTCATGGTATTGACCATGGATAGTCAAAGCAACCCTGAGCACAATGAACAACACTGGGAGGTTGGGGGTGGATTACTATACAGATCTCAAACTATACTATAGAGCTGCTGTAAGTCATAAAAACAACATAGTATTGGCGCAAAAAATAGACACACAGATCAATGGAACATCATTGAAGACCCAAACCTGAGTACATGCAATTTCAGTCACCTGATATTTGACAAAGGTGCCAAGAACACACAATGGAAGAAAAACAGCATCTTCAACAAATGGTACTGGCAAAACTGGATCTCCACCTGTAGAAGAATGAAACTAGATCCTTGTCTTTCACCTTGCACAAAAGTCAGCTCCAAACGTATCAAAGACCTCAATGTGAAACTGGAAACTCTGAAACTATTAGAAGAAAACATTGGCAATAACCTACAAGATACAGGTACAAGAAAGGACTTTCTAAATCGACACCAGTTGCTCAGGAATTAAGGTTAACAATCAATAAGTGGGACCTCATAAAACTAAAAAGCTTCTGTACAGCAAAAGAAATACACAAGAAAACGAAGAGAAAACCCTCAAACTGGAAAAAAAATCACCAGTGACACATCTAACAGAGGTTTAACATCCAGAATATATAAAGAACTCGAAAAAAAAAAAAAGAGTCAAGAAAACAAATGACCCAATTAAAAGACGGGCTAAAGATCTGAACGGGAACCCCGGTTCAAATCCCAGCACCCACATGGTAGCTAGCAACCATTCCAACTCCAGTTCCAGGGAATACAATGCCCTCTTCTGACCCCTGCAGACATTGCATAACACAGGTGCACTTACATACATGCAGGCAATACACGCATACACATAAAATAAAAATAATAAAATTTTTTAAAAATCTGAACAGAAAGTTCTCAAAAGAAGATGACTAAGAACCATCTTAAAAAGGGTTCAACATCATTAGTAATTAGGGAAATGCAAAATAAACCACCTTAAGATTTCATCTTACCCCAGTCAGACTGACTAAGATCAAGAGAACAAATGATACCAAATGCTGGCGAGGATGTGGAGAAGGGAACGCTCATTCACTGCTGGTGGGATTGCAAAGTCATGCAACCCCTATGGAAAGCAGTGTGGAGAACTCTTAAAAAACTAAAAATGATCCTAACATATGACCTGGTTATACCACTCTTTGGCAGGTACCCAAAGGACTCATCCTATTGTAGAGACACTTGTACAACCATGTTTGTTGCTGCTCTTTTCACAATAGCTAAGAGATGGAAGCAACCTAAGTGGCCCTCAACTGATGAGTGGATAATGAAAATGTGGTATATTTACACAATGGGGTTCTACTCAGCAGTAAAGGAAGGTGAAATAATGAAATTTTCAGGTGAATGGATGGATCTAGAAACTATTATACTAAGTGAAGTAACACAGACTCAGAAAAACAAAAGACATATGCTCTTCTTCAATTGTGGATCCTAGCACCAAATCCTTGTAATCAAGTATCCCAGTCACCACCCATCAAAGTAGCTTCTTTTTCAACAGACAGAGATTATTACAAAGTTACACCACTGGTCACACACAGAGATTCTCTTAGGCGCAAGCCTAAGTGGCACATCTAGGATGCAACCTCTACACCTAAGACTCAGCACGTAGAACAAGGGATGAAGAGGGCACTAACGCATCTTTCAGTTCTCATCAATGAAGCTCCCTTATGCAACAGAGGGCCAAGAACACAAAAGGTCACAAATGGCCAAAACACAGAGAATAGGAGTCTGCAGAGTGTGGGTCCTTCTTGGACAGGAGTCTATATTGAGGTCCACCCACCCAGGGCTCAGGGACCATTGCAGAAGAGGCAGGCAGAAAGATTGTAAGAGCCCAAGAGGAGGTGCATGACCATATGGAAATGGTCCTACAGATGCCTGGGACCCTTCTCATACAAGCCTACAGCAATGGTGTCAGCATGTACAAGACCCATGCAAATTTAGGCAGACAAAAACCCAGCACAGAACTGTGGAAATGAACAGGAGGCCCCAATTTTAGTCAAAGAATTATTGGCAGCTGATTACTGCTGGGTAAGGAAGAGCTGATCTTCTTAAGGGGAGGGGATGCTAGATAGGCTGACTAGATCCCAGTGGATGAACTTGCACTGAGGGACATCTCAGGACACTAAATTTACATAATAGGCCTTAACACAAATGACAGAATGTATGAACTCCGAGGGGGGCGGTTATGGGAGGTACCAAGGGGGAAGGGGGAAGGGAGTATGAAGATGATTTTATGTATGAAATACACAAAAATTCAATTTAAAAAAAAAAAAGAGTTCAAGACTAGCCAGGCATGGTGGTGCATGCCTTTGATCCTAGCACTAGGGAGGCAGAGTAAGGCGGATCTCTGTGAGTTCAACCTGGTCTACATAGTGAGTTCCAGGCCAGCTAGGCCTACAGGGAGACCCTGTTAAAAAGACGGAAAAAAAGAAAAAAAAAGAGTTCAAGACTATGGGGCAGAGCACTGGCAGAAGAAGAAAGGTTTGATTCCCAGCACCCACATGGTGGCTAACAACCATCCATAACTCCAGTTCCAGGGGTTCCAATGCCTTCTGACATCTGTAGGCATTGCATGACATGGCTGCACTTACATACATACAGGCAATACACTAACACACATAAAATAAAATAAGAAGAGTTCAAGAACAACAACAAAAAGACTGCTTGCTGTACAATCATGAGGACTAGAGTTCAGATCCAAGCACCCATGTAACAAGCACCCTGTGCACACCCATAACTTCAGCTCTGAGATGGGTGCAGACAGAAGACTCAATGGTGCTCACTGGCTTCTAGCTCAGCAGAGAAAATATGAACTCCAGATTCAGGCAGAGACCCTGCCTCAAAGGATAAGAGGAGAGAGATAAAGAATACTTGATTCCCTTTTCTTGCCTCCACATACTCACAGGTGTGGACACCTGCACACTTGTGCATACATACACACAACTGAATTAATAATAAGATCAATAAATCTTTTAATATATTTTTATTTAGTATTTTTATTTTATGTGCACGAATATATTGCCTGCATGTATGTGAATGCACCTGTGTCCTGCAATGCCAGGGAGGTCAGAAGAGGGCATAGGATTCCCCTGGAATTGGAGTTAAGGGTGGTTCGTAGCTGCCATGCGTGTGCTGGGAATCGAACCCACATCCTCTGCAAGAGCAGTCAGTGCTCTCAACCGCTGAGCCATCTCTCCATGACCAATACATCTTTTAAAAGAGAGAGAAAAGATTTTTTTTGAACCCTCAGGCTCTGTGACCTAGCAGCTCTGATACCTTGCTAATGTCATTTCCTCTCTGCAGCTCATCCCACCCGCCCCTGGGGAGAAGGGGAGAGCTGAAGTCCCTTCTGTCTGACTCCCAGGGTCCCTGGCATTCTGGGGAGAGGATGAAAGGCCAAATCTAAAACCCAACCTTCCCATTGCTCTATGCAGTCCCCTCACATAGACCTGTCTGTTCAGCCCTGGTTGACAGTGCTGCAGCTGGCTAGGCAGGCAGGAAGGAACAGCTTGCTGTGCATGCTCTAGCAGCCTGCATATTCCCAAGAAATCTGTGGACCCCAGCTACTCTTGGTACTGTGACAGAATACCTGACAGAAGCAACTTAAAAGAAAAAAATACTTCTCTTGCTCACGGTTTCAGAGGTTTCTGTCCATGGTGGGAAATGTGGCATAATGGAGGCTGGGGAACCCAGAGATAATGCCAGTGCCCCACTTTCTTCTTTTCCTCCTTTTATTCTATCCAATCCCCAGCCTATAGAATGGTGCCATCCATATTTAAAGCAGCCTCCCACCACCCACTAATTCTTCCAGAAATACCATGCCAGACCACCCCAGGTGTGCCTTACTAATCTCCTAGGAGCTTCTCAATACAACCAAGTTGACAAGATTAACCATCAGAGATGGTAGCATCTCCAGTGTCCTCTCTCCTTCCAGAACCCCATCCTCCAACTGCCAGAGCTTAGAGTCCAAGGTGAACACCAGAAATTCCCTGAAGCTGGACCCTCTGCCAAGGGGACTGATAGGCTCCTACTTGGATATCTTGAGGGGAAGACCTTGGGCCTCTGCTTCCTTATGTGGAGGGTTGGGAGCAGTCACAAGTCAGCCCATCTGATTCATGAGATGAAGAAGCCCAGGAGGTCTTAGTACTAGTTCAGGCGTGTGGAAGGCAGGGTCTCTGGCAAGAGTGACTGAGTTGCCAGGCTGGCCTTACCCTCTGCTCTTCGACAGTTGATACCCAGAATGACAGAGGAATTGCTGGTGGGAAAGAGAAGGGTGCTTTCTACCTAAACCAGTTCCCTGAATCCATTCAAATACCAAAACTGGCCTGGATGGAAGTGAGGAGTAGAAAAGTGGGGAAATGTGGGGAGCCGCCTGCCGTCCCTGCAGACGCCATTACAAGATGGCGCTCACATCCGGTTCATGCTGAGCAGTAAATAAGTCAGTACGCATGCCCGAAGTAATTTTCCACCTTCTAGTCTCTGCCTACCTCGTGGCGTGATATGGGCTGATGAGTTTGCGACCAATCCAGAGTTGCCACGTCCAAGACGGGCTTACTAACCTATATAAGGGCTGGGTTTCCGACATTCGGGGTCTTCGCCCTGTAAGCTTATGCTCTCCCTCTCAAGATGCATTAAAGCTTTTCTGCAGAAGGATCCTGAGTGTGCCGTGTCGTTCTTGCTGGCGAGACGATAGCGCGGGACAGGGAAACACATCCAAGAGCAATCCTCCAAAGGAGAAAGGCTTCCAAAGCACTCCCAAGGCCCTGTTAGCCCCAGTGCCTGGCACAGAACCTGTTGAATCTTTAATTAAAAAAGAACGTGACTGGTGTCTGGTACTTACTCTGTACCCAAGACTGCCTCTGGGGAGCAGCCAAGACAGATCAAAGCTGCCTCTGTGGGGCACTCACTCTCTGGGGGAGCTGGTAGCAAGAAAAAGATTTGGAGAACCACAAAAAATAGATAAGGAAAGAGATGAGAGCTGGGAGTAGGAGGGCTTGGGAAACAACTCTGTGCCTCCCCTCACTCCAGCTCAATGAGAACTGAGGTCCTATGCTTGGGCCACTGCAGCGGGATCCCTACCTCTATGCATGCATCTGAGCCAGCTAAGGACCTCTCCTGTGATTCCCCCATTTTTGTTTCCAGGAATGTAGAACTCTCTCTGACCACATTCTTTTTCTTCCAGACTCCACACTTCCACTGCTGCTTGGAGTGGATTTCTGTCCCTTGCAATCAAGAGAGTCTGCTTTGAGAGAATGCTTGCAGTGGGAGGGCAGAGTAGGTTGTTAAGGATGTTAAGGATGTTGGAGGCAAACTGTTCGTAACCCAGTATTACCACTTGCTAGCTGTGTGACCCCGAACAAGTCATTTAACTTTTCTGTACCACATCTGTCAACTTGGGCCATAACAGTAACTTACTTGCAGAGATCTGGTTGGTGAGTTAATTTCCTTACAAGTCTGATTAGATGAGGGTACCATGTAAGTACAGGCCAGAAGCATTGCTCCAACCTTGGCTACTGGATCCATCTGCAAGCTCTTATCAAAAGCAACTATGCTCTTCTCACTCAGCAGACAGGCCAGGCCCAGGATGTTCCCCAGTAGCATCCCTCCTTGCACATGCCCTCCCAAGGCCACATCTGAGCATAAGAAGGACCATCATAGTTCAGTGTCGGGATCAAATGGTTCAGGACGATGCCATAATGGAGTGGGGAGAACTGAAGAGGGTGAGAGCCTGCCTGTGGGACACTCGGGGAGGCTCTAGTCTCCATGTAGGCCCAGGAAAAGGGATGACTACGGGCCCCACAGAGGGTTGACTGAGCTGTGGTCTTAAAGGCATTTCTCATTGACTGTGGGCTGCCTATCCTCACAGCAGCTGCCTTCCTCCAAAATTGGTTTGTATCAAATACTCCTTTTGCCACTAAAGTAATGTCTTTGTGTGTCCTGTGTGGTCTATTGAAGTAATTCACATTCCTCCACCTAGCATAACTTTGTACTCTCTCTCCCTCAAGAACTCATAATGTTAGCAGTGGTCAGTGTCAGGTGTTTTCACACTCTTGGCAACTTACTCATAGAATTGAAAGAAAGGTGCACACAGGTTGCAAAGTAGCAAGGCAACTTTATTCAGAAGTAAAGCAATAGAGATCAGATAGATCAGTATGCTACAAGCAGCTGCAGGCTCCGAGTGACAGCACTCAAGGTCCCAGGTTATTGCCTACAATTTCTTTTACGATGTCTTAGGAGGAGGGACTAGTTGCTAAGGGATGTAATTTGAGTGGTTCTCTACTTTGACAGAGTTGAAATATGTAAGCCTTCTCTGACTGTGCATGTCCCTTCTCATGATGCATCCAATTTTAATCATATGCATGCCAAATTATGCATAGACACAACATGGTAAATAAGGGATTCTCCCCTAAAAGTTCACTCAGAGGACAGTCTCTCTTACTGCACATGCAAGGGCAGATGGAGGAGTGATTAGGAAAGTTCTAGAAATGAAGTGCATTCATGTGATGCTCCTCACATAGAAGCCACAGAACCTCCTGTCAGTAACTCAAAAAAGTCTTGTTAATGACTGCCTTGACAGCATGCAATTCTGCCTTCCTTGCTGTGATGGCTAATCCTGGGTGTCAACTTGACTGGATCTGGGATTTACTGAAATGAGAGAGATCTTCTTGATTGCATCATCTGAAGCTGGAAGACACACCCTAAGTGTGGGTGTTACCTTCTGATGGCAGCCGTATAAAAGGCCATGGCAGAGGAGAGCGCTTGCTTTTTGCCACTTGCCTTCTCTCTCGCTGGTGAGTTCATCTTGCTGATCTTTTGGAATTCATCAGACCTTCAGCGCCAGATTGGGACTACTGAGCCATCCAGCCTCGTGGACTGAGTGACTACGGATTCTCAGCCTCTCCAGTGTGGTGCAGCCATTGTTGGACTACTCAGACTCTATCCTGTGAGCTAAGCTGATAAATCTCTATACATATATATTCATTCTACTGGTTCTGTTTCTTTAGAGAACCTTGACTAATACACTTGCTTTGATAAATTATGAGTCTGTGTAGGGGCTGGAGAGATGGTTTAGTGGTTAAGAGCACTGGCTGATCTTGCAGAGACTTAGGTTTGGTTCCCAACACCCACATGGCAGCTAACAACCATCCTTAACTCCAGTTCCAGGGAATCTAGCAGTGCCCTCTTCTGGCCTATGCAGGCATCATATGACAGGAGTACACTTACATACAAGCAGGCAAAACACTCATGCACACAAAACAAAAATAAATAAATCAAAAAACTTTTTTAAAAACTTAAAAGTCCATGTAGCTAGATCAGCATCAAGTCTAGTTCATATGTCATTTTTATTTTGGGACCCCAGGCCCAGCTTAAGAAAATATTTGTTGAAAATGATGAGGTTCATGCGAAAGTGCTGGCTTTCTGTCTTTGGTAGGAGACAAAGGGTCTGGTGTGGGGGCTTTGAGAATAGCCTTCCCAACTTCCCACCTGCTGTTCTATAGACGGTAAACCAGAGTTAGGCTGCCTCTGGTATAGAGAGCTGTGCTAGGAAACCACAAACAGCCCCAGTGAATAGCCACCACATTGGAACTCATTGCTCTTCAGCCAAGCCCAAAAGTGTGTCGGAAGAAGGGGAAATTCCTGGGACTAGAGAGAAGGCCCAGCAGTTAAGAGCACCGACTACTCTTGCAGAAGACCCAGGTTCAATTCCAAGTACCCACATGGCAGCTAACAAGTCTGTAACTCCAATTCCAGGGGATCCAACACCTTCTTCTGACCTCCACCAGCATTGCATGACACAGGAGCACTTACACACATGCAGGCAATACACTCAAATACATAAAAAAATAAAATCTTTTTAAAAAATAAAAAAGGGGGCTGGAGAGATGGCTCAGCAGTTAAGAACACTGACTGTCCTTGCAGAAGACCTGGGTTCGATTCCCAGCACCCACATGGCAGCTAACAACTGTCTGTAACTCCAGGGGATCCAACAGCTTCTTCAGTCCTCCTCGGGAATTGCACAACACGGGTACATTTACATACATGCAGGCATAACACTCATACACACAAAATAAAAATAATATATAATTTTTTTTTTAATTAAAAAGTCAGGCGTGTTGGCGCATGCATTTAATCCCAGCGCTCAGGAGGCAGAGGCAGGTGGATCTCTGTGAGTTCAAGGCCAGCCTGGTCTACATAATGAGTTCCAGGACAGCTGGGGCTACAGGGAGACCCTGTCTCAAAAAGACCAATTAATTAATTAATTAATAAAATAAAGGAGGGGGCAATTCCTGCATGACAAAGTCTGCTCTCAACTGGGCCTTGACTTACTGGGAGGATATTAAGTCTCTCCATAGTTCGGATACTCATCTGCTTCTCCTTAGCTCAAATTCTACAGGGAAATCACATGGTCATCTCACTGGCCACTGTCTGTACACTACATACTGATTCTAGGGACAATAATTTCTAAGTGAATTACTTAAGTGTAGAAGGGTCTGCCACAGGAACTGGGGGAACATTCAGCAGGGACAAGAGTACATTTGTCATAAAATGATCAGTGGATCACCAGGGCCTGGAGCCACAAAGTCTGAGGAGGGGGCTGGGGGGTACAACCATGGATGAGGGGAGGAGGGTGAGGTAGTGGGAAAAGCTGCCCTGCCTGAGAACTCCCATCCATCATGAAGAAGCACTCATTTGGCTTCCATACGCTCAGACCTCCTGTTTCTCCTGCTGATAGAGATGTTGCCCTGGCCTCACTCATCCTTGATATTGCCCTCTGGCCTGTCCCAACATCCACCTGCCCTTCTATGCTGTAGGAAGCTGTGGCTTTGGCTAGCCAATTACTGGGTATGGCTTACCTCAGTTCTCAGACCTGCAGACCCCTCTTGCTATGTGCTGCCTCTTCCTAGCATCCAGCAGGGCATTCTCCTTACTGCTCTTCCACTCACTGACTTGTGTGATCCTCCCCCAGCATCTTTCTGGCTATCTCTGTCCACTGAGCACCAGAGGCCTGTGTTGGGTGAGGCTCCCATCTATCTCCCTGGGCTACTTCGGCCTGAGCCTTAACCCTTAGGTCAAAAACTGTTCCCACGGTCAGACCAATTTGTTTCTGACATTTTCAAGGCAAGTGCCTTCCAATCATCACCATTTTAACGGGAACAACATCTTTTACTAAGTGTTAACACTCGGCAGCAGACTTCAGCAATATTAAGCATGGGGCAGGAAGAGTCTCTTTTTAAAATACTTATTTGTTTATGGAGAGAATGATTGGGTGGGGGAGGTTTGGATGCGTATATGGAGGTCAGAGAACAACTTGTAAGCCTGGGTTCCTTCCTTACACTATGTGGGGTCTAGGGATCAAACTCAGGTTGTCAGGCTTGATAGAAGCACCTCTACCCACTGAGCCATCCTTCAAGCCCAGACTTCTTTCTTTTTTGAAATAAGGTCTCAGTATATAGCCCATGCTAGCCTTGTATTTGGGATCCTCCTACCTTAGCCTCTCCTGGGTACTGGGATTGCAAAACCTGAGACAGAGCTCACAATCCCAACACTCAGAAGGCGGAGTCTGAAGGACCCAAGATTCTTGACTAGAAGAGCTACTGTGCCGCCCCAGTCACAGATGAACTGTGAGCTTGGGATTCAGACCCTGGAATTATTCATAAGCCCTGGACAACAGTGTCCTACCTGTATACTCCTGGGCAGGTAAATCATTAAACTCTCTATGTCTAGTCCACACATCTACCTCACATCTGGCTGAGGAAACGATTTGGTGGTGTTTAAGATGCCAGTGCGAAGTTGGAGCTCTTCCCCTTTGAGACAAGGCTGCTCCAACATCAGAGAGGGTGTGAAAAGAGGTAAAGAAACTGTCTTCTGTAGCTAAACGCCAGCAAGGCAGCAAGGCCCCAAATACCTGCATCACCTATACCCTGCACCTCTGGATTTCCTCCATCAGAGTCACCACACTGAGCAAGTGAGCTCTCCTGAAAATCCTTGTGAGACACTAACACTGTAATGTGAATTGTTTGATCAAAAGATTTCTTGTTGTTTATTATGCTTGTGAAAACACAGGGTGCCCTAAAGCACAGGAAACAGGAGAAAGCAAGGACTGCCCCACTATGGAGATTTGGAGAACAAGAGCAGTTACTTCTTAGCATGGTAGATATTAGGATTTACAGCTGAGTTTTCACCTCTTCAGGAGATTGGTTGACAAAATCCTCCCCCACATTTGGTAATCCTACTGCTAAAAAGTCAGAACCAATTAAGGGCAAAGATGCTGTTCTTAAAGGCACAGTGCTGCTGGATCAGAAAACAAGCAGCTGTGGCAGGCCTCTCCAGGAAAGAACCAGGAGGATCTGTGCACTGGAATTCCAGGTTCCAACCTAAGGGTCCCATCATGGTGGGGAGGTGGGCTGAGTCCAGTGAAGAGTCATATTACCTGCTTCCCGTTAGCAGGAGAGAAGGTAAGCATGAAGAAGGACACAACACCTGGAGGGTTTTAACAAAAAGTGCTTTAAACTTACCTCATGGTGTAGCTCCACAGCTGGGCTGGAAAATAGGTTTAGCGCTTGTGATTTGGTGCAGGGCTCACTGGCTAACAGAATAAAAGCAACTTGATTTCACAAACTGCCAGTATTATGAACCAAGGCAAAGACCTCTGGGGAGCATAGGCTTGAGTGACATCTTTTCCTGTTCCTCCTATTAGGCAGGATTCAGCTAAGGCCCCCTTGCCAGGGCTTGAGCTGTTAGCACTATGGTCATGAACAGAGCTCTAGCAATTTCATGCTCCTGGCTCTGCCTTCAAGAAATCACTGCACCAGAATTCCAGAATCTCTGACATAGAAGACTGTGGAGCTAGGGCAGGAATCCTGGCTTCAGAGGAGCCAGTGTCCAGGGATGCTCACAGCTCCTTGGCCCAGTGGCCTACTGTCCCAGCTTAGACTAGGGGCCAATTCCTTCCTGTGTGTACTGAAACCTATCTCTTGGGGGCTGGGGTGTAATTCAGGGGTAGAGTGCATGTTTAGTATACACATGAGGGTCTGTGTTCAAGACCCCCTAAGGCAGTTTAATCTCTCTGCCTCACTACCCATGAGCTCAGGGGTCACATGGTCCTGCATTTTAGATGGGGCCTGGTCTTCATAGATTATCTGACCCAGAAGTCCTACAGACTATCCAAATTCAGTGATCATTTTTGTCTTGGTCTACCTATCAAGTGTTTTTAAACCTTTTTTGTTGCATTTTTTTTTAAAGATTGTACTTATTTTTTATGTTACGTGTACATATAAGTATACCACATGTGTATCTGATGCTTACAGAGGCCAGCAGGCACAGAGGATCCCCTGGAACTGAAGTTAAGGATGAGTGTGAGCCACCATGTGGGTGCTGGGAATCGAATGCAGGTCTTCTGCAAGGGCAGTCAGTGCTCTTAATTGCCAAGCCATCTCTCCAGCCTCTGATCCAGCATTTACAAAGAAAAGGTTTCCTAGAAAAATCTGATTGCAGATTCTCTTGAAACATGAAAAAGTCAGGCAGCAACGGAAAGCCAGGTCACCTGGAAACACTTGGCTGGATCCCCCAATGGTGCTTGATGGTGGCTTGGTGCTCTGGCTTACCCCAGTCCCCAGCACTCTCCATCATCCTCAGTCCAGCTCATTTCCTTGTCTTTGAGAGCCCATTGGATTGATTCCACAGGTCAGAATCTGTATAGCCAGTCCTCACCCACTGGTTTTACCAGTGCCAGGAGACAAGACAGTTCTTGAGGACATTCCCGTCTCACCCAACCGCCAGGGATTATCCTCCTCTTGTCTCGCTCCTATATCCACCTTGTAGCCTTAACAAAAACAACCAAGTCAGGAAAACAATTCTGAATGCTACTCTCCCTTGTGCCCAAGCATCTAAATCAGTGGCTCTCAGCAGAGTAGGGCCTCTGCTACCCAACCTTGAAGGATTTTGGGAAAATGTAGTGCTCTTTTGAGTGAGAGTCCAGAGATGTAAAATATCCTGCTCTGTAAGCAATTCTCTCTCTCTCTCTCTCTCTCTCTCTCTCTCTCTCTCTCTCTCTCTCTCTCTCTCCCCTCTCTCTCCTCTCTCTCCTCTCTCTCTCACACACACACACATACTCATGGAGAAGTATTGATTTAAATGGAATGGTGGTTAACTTTATCCTATGTTTTTCTTTTCTTTTTATTTTGAAACTAGATCTCATGTAGCCCATGATGGCCTCAAGCTCAAGAATATCCTTGAGCTGATCCTCCTACCTCCACCTCCCAAGTGCTAGGATTATAGATGTGGTCCACCACACCTGGCATACTTTGGTTCCAATGTGTGAAAACATGGTGTGCTGGATAGCTTTAGTGTCAACTTGACACACCTGGGTTGAGGGAGCCTCAATTGGGGAATTTCTTCTATTGGACTGGCCTGTGGCCATGTCTGAGGGGCATCTTCTTGATGAGTGATGTGGGAGGGCCCAGCCCACTTTGGGTGGTGCCACCCCTGGGCAGGTGGGCCTATGTTGCATAAGAAAGCAGGCTGAGCAGGGGCCAGAGGAGCAAGCCAGAAAGCAGCATTCCTCCATGGCCTGTGCCCCAGCTCCTGCCTCCGGGTTCCTGCCCTGAGTTCCTATCTTGGGCTCCCAGATGAACTGTGACCTGGGATATGTAAGCTAAATAAACCCTTTCCTCCCCAAGTTGGTAGTGGTCAGAGTGTTTTGTCACAGCAATGAAGAAACAGACCAGAACACATGGCTTCGTTCATGCTAGGCAAGCACTCTAGCAACTAAGTATATCCCCAGCCTATCCTACCTCATTTATTCAACTGTCCAATGCCTATGCAAAAATGGGAAGAATGTTTCACTTCTATAACAGCATATTTCTTTCAGAATTATTATAATTATGAGATAAAGAAAAACAAATATTTTGGTTCTGTGGTGCTGAGGAGGGAATCCAGGGCCTTGTATGGTGCTCTACCACTTGAGTTACATCCCAGCTACAACACAGATATTTGTCATACACTAAACATACAATAAACATTAGGAACAGTTTATATAGACAATAAAACAGTAAGGCAAGAATTAGTCCATCTGCCCACAGACCTGAATTCTAGTTCTGCTAAAATGACTAATCTGCCATTAACAAGGTTTATTACTTGCTCATGCCATCCCAAACATTCTATGGTTCTGTGTTGCTGGTAAGGGGAATGGTGTCAACCTTCTGGTTCTCTTCTAAGGCCCTTATCTGGGCCAGCAGTCCCAGGCAGGGTGCCAACATGGGGCTGTACTTCCTTCCCCATCAGATTAAAGAACTAAGACAGGTTTTAAAAAGCAGCTGTACATATTTTTTTTTAAAAAAAAGATACACACTGGTGTCTGTTACATACTGCTCCCCTGAAGACAGTGATATTTTGAAAAAGACTGGTAGTTGGTGGACTTCTAGTCCCCCAACTCAGATGAGTTTTCTCCCTAAGACACCGATTTTGGTGATGGATACCTGTTGATCACTAGGCTTTCAGCACAGAGGAGTTCAGGAAACATCTTCTGAGGCTCTACAGAGCTCAGAAATAGATCTCTGCCTCTGCTGCCTGTTGGAAAAAAAAAGCTGGCCAGGATAAGGGATGGAGGACAAAAGGGAGGTTTACATCAAAGGAAGGAAACAGCAGTGCTGTTCATTTGACTAGACCAAGAAGAAACTGCAATGGGTTATTACTGAGAGAATGATTTGCTACTAGGTTACAAACAGGCCTCAGATGGAGGAAAAAAATAGCAAAAAAAAAAAGAAAAAAAAAAGTAAAAATGGACAAAATGGTGTCACCTTCTGGTTTTCTTGAGCTGAACCTACCTTCACCTCCCAAGTGCAATTCTCTTAATGGCTGGTGTGCAGTTAAGTAGCATTTATTCCTTTATTAGAGATTTTACTGATGGATTTTTAGAAGAATCTTAGAACTGATCCTGCCAAACACCAGGGACTACGGGATACTTAAAGACTTAAACCTAAGGGGTCCTCCTTAAGCAGATTGAACTTAAGGGGGAAAAGGCCCGTCCTCAGATTTTACAGGTTACTAGTGCCCTCTAGTGGTAGACAAAGGCTATGTCCACTGGGTGAAGGCCAGAAATTTGTTTGGTCATTCATGTTCTTGAAGCATCAGGTGCCAAGCACCCCACCGGTGGCACCTCATTTGTCCAGCGTGCCTACTTTACCTACCAGGAGCTGAGGCTTAGACACTGGGCACCAGTCACCCAGTAAGCAGCTAACTGGCAGTTCACAATCTGATACCAGAGTTCTGGCATAGTGATGGTCAGTATTCCAAACTGTTCTAAGTTTCTTAAGAACATAGCAAGCAAAAAGTAAAATAAGTCGCAAATAGCAGAGAGAGAAACGCAGAGATAGAGTCGGGTGCTCACAACACCCAGCAGACTGGATGGAGTCTGCCCTGGGGAGAGCAGATGAGCGACATCATCGGATACCAGACTGGGGAGGTTGAAGCTGTCATGCTGGAGTTTCTGACTGAGCATGCCTGCAGAGCAGGGCATGCTCCCCACAGTGAGCTTCCAGCTTCCACCTTCTCTTCCCTACTGGAGGCATTTTATGCTACAGAACAAACAGTAACTTTGGGAAACAGTCCACCTTCTAGCTACTCTCAAGGATTTTTTTTTTCCGGTCTTTTTTGAGACAGGGTAGCCCCACTATGTAGACCAGGCTGGCCTTGAACTCACTGTGATCCACCTACCTCTGCCTCTGCCTGCCAAGTGCCCGGATTAAAGGCGTGCATGCACCACCATGCCGTTTGCTGTTTTCCTTAGGCCTCCTTGCTCCCAGGATCCACTTTCTCCTATTAAATAGCATCTTCATCCAGTTTTGAGCAAGGTACTTGCTGGTGCTTAAAGATTTCCCAATTCACGGAACTAGAAGTTTAAATTCTCTTTACCACAACGCAAATGCATGGTTTGATGCCCACCAGTAAAGGGAAAAGAGCCCCAGGTTGATCATGGGTCATGCAGGGCATCACTCATTTTTTTTTGTTTTGGGATTTGTTTGGGGTTTTGTTTGTTTGGTGTTTTTGAGACAGGGTCTCCCTGTAGCCCCAGTGGGCCTGGAACTCATTATGTAGACCAGGATGGCCTTGAACTCACAGAGATCTGCCTGCCTCTGCCTCCAAGTGCTGGGATTAAGGGTGTGCGCCACCATACCTGGCTTCTATTTTTAATGTGTATGAATGTCAGTGTACCCATGTCATTCAGTGTTGGCAGGGAACAAAAGAGGGTATTGGATCCCCAGGAACTGAAGTTACAGTTGTTAGCTGCCATGTGGTTGCTGGGATTTGAACTCTGATCTTCTGCAAGAACAACCAGTGCTCTTAACCGCTGAGCCATCTCTCCAGCCCTACTCCTTGCCTCTGTAAAATTAGGGTGATCATATGACTTAAGTGTCATGTTAAGCTAAAACATTTTTTAAATACCTGAACCTAAAATGAGTGATCTTTCTCCTCTCCTGAAAGGTCTTCTGTGTGGCAGAAACATTGGAGCTATCTGTCCGTGTAAACTCTGGGTCCCATAAAGCAAAAGCAAAACTCCAATACCCCTCCCTCCATGATACCATGATTCTCCTCTTGAAAGCTTCCCTGGATTTCAGTGGTGGTTCATTCAGCCTGCTTCCTAGAGCAGCAGGCCACCTGGAGTTCCTTAGGACACACATATTGGAGCCCTGCCCAGCCCTATGACTGTTGGAACCTCTGAGTGGCTCAACAATCTTAAGGTACAGCTCTCCAACTGACTCTGGCCCCTGTCCAAAACCTATGGTGGCTTTAGGATGTATAAAAGCTTCTTGAATTTGCAAAGAAAGTATACATGTGTGGGGCTGGAGAGTGAGGTCAGCAGTTAAGAACACTGGCTACTCTCACAGAGGACCCAACAGTCACATGGCAACTCATAACCACCTATAACTCCAGTTCTAAGGGATCTAACACTCTCTTCCGTCTCCGTGGGCATTGTACACATGGTACACTTACCATACAGGCAGGCAAAACACTCATACACATAAAATATAACTAAAAACAAAAAAAAGTTTTTTTTTTTTAAAACAGGCATGATGAAGCCGCATGTGGTGGCGTATGCTTTTAATCCTAGCACTTGGGAGGCAGAGGTGGGTGGATCTGAGTTCAAGGCCAGTCTGGTCTACAGAGAGTTCCAGGCCAGCTGGGGCTACAGGGAGACCCTGTCTTGAAAAGACCAAAAAAATTTAAAAAAAAAGAAAAAGTCAGGCATGATTGTACATTCCTTTAATCCCAGCACTCAGGAGGCAGAGGCAGGCAGATCTCTGTGAATTTGAGGCTAGGAAACAACTCTGGTTCCAGGCCAGCTAGGATTACATGAGACCCTGTTATACTATATAAAAAGTTTCTATAAATTTCATTAGTTTTTGTTGGATGTCATTCTTTCTTATTGATCTAGTAATTCACTTTAATATTGTTAACAAAATGGTAGGTATTCCATAGTTGCTTTTCATACATTTTGTTATAATCTTCAACTTCTTGAGCGTGGAAGCTGATGAACTGTATCTTTTAGATATTTACCCCGTATAAGGGCACTCTACACTAAGAGTGCCGCGGTGTCTATTGGCCCTGTGGACACAGCTTTGATGGTCCAAGCAACAATGTACTTATAACACAAGTTGCTGGTTCCATGCAGTACTCCTTAGTCAATGGAAATGAAAGCAAGCAGAAGTGATTATTTCTGTGATGTTTCAAAATAATCAAATAATTTTAAGTTACAATTAATTTCACTGAAGTTGTGTTCTTTAAAAACGTGTATTTTAGGCATATAAAACTATCTTTAGTCCTTGAGAAAATGCCTACTACAATTTTTGTTTCTTATTATAAAAAAGAGATAAACGGGGGCTGGAGAGATGGCTCAGCAGTTAAGAACACTGGTTGTTCTTGCAGAAGACCTGGGTTCAAATCCCAGCACCCACATGGCAGCTAACAACTTGGTAACTCCAGTTCTAGGGGATCCGACAGCCTCTTCTGTCCTCCGTGGGCACTTCACGGGACGGGTGCACTTCCATACATGCAGGCAATACACGCATACACATAAAAATATTTTTTAAAAAAAGATATAGTTTATGAATCAAAACTCAGCTATGTTAGTGGGACCTAAACAATACTAGACATAGAAGGGTACATATTGAAAACGTTTTTAGCTATTTTGAAAAAAAAAAATCTAAAGATTGTGGTTGTTTAGATGTTAATATAGCAATGATTTTTGTGAGCATCTTGTATTTACATATGGATAATTCATTTCATCTTTAAAATGTCTACATTTGGAAACTAAGGCCAAAGGAACATTCATTTTTAACATGGTTGAAATTTGTATCAGGATATCTGGATTTAGAAATCATTTTGTAATCATTTGTTGTGTTTGGCTTTTGTCTAGAAACTAATTTGTTATTACTACAAGATAAATAAGTGGTTTTTTTAATAAAAAAAAGTTCCATTAGCTTTTCAAGAACTCTAATCGACAAGAACTAGACACCCCAGCTGATGGTAGGCACCTAAGTGATTAAGATATGTTCTGTGCCGGGTGTGGTACATGCCTTTAGCTCCAACAGAGGCAAGAGGATATCTATAAGATCAAGACGGTCTACAGAGTGAGTTCCAGGCCAGCCAGGGCTACATAATGAGAGCCTGTCTCAAAAAAATAAAAATAGGGGCTGGAGAGATGGCTTAACGGTTAAGAACGCTGCTGTTCTTGCAGAAGACCTGGGTTCAAATCCCAGTACCCACATGGCAGCTAACAACTGTCTGTAACTCCAGTCCCAAGGGATCCAACAGCCTCTTCTGACCTCCCCGGGCATTGCACGACACAGGTGCACTTTAAAAAAATAAAAATAAAAACAGCCCCCCAGGGTGGTGACAGTAGAAAAGGACAAGGACAGGAAGGGGCTGGGTGGATGGAGTCAGAAAGCCTGGCCTGGTAATCCACCAGTCCAGGAGAGATGCAGAAGGCACAGGGTGCTACCATCTCTCAGGTTGTCGTGGCCACTCTGTGCCTGTTCTTGTCGCCCATCACTGTGCTACACTCCTGCTCTCCAGGAACTGCCTCTCAGCCTCATCCACACCCCCTTTCTGGCAACCATTCCCTGGTCTTCTCCCCTAATCCTAGCTGGTTTTTTAAACTCAGCTCAAATAGTGCCCCTCCTAGTCCCTGCCCTCACCCCCAGCCTGAGGTGTTCTTTCCTGTGAACTGTGAAAGCGATTACTCCTGCTGAGTTCACTTGGCAGGCGGGCATACCAGTGTGCACCTTCTATTGTCCTGAACTCTGACTTAAAATTAAATTGCTTAATTTCATCCCTGTTGGGAAAAAAAAAAAAAAAAAGGATGTGTTGTGTGACAAACCCCTCTGTACCTCATTCTAATCCTCATTTGAACACACATAAGCTCCATTTTTTTTTCTCTGCAAAATTTGAGCATTTCCTTTAGGACTGGGATCCTGAAATGAAATACAATTACTCTAATATGGAACTTAGAGGGAAGTTGCTACTGATTTTAAGTCTAATAACTTCCCCAGATCATACCAAAGATAATAGAAAATGAGATTTAGCTGTACACAAAATTACATACATATTTCCCAAATGACAGCACACGATGAAAATGAAAAATGTTTAATCACACAAAAACACAATAAAAGTATTAAAAGCATTACACAGTGCAAACGCAAAAAAGATACAGAGCTATTAACTCAGTGGCACTTACAAAAAATTAACCAACACCATATGAAACGCTCTCCCTGTCCCTCCCTTAGTAAGCTAGCCTGGTTCAAAGCTACATCACCTTTCTTCCAGCTATGAAGCTCATTTGCTACATGTACCAACTGCCTGATGAGTATTTGGGAACAGAGGCATCTCAGGCCACCTACTCATCAAGTATATGCAGAAAGAATTTTTATACATTGAGATCACAGCAAGGGGGTTCCATCAGGATAGAACCTGTTTCCTAAATTTGCATTCACTTTCCAAAACACCTGGAGACGGAATTCTTTCTAATCAAGAGCCTCAGGTCAAGTAGAGGACAGGAGTGTGGGTGGAGGACTTACAGCAAGCAACACAAGCTCTGCTAAGCAGGCATAAAGGAGAACTTGCACTCAGCTTCCAGGACATGAGGGATTCTGAATATAAAAACCCTAGAGCTTGGTCTATCAAGCCTAATAGCGTCTTCTATCTTCTTCAAGGCTGTAACAGTTTTTAGAGTTGCTTCCCCTAAGAAATCTGCAACAAACTGAGGTAGGAGGTGTGCATCCATTTTACAGGTGAGAAAAACTGTGGTTTAAGAACTTCCAGACTAAGACTCAAGCCACTGGGGTATCTTTCTTTACCTAAGAGAAGTCAATTAGTATACAACTGCAGACTAAGGGAGAGGCTTGTTCAGCTGCTGATCAAAACATCCACTGTGCCGAGCGCTGAGGAAACCAAGAAACACTGCATTTTCTATTGGGTTTTGTTTTGAGACAGGGTCCCCCTGTAGCCCCAGGTGGTCTGGAACTCGCTATGTAGACCAGGCTGGCCTTGGTGTCAGAGATGCACCTGCCTCTGCCTCCCAAGTGCTGGGACTAAACACGTGTACCTGGCTTCTATTGGTTTTTAAAGGGGGGAAAGAAAAAAACATACAACAACAAAAAAACACATTTTCTTTCTAAAAGGGAAGTGGAAGTTGAGGCAAAACGAACGGAGAAAACAAACTGAAGAGAGAAGGGTAACCTTAGTTTCTTAGTGCTTAGACAAAAGTATCCAATCACCACCCCACTACACACACAAAGGAAGCCCCAGCTAGGGCTTCTTAGATGACAGCTCTGACTTCACAGTTTCCCTTCCTCACTGCCTGAGCCCCCATCTGTAGACATTGCTCAGGACTGGCTAAAGGAGGACTCTAAACACTGCAGTGTTAGCCAGCCCAGAGTGACACAGAGGCCTCTGACATAAAAGCAACTCCAAACCCAACTAACTGAACTAAGAGGGTGTAAGAGCAACAGTAACAGTATGGGAGGGAGGAAGGGAGGGAGGGAGGG
>NW_008335444.1:7849981-7857247 GCF_000622305.1 Nannospalax galili | reverse complement strand
AGGGAGGGAGGGAGGGAGGGGCCTATTGACATCAAAGTACTTACTGCTCAAAACTAAAAACAAAAAAAGCGCCTTTGGATAACAAATTAAATGCTCTGATCAACTCTCAAGTGTCACAATACAACATTAATCTTCAATAAAGCATTTGCCAGACTAACAAGCACTCCAAGAAAGGAATTTTTCTGGTAGCACTACTTGGCCCTTTAAGGTTACGTCTGGCCTCTCCCTCCACTTTAAGAAACCAGAGTTCTGGCTGTGCTGTGCCCCTAGAAGGGACGGAATGCAGATCCTGCACAAAGGATTGGCTACTAAGAAATTCTCTCCATTACTTTCTGCAGATGTACCTTTCTCTGTTAGCACCAATCATTCAAATGGCTGCAGAGGGAGAGTCAGAAATAGTATATAGTATAGTTTCTTTTTAACAATGCCACAGTTACTAAAAATGGCATTAGTTGGGATTGCACATTCATGATTTCAAAAGATCTCAAAATGCCTATGGAATATTCCCCCAACAGGAGAGGAGAGCTGGGGGCGCCTCCAAAGGAAACACATAGTAATGCGAAAGAACACATCCAAACAGTCAAAGGGAACTACCCCCCAACTAGGTCTAGGGAGCCACTTTAACCACCACCTCAGACACTCCTTTCTAGTCTAGTCTTAGGGGCTTAACATAATATTGCCCCTCAGAAGCTAAACTGCAGGTGTCACCAATCTAAGGAATTCCATTCCTTATGGCAGTGCAAAACTTCAGTCATCTGTAAACACTGTACATTTTACTTTTGGCACGGGGGAAGAGCTTCCAGGTTCCTTTGTCCTTGAAGTGCAGATTCTAAACAGCTAGCTCCTCAACTACAGACATTTTTAGCAAAGGTAGCATCAATCTGGATAGCGTGTGCACACATGTATACTCATGAATGGCATCAAAATGAATTCTCTTTAAGGATGAATCTGAACAATTTTAGCACAGAAAGGGCTAAAGGAAAAAACAACAAATTCACAGTATCTAAAACCAAGTACTTTCACAAGTTCACATAACATCATAGAAACAGAACAAAACAAACAAAAACACTATCAAATAACTAGTCTGCAAGTTTCCTCCTTTCTAAAGTGAACCAAACAAGTAGCTTTGTGGAACTGAGACCATTCACCATTTCCCACTAGTGACTTTTCAAAGGCACCAATATTACATTGAATATAAACACACATACAAAATGTTATAAATGATCTTTGCTTTCAAAAATAAATTCTTTCAAACCATGTGATATTCCACCAAGTATTTCATACATCTAAATACACATAAATAACGAATACATATCTGCATTATCATAAATGCTCGGCAGTGAAATGTTATAGTACATAATTCTGTGGCTGTCTGGAGACTGGCCTGGTACTCTGATCCATCTGTTCCAACCTACGACTGGAACCTATGATGTCCTACATGGACTAGGGAAATGGTAACACTGTGTGAAGGCTTGGTTTGAATTTCTACTGCAAGCAGTAAATACAGAAGCACACTGATGACTATAAAGTTCTTTGTAAGGGGAATGAGTTAACAGTGAAACACTACAGATTTTCTTAATGATCTGTTATCTCTGCTCTGGATTTTTTTGTCCAGGATAATACAGTCAATACCTTCAATGACAACTAAAATAAGAAATTTGACAAGGTATGACAGCAGCACATGCCTGTAATCCTAGCACTCTGAAGCAGGAGGATCACTGCAAGTTTGAGGCCAGTCTGGGCTACATGGTTACTAATTAGGGCTAAACAGCAAGGCCTTGTTTCAAAAAAAAAACACACACAAATGTGATGCTAATGTGGGATGGTTTCGTTAACTCAGTTCATGGAGTGACTAAACATTGAACAATAACATCTGCTTTAAAAGACCTTTCCTCACTGAATTAAGATTTCAACTGAAGCATGGCTTACAAAAACCAGAATGACTATTTAACCCAATACTCAAATGAAGACATTTTAAAGTGAAAGGGGAGATGGAGAGAAACCAGACAGGAGACGGAAAAACAGGGACAAATTGGCACTCTCTCTGAAAACTAAAACATATGTTCCCATAATTTCAACTGAATGATGGTGGTAGATCATATACTAGTAAAATAGAAAATTTCAAACTATGCCTTACACACTAAAATTCTGTTATCCTAATGGCAACAAAATGAGAAAAATCAAACACAAATTAACAAAATGACTTAAAGTTTCTCATAAGCAAAGACAGGATGTGGCTCAAAGAAAACAAAACAAAACAAAGACATGAGTAAAAACAACAACAAAAAAATCTGTTGCTCTTAGAAGGAAAAATACTTAGTAGCCTACAGAGATGCTGTGGTGGGGAAGGATAGTTCAATTAGTATCACATACCTACAAACATAAATGTTTAATTCTTTAAGCTTTTTTAAAACATTCTGCAAGTTCACATAAGGGGATCCCCAATTCTCCCTAACTTCAGTTTCTTACTTACAAAAGCATCTGACACAAAAACAAACTTGAGAACTACCAAACTACTATGAAGAGTACTATTTTGGGGAAACAGGGAGTAAGGAACAAATTAAATGAGCTTTCTAAAATTTCAAAGCCAAGTTTCATCACGTTTTCTAATAGATCATTTAAGTCAAAGGACTTGTTTTGCTTACTGGGGATAAAACCCTCACCCCTAAATGACTCCGACTACAGCTGAGACTCACCTCCCAGGAAAGAGCAATGCTAGAGAAAATGGTTCCATTACCTTTTCTTGCTCTCACGGTAGAAGAAGTTTTTGGGTTAGCTAAACATTTATAGGCCATTTACTCTGGAAGAAAGTGTTAAGTTGTTTTCTCTAGAGTTGTAGTGCTCACAGCCATTTGTTACAGGATCAATCTACATTTTAAGGTTTTGTCATTTCAAATTCAACAAATGGCACTATTTAAAATATCTCACAGATGTTAATAAGGTAACACGTATTTTCTAAAGATGTACTAGTCAAGAGACATAGATTCCAGCAGCAGCTCTACCACTAGCTACATCATTTGCTTTCATGTGCAAAGTAACAAGGATTGAATATGAGTGCATTATATTTTAAAAATTCAGACATTTTAAGAAAACTTCCTTGCTGGGCATGGTGGTGCATGCCTTTAGTCCCAGCACCCAGGAGGCAGAGACAGGTGGATCTCTGAGAGTTCCAGACCAGTCTGGTCTACATATGATAACCTCTTTGGAGATAAGTCTGCCCCATTTTTATGTTAGCTCAGAGAATCATGACTTGTAGGATAGATAAGAAAGAAAGAAAGAAAGAAAGAAAGAAAGAAAGAAAGAAAAAAAAAGAGAGAAAGAAAATTTCCTACCTAGAAACTAAATATGGCCAGTGATGAATCCTGTTCTATCTACTTCCTGTTTGGTATCTACAAAAACAGGAAGAAAAACCTTTCTAGGACAGGACTTCTGAAAGTAGCCTGTTCAAAGCTTGCATGATGGCCTCCTCAAATAAGCTATAATGACCCAGATAGCAGGGATTTGTCTCTGGGGATTGGAGCACTTTTTTTTTTACTTTTTTTTTTAATCAAGCAGAGTTGGAGATTTTAGTAAATTTTATTTTTTGGCCTTTTTTTTTTTGAGACAGGATCTCCCTGTAGCCCTAGCTGTCCTGGAACTCACTATGTAGACTGGGCTGGCCTTGAACTCAGAGATCCACGTGTCTCTGCCTCCCGAGTGCTGGGATTAAAGGCATGCGCCACCACACCCGGCTAGTAAATATATTTTAATGTAAGCTTAAACATGAAGATTGGGAGAAAAAGGTGCTCAGAAGAAAGTCAGACCTACCCAAGTCTGAGTACGGGCTCAAGAGAGAGGACCAGGACTGGAGCACTTCTAAGAAAACCAGGTGATTCTTATGACCTCCAAGTTCAATTATTCTAGGGATTTGGTCTTTAAAATGATATATTCATATTCCCAAGGCTATACCACGATCTCCCTCATGAGTTCAGCAACATAAATAGGTAAAAAGAAATCAGTCTGAATGTCTTCAATTTGTTTATCAGTATTATCCTAAACAGCTATGGTCTAAGATGACTAAACAGAATTAAACAGATTCTCTTCTATTTTATTTCCCTTTTCACAATGGTTAGACTCCCCATTCTCTCATCCAAATCTTACTATAGACAGTAGCCTGAGAGTAAGAACCCCAGAGGCAGAGATCAAAATCACCTAGCAGGCTTCCAAGAGACAATGAATCAAGAGCCTGGATTACAAATTCTGTACCTTCTTTTTTTCAGAACTGACTACCGAGTAGGCTATGCCAGGTGTACACTCATGTATTTATTTGAATTAAGACTAAGAGATTTCAGTTTGGCATGATACAGCCTGAAATTACAGCACTGAGGTGGTAGAGACAGGAGGGCATCCTTGGCTACACAGCTGAGTTAGAGATCAGTCTGAGCTACAAGAAACGCTGCTTCAAAACAAAACAAACAAGTCAACAAATAAACAAGAAAGAGATTTCTTGAAAGTTTAGTCTGCTATTTTTTAAAATACTAGGCTTTGCTTTTTTGTAGGACATGACTTTTTCCACAATTAGCTAAATCTACAGCTTTGATAATGCTTTTAACCCCCCCCCACACACACACAAAGACACACTATTTTAGATGGTATGTTCTTTGTAAGTACTTAAACTTTGGAAACTTAGATATAAAATCAAAGCTGTGCAAAAGTAAAACCACCTGGGTGAGAGCCACGCAGAGATCGAAGGGAATGGCCTGAAAGAGACTATTGGAGTATTTTGGAGTGGCAGAAACATTTAACTTAAAGTAGCTACTCAGATTTCTACAACGCTTCCCTCAAATATTTCATTGTTAACTATATCTACACTAATTTAAATGTCCAAAATGTTATACACATTTTCTCAAATATCTTAGGGCTATGTGAGCAAAAATATTTAATAACCAGTGTACTAAGACATAGAAAGAAGAACCTCTTGCATTGTAGGAGTTTTTCTTAAGCCAGATGTAGCGGCACACATCTAATTCCCAGCTCCTCAAGAACCCAGGGTGGGAGGGTGGAGAACTTGAGGACTGCCTGGGTAACCCAGAAAAACTGTCTCTTATAAGAATAAGGGATTAACTTAGGGGTAAGTGATAGAGTGCATGCTCACGGCTCTAAGTTTGACTATCAGTATAAAGGGGGTGAGGGAGCTTTGTTTTTTCTGAACCAGGCAGAATGACTTCAACATAAACTAATTAAACAGCAAGTCACAGTTTGACTAATCAGGTGTCTGTTTTCCCAGTGTTGGCCCTAGCATTTTCCTAATAACTACCTTAGAGTTTAACGCCTCAAGAATATTACTGAACACCAGGGGTAGAGAATAAAATTAACTAAAAAATTAATTTTGCAATAATTTGGTAAGTGAATGTTTTATGTTTCTGTTAGCTGTTCCCTCTCAGATTTCAACTTTTGAAGGAATTGATTTTCTTATCTTTTCATGTTAATGAAATCCCCAAATCAACCTTCTAAGATGTTCTCAAATTCCATATATGCTTACAAAAATAAACACATGCAATGGGGTCACACTTAGAAAAGATGGTCAATACTATGTAATCCAGAACTCACAGAGATTCATTCACCTGCTTCCTGAGTTCTGGGACTAAAGGCATGTACCACCATGCCCAGCTACACAGATTTTTTTTTTTTTTTTTTTAACACCCTAGACTGGCCTCAAAATTGGTGATCTGTCTGCCTCTGCCTCCAAGAACACTGATTTTTTATAAGTTACCTGGTCTTTCTAATATTTCTCTCAAATTATTAAGTTATGCTATAAACACTTTAATAACCAACTGAATCTCTTTCTTACAAGTAGGACACGAAGCCCCAGCCTTCTTTAGTCTTCTGGCACAGTGAAAACAGGTAGTAAGATGGCTCGTCCTCCCATGAATAATGTTCCCATCTCGAGGTCTTTTCTCACATAAGCTACATGGCTTCAAGATATTCTGACAATCCTCCATATTTTCTGTATCTGTTTTCTGCTCAGAAAGGATATCTGATTGTTCTCGCAAGCTTGAGATTGTCTCTTGACTTTCAGAACTGTGAGCCAAATCCAAGAATTCCACTGAGTTGCAAGGGTTAAAGAGTTTGGAATTTTCTTCCTTTATATATACATCTTTAGGTCTAACAACTGGAGCTGAAATGGTTCTCCGACAATCTGGAACATCAATTCCTTCATTTTCCTTCTTTTCAGGTATGGCAGTGATATCAGATGTGGAGAGAGAATGTGTTAATTTAGAACAATCCGAATACCAATCCTTCCTCAAGGCCCAGCAACGAAAACAGTACCTCTTGCTTGGAGAGTTAAACTTCTTGCACTCAGTACATTGCCACTCATCCTACAAAGAGATAAGTGCAGTCAATTAACACTCAGTACTGGGTGAAAAAAGCGTTGAGAAAAAGGGAAGGTAGGATTGGTGGGATGGGTCAGCAGGTAAAAGCACTTGCTGTGCAAGCCTGATAACCTAACATCCTTGGAACTCACAGCAGAAGGAGAAAAACTAACTCTTGAAAGCTGTCCTGTGTCCTACAAACATGCCGTGACATCCATCTTTCCTACCTCCCTACCTCTCTCCCTCCTTCTCTCTCTCCCATTCCTCCCTCTCTCTCTCTCTCACACACACACACTCTAACAAAATAAAAAAGGAAGATACACACATGCTCTAATTTTAAAAAAGGAAGAAAAACAGGCTGAATTCTCATCATTTCACTGTGTATGTCCAGACATCCCACACCAGTGGTCCAGCTTGAGACCTAAACAAATTCTATAGCCACATGGAAGTCCTTGGAAGTTTTACACTGATAGTGCCACAACTGTCCTTTTCAAACCAAAATTTGATATAGCTATCTTTTAAGAAAGTTAATTATTTTGGCTTTCTATCCAGTTTGGGGTGAAATGTACACTGTTTCTTTTCCTTGCCTTCTTATTGGTCACTTTTCTATATACTCCTTTGTCTGGCCAGATGCTAATAAATGGAGATAATATTCTGCCTTTGTTTCCTACTAATTAACAGGTACTATAAAACTTAACAAAGGGACTGGAGAGATGTCTCAGCAGTTAAGAGCACCTGCTGCTCTTGCAGAGAACCTGGTTTAGTTCACAGAACCCATGTCAGATAATTTACAACTGCCTACTAAGTCAAGCTCCAAGAGGTCTGCCATCCTCTTCTAGCCTCTGAGGGTACCACAACACACGTGCTCATACCACACACAAATAAATAAATAAATAAATAAATAAATAAATAA
>NW_008335444.1:7719007-7849753 GCF_000622305.1 Nannospalax galili | reverse complement strand
TCCCAGCACCCACATGGCAGCTATGAATCATCCTTAACTCCAGTTCCAGGGAGAATCTGAAGCCCTCTTCTGACCTCCGCAGCATTGCACAACACAGGTGCACTCACATACACCAGGCAATACACTCATACACATAAAATTAAAGTAATAAATAATGTATTAAAAAACCAAAAAAGAAAACTCATTTTCCTCATGCTCTCATGGCAGGTAGGCTGACAGTGTGCCCAAATCCCACCCTTGGAAAATGAATGTTCTTGCCCTTGAATGCCAAGTAATTTTCCTTCTACTTCTTATTTTTTTGTTTTGTTTTTTAAGATAAGAGTCTCACTATGTAGCCCTGGCTGGCCTGGAACTAGCTATGTAGACCAGGCTGGCCCTGAACTCACAAAGATCTGCCAGGCCCTGTCTCCTGAGAGCTGAGATTAAAGATGTGCACCACCATGCCCCAGCAAACCCAGCCTTCCTCCTACTTCTATATATTCACACTACAGCTCAATGAATTTTAAATGCTTAATTCAAAGGTAGTTACCTGGAATAAGTCACAAGTATTTAATGTGGATAATTGCCTGGCTTTGATAGGATCAATAATTTGACACCAGCAAACTGGATTTCTTTCAAGACAAAGGCTGTAAGTGCAGAAGTCATAACTCAACTGTCTAGACTTAGGTACAAGGGGCATATGACCATTCATTAACCTACAAAAATACTCTTACCAGTTTAAGACCCTCCAATCTCATCTGAAATACTATATAAATATTCAAAATAACTTAATAAAAATTGGGAATTCATAACTGATGGTATGCCACAGATTAACTGGCATCACTTTTTCTTTTTTAATAATGCATAAAATAACAAGATTTATTAAGTTAAATAGCTCTTTGATTTGATAAAATACCATATACTTGCTTAAAAGCTTTTCTGTGCCTAAGTAGCCAAAGAAGTCTGATTAAGATGGGAACATTTATCTCAGCTATTTGTATCATAGTCAAGAACACTGGATCAGTTATTCTACTTTATTACTTAGCTATGCACAGACAATAATCTTCAAACAATTACCATAATGATCAACAGCATGAGGGATAGAGAGTAAGAATCTTCACCAAGGCCAACCTAAAGTTCTATCTCCAAGCAGCAAAATGCAAAGTCCCCTTTTTATCAAGCTACCACCTGTTTCCCAGAGTAATATAGCAGCAGGGGAAATAAGACAAAAAGAGAAACATTTGGGTTCAGATTTAACTTACTGCGTGGTAACAAACTGACACCTATTATCTGAGAGTTCAACTCCTTTTTAATAATCCTTCATTAATATTAATCTCTGTGGAAATTGTTTTCATTTGTATCTTTTAACAGAATACTGACACTTATTTTTGTAACTCAACAAAGAATTTTACTCAAGCTACAGGTCTATTCTTGGGATGAGAACAATACTGAATGAGCAAAAGTAATGGAGGACTACTTTGAACAAGCTTGCATCTCTCCTGCATAATACCCAAAGAATTTTGTTTTGTTGCTGTAAATGAACTTACTACAGCACACATGTGACGGTCAAAGGATAACTTGCAGGAATCAGTTCTCTCCTTCCACCATGTGGGTCCCAGGAATCAAACTCAGGTGGTTAGGCTTGGTAGAAGTGCCTTTACCTACGGAGCCATCTCCTTAGTTTTTTTTTGTTTTTGTTTTGGGTTTTTTTTGTTTGTTTTTGAGACAGGGTCTCCCTGTAGTCCTAGCTGGCCTAGAACTTGCTATGTAGACCAGGCTGGCCTAGAACTCATAGAGATCCGCCTGCCTCTGCCTCCCAAGAGCTAGAATTAAAGGCATGCACCACCACGCCCGGCCTCCTCAGCTGTTTTTAATGTCTGTCTGTCTGTCTGTCTGTCTGTCTGTCTGTCTGTGTGTGTGTGTGTGTGTGTGTGTGTGTGTGTGTGTGTAAAAGAGAAAGACAGTAGTACACACGTGCATTAATGTGTGTGACTACAGGCACAAGCATGCCATAGCATGCCTGTCAAGGTCAGGAGAGAACTTTGGGTTATCCTTGCCTTCCACCTTGTTTAAGACAAAGTCTGTTGTTTGCCATTGTTTATGCCAGGGTATCTGGCCTGTGGTCTTGCAGGGATTCTCCTGTCTCTGCCTCCCTTGCTGTCACAGAAGCGTTGGGATTAGATAAATATGCACGACTACATCTACATCTGCTTTATATGGGTCTGGGGATTCAAATTCAGGTCCCCATACTTACACAAGTGCTTTACCCATTGAACCATCTCCCCATACCCCATCCAGAATTCTGATGGCAGGGACAGAGGCATTTAGATCATTTTTTCCAAAGTAGGGTAAGGATTAGATCAAAATATTCTTTTCTCAAATTCCCAACAAAAACCTCTAAGAAGATGTAAAGAACCACCCTACATGGCTTAGCAACTAGGAAAAGTAGACAGAAACAGGAAAAAATGGCATTCTTTGATGTAAGTGAACCGCTGGGATTCATATAAAGGTATGGTCACTGCAAAAGAGCATTTACCTCAGAGGTAACTTCCACATCAGTATCATCACTCAAGGACTTTGAGTCCTCAAGCTCATCATCTTTTCCTGCTTCAATCACCTGTTAAGGTAAGGACATTACATTAGAAATGCCAACCTGTTTTAAATGAGGCTATTTACCTGAAAGCAAAACCAACCGAACAGCTTCACTTTACGATTCTCATTCTACCCTCATCACTGTCACTTAGCAAGAAGAGAACTTAAATGTATGAGATCAAAAGCATGATTCTGTACACATCTGGCTGACATTTTAGTAGCACACATGATTGAAAAGCACCCAATTACCAAGTATCCTCTTTCTTTTTTTTTTTTTTTTTTTTTTTTTTTAGACAGGGTCTCCCTGTAGCCCCAGCTGTCCTGGAACTCACTATGTAGACCAGGCTGTCCTCAAACTCACAAAGATCCGCCTACCTCTGCCTCCCAAGTGCTGGGATTAAAGGTTCACGCCCGGCAAGAATGTTTGTTTTTTAAAACTCTTGATAGCTTCCTATTTAAAAAAAAAATATTTTGAAGTAGCCGGGTGTGGTAGCTGGGGCTAGACAAAACCAACAAACAAACATTCTTCTCCTACAGTAGAAAATGTTGAGACCATTTAGAACTTTGCTTAGTTAGCAAAGCAAAAATTTCTATAAGAAAGGAGCTTCAGAATGGGAGGTATCAGAAGAAGGGGAAATGGCAGCATATTGTTTCTAATGAAGCAGGAGCCATCACAAAATCTTATCTTATTTCCAAGGCAGCCTTGTCTAATTCAATGTAAAATTTAAATTTGGATATACACAAATATTAAACACCAAAAGAGGTAGTTATATGAGACCTGAGCAAGTAATTCTATGAGCACACAGATACAATCAAAAGGAAAACTGGGGGCTGGAGAGATGGCTCAGTGGTTAAGAACACTGACTTGCAGAAGACCTGGATTCGAATCTCAGCACCCACATGGCAGCTAACAACTGTCTGTAACTCCAGTTCCAGGGGATCCGACAGCCTCTTCTTTCCTCCGTGGGCATTGCACAACACAGGTGCATTTACCTACATGCAGGCAATACACGCATACACATAAAATAAAATTAAAAATAAATAAATAAGTAAAAGGAAAACTGTTCAAAACATACCTTTTTGTCACTTGCTTTCCCTATTTTTCCACTTGCTTGTCCACAATCAGCAGCTTCAACTTTGATCCCAACACCTAATTGCTCTGATACTGACTCATTTAAAAACCACAAATCATCTGTAGTGTCTGAAACAATGGCAGTACCTACATCCTAACAGAGAAAATAAAAATGAGCTTCAGTGAATTATCAGCAAGGTTCAACCAACATTAAAGAACCCAAAAGTTAATGTCTTTACATGCCATCCTTCAACATACAGGTCTTCCTTCATTCAGCAGGTCTATATCTGGCACCTGCTATGGTTATAAGGAATTTTTAACAGTACATCAGGTATAATATCTGAGAAACAGCATGAAAGTTTTAAAAGGACTCACAGCTGCTTAATAACCACAATGCATTCAACAATCATCTCCACAAGTGAAAATCTAGAAAAAAAAAAAATCTATGCTTTGCAATATAATTCCTTTAAAATGATCAATGACTGCTTTTCAAAGAAATAATGACAGTAATCCCAACCTTTCACCCTGACACTTTTCGAATTTTGTTTTTGTTTGTTTGTGTTCCGTGGACCTGGAATTCACTACACAGCCCAATTAGGCCTCAAACCCACCATTCTTCTGTCTCGGTCTTCTAAGTGCTGAGATCACATACATGTCCATCATACTCAGCTACTTTCTAGTAGTTTTTTTTTTTTTTTAAGACAGTCTCAGTTGGCCTGGAACTCTCTACGGAGACCAGCTGGTCTTAATCTAACACACCTTTAATCTCAGCACTTGGGAGGCAGAGGCAGGAGAATCTCTGTGAGGACAGCTGGTCTACACAGCGAGTTTCAAGCCATCTGTGACTATGAGGGAGAACCTGTCGCAAAAAGACAAACAAACAAAAAACTACCTTAATTTCTGTATTCATCTATAGACATTTTATAGCACGCTTTCCTACAATATTCATAAGACAACTTTTTATTTTGCCACTGTTACATGACCATTCATTTATAGAACACATACTCGCTAAATAAATGCCTATTATGTACCAGATACTGTTTTACGTATTCGTGGGAAGGGACAAAGTGGTGAATAATGCAAAAGTCAAGGTCTTACAATTCAATGAGAGCAACAAACAATACATACATATATGAAATCTGATATTTCTACAAAGTGGCAAGTGCAATTGAGAATATACATTAAGATAAAGTCAAGAAAACAAACAAATGATGAAGAGGATATGGGGAAAGAGGAATGCTTACTCACTGCTAGTTAAGAATATAAACTAAACTAGTCACTACGAAAATCAGTATGGAGAGTTCTCGAACTACTGTATATATCCAGGTATAAATTCAGAAGACTCTAAGTACTACCAGAGAGATATCTGCACATCCATGTTTACTGCTATACTATTCACAAGAGCTAAGAAACGGAACTAGTTTAGATCTCCATCAGCAGATATATGGGTAAAGAAAATGAGGTACATATACACAATGGAATTATATTCAGCCATAAAGAAAAATGACAGGATATAGGGAGACCCTGTTTCAAAAAGACCAAAAAAAAAAAAAAAAAGGGTTCGCAAGGCATGGCACCCACCTGTAGTCCCAGCACTTGGGAGGCAGAGGCAAGAGGATCTCTCTGAGTTCAAGGCTAGCCTGGTCTACTTAGTAAGTTCCAGACCAGCTGGGACTACAGGGAGACCCTATCTCAAAAGACAAAAAAAGACCAAAAAAAAAAAAAACCACACTAAAAATAAAAATTACTCTCTGAGCTGGGCATGTTGGCCCACACCTGTAATTCCAACACTCAAGAAGCAGAGGCAGAAGGATTAGCACAAGTCTAAGTCTCACATAGTGAGTTTGAGGTCAACCAGGCCTACACAGAAAGACCCTAACTAACTACATGAACAAGAATATGAGTTAGTGAGATGGCTTATGGGCAAAGACACTTGCCACTAAGCCTGACAACCTGAACTCAAACCCCAGGACCCACATGGTAGAAGAGAACTAATTCTCAAAAGTTGTCCTCTGACCTACATACACACACACACACACAGAGCACCCACATGGTAGAAGATAACTAATTCTCAAAAGTTGTCCTCTTCCCTGCATACACACACACACACACACACACACACACACACACACACGTAAAATAAATTTTTTCTTTATTTTTATGTGTATGAGTGTATTGTCTGCATGTATGTAAGTGCACCTGTGTCATACAGTGCCCATAGAAGAAAGAAGAGGGTGTCAAATCCCCTGGAACTGGAGTTGCAGATGGTTGTTAGCTGCCATGTGGGTGCTGGGATTTGAACCAGGTCTTCTGTAAGAACAGCCAGTGATCTTAACCACTGAGTCATTTCTCCAGCTCAGTAAAAAAAAATTTAAATAAAAACTAATCAAGACAGTTTTGGTCTAAAGCTGCTATAATATCTACATGAAAAAGAACGACTTGAACTAGGTTATGACAGTATATGTGGTTTAAAAAAAAAAAAGGTTGGCATTTGATGTGTCTTAGATAAAGCCTTAATAACCTGAATGTTGTTTACAGAAGGAAATCAGTATCTCTTTGATGTTCTGCTAAGATTACTAAGTAGAAGGAAAAGGTAGGGAAAAGAGTGCTTGATTTAATAAAAAAAAAAAGATGGGCCAGGCATGGTGGCACACACCTTTAATCCCAGCACTTGGGAGGCAGAGGCAGGCAGATCTCTGTGAGTTCGAGGCCAGCCTGGTCTACATAGCAAGTTCCAGGCCAGCTGGGGCTACAGGGAGACCCTGCCTCAAAAAGATAAAAGAAAAGAAAAAAAAAAAAAAACCCACAAAAAAAAAAAAAAAAAAAAAAAAAAAAAAAAAAGAAAAAAAAAATTGGATTTCATGTACAATGTCAGATTCTCTAAAAGTGAACTCAATTTATATCAGGAGCTCAATATGGAAGCTGGGTACTGTATGGAGGAAAGCGGTCAGGACTAGGGATAGAATTTGAGCATCACATACATCCAGATAAGTCAAAGCAATAAGAATTCTTAGAGTATGCAATATATGATCACAGTAACCAAAAACATCTGTCAAAAGCAACACAAAACAGCTCCCTTCAGAACTGGCATTTACCTGATTTGTCTGTAAATCAGTTGAGCCATTACTTCTAGGTCTATAGTTGTTTCTCAAGTTCCCTAAAAACCACCAAGGCAGGCCGGCAACATCCCACTCCTCAAAATCAAGGTCCAGCCTAGATGTCTCATCTTGAGTTAAATTTTCTATCAAGTCTTCATCTATGGAAATCAAATGAAAATAACTATGTAATAAAGAAGAGCTAAGATTCTGCTTGGAATACTTACAATCTTTATAAAATAAGTAAAAGGAAATTTCTATTCTCTGTAAAAAAAAAAAAAAAAGACGATGCACAAATCAAATCTTAGTGGCAAAGGCACAGCTCAAATCTCCTATTTAGGTTTCATTAGTAAGCAGTAACACTAGGAATAGAAGATTACTTAAAGAATCTAAGCTCTAAAGCAGCTGAACCATGATACTGTTCTAGAAGGATTTCAGAAGTGCCATTTTATGGTAATTTAACCTAACACTGTAAGTAATAGCTCATTCTTTTTTTTTAATTTTATTATTTTTATTTTATGTGTATATTGCCTGCATGTATGTGAGTACACCCATGTCATGCAGTGCTGCGGAGGTCAGAAGAGGGCTTCAGATTGCCCTGAAATTGGAGTTAAGGACGGTTCATAGCCTCAATGTGGGTGCTGGGAATTGAACCCGGGTCCTCTGCAAGAGTAGTCAGTGCTCTTAACCACTCAGCCATATCTCCAGCCCCAAGTAATGACTTATTCTAACACATGGCTACCTAATAACGGCTTGACCCACTGGACTGCAAATGGTAACAACACAGTAGCCAGTCCTGAAATCAAAGCAGGGAGGTACAGATCTTAATGGGCAATCGTAAAGTTGTTGAATCTTATTAGTGCCACATATTTGGGGATATTTATCAATCATGCATATGTTTTGTTAGGTAATAGCCATTATAAACAGTGAACCCTAAGTTGTTCAAATAAATACATTCATGTGTCTTTTCAGGATCAATGGACTCTTTGGGAGTTAAGTATATCACAAATATCATGAATCATGTTCCCACATATTTCAAATAAAAGATTTTTGTGTTATACATATGAACCATATTCAAGACGGCTACTAACTTTATTACTGCTACCTTATCTTTCTTTTCTTCTACATTCTCCAGTCCTGTTTGCACTGCTTCTTTTTCCTACTTTCTCACTCTCATACCTCTTCCCAATGCATTAAGCCTGGTAAAGGCAGTCACAGGTGCATAATGAGGCACACACAATTCAGTTGTGCAATGAGTGGGCCCCTGACAGAACATAACTCTACCCTGCCTATTTACAAATTATGCCCATATCTCTGGCCAGGGAAACTTCAATCACTTTTTTACCTGTTCATTATTATAATGATCAGAGGTTAGTTCCTGAGACAGAATCATTAAAGTTATCCTCATGTATGTATGTATCCTCATGAAAAGAATATGAATAAACCGTTCCACAGATTTCCCTCCCTCTTTCTTTCCTTCCCATTCCCCTGCCCATCTCCTTTTCTTTGAGACAGGTACCTGGAATGCACTCTAAGAACAAGCCGGCCTCACAATCAAAGACCCACCTGCCCCTGTGTCATCTGTACTGAATTAGAGGTATGCACCAACATGCCTCACCTCTTTCCTAAGTTTCTATCACAAATTACATAGTCTCTTGAACTATTATTTTAAGCAGTTTTTTTTTAGTAGAAAACAATATGCAATTAAATGAGATCATATATTTAATATCATACAGACTAAAATAGTTCCAATGTAAATGAATATATCGAAATTCAGTTTATGTTGAAATACAATAAAAAAAAAAATCCAGCATGATAAACTAATTCAAATTTAGTTTAAACATGTAAAACAACTTCAGCAACATAACTTTCTCAGATATAACCGAAGGTCTAAACTTGCCATTGATCCAAACATGAACCAGATACCTAGACTATAAAGCAAGCCTTAAACTAAATACCTTTGGGAAATTTATAATTTTTTTTTAATACATTGAAAAAAAAAAAAAAACTCTATGATTTCAGAAGATAACGGTCATTTTTGTAAACTTTGAACCTATGAAAATTAGCCTGCACTTCAAAAAGAAAAAAGAAATATAAATAAAAATCTAACCAAATCAAATCTATACAGGGCTACCAGAATTCAAAAAGCCAAATCAGCTGAATTCATACACACAAAGTACCAAGTCACAAACAAGCAGCATCTTCTACCAAGCATGCTAGCTAATGGAAGTTGCTAAAAAGGTAAGAACTATCTTCACAGTTAACAGTGGTGACTATGTGGAAGAGGTTTTTCAAAGCATGAGAATATGACACATGGCATTCCTTGTTCTGAGTTCCTATGATGGTCCTAATACACCTAGAGATGTCATTCCTAGAAATGGAGGAGGGAAGGAGAGTCTGTATAGCATTAACCCCAATCTTACTTCCATTAGAATTTCTGCGTTTACGTTGTGAGGTAGGCAGTGTAGGAATCTCATCTTCTTCCGTTCTTTTTCTGGAACTGGAGCTTTCCACTGCACTGTGCTGAAAGGGAAAAATGTCTATTAGTATGGTTGAAATGACTGAGACCAGGGGATGTAGCAGTTCCATTCTGGCTCACCAGTTAGTGTGCAGCACAATGGGTTATGCACAAGGAAGAGAATTCTGGAGTTCACAAGAGTCACCAGGTAAAGCCACGTAACACCTTTCAACACACCATGAGCAGAACTAGAAAAACCCAAACTTGGGGGATAGGGGGTAACCAACATACAAAGGCCAAAATTCATTCTTGAAAAATAGATTATCTGTATAGCCTTCTTCAAAATTAGGCATAATTCAGAAAACATGAAACTCTCACCATAGACTAAGATGATCTTAAAGTTTCCCCAGGTTTGAGGACACTTTAGGATTGGCCTGACATGAACTTTACTGCAACAAGTGTGCTAAAATCTAATAGAGCAATTTCCTCAAACGCTCAAGTACATACATAACCTTAAATACATGTACATACATGGGGACCGGAGGGGAGGGGAGAGGAGGGGAGGGGAGGGGAGGGGAGGAGGGCAACACAAACCCAAAGAAAGAATAACTGGAAGAACTGAAAATCAGAAGTGCTACATCCCAAAGACAGATTCAGAGACTGGAACTCTGTTAAGGGCAGAACAGAGAAGGTTCACTCTGTCCCTGGTCTGTGAACTCCCAAGGACCTTTCCTATTAAATTCTTACCGCGTTCAGGAAAAGGCCTTGGGAGCCCAAGATCCACAGGTACAGAGAAGGGGCCACTCTGTACAACAAAAGAAGTCACCGTGTGGTGATTTTACCTTCAGTTGGTCTTGACTTGGAACATCCATACTGTGATCCTGTGCGAGAGCGAGAGTCTGAGCAGCATCTGGATAGCAAGTAAACAAAAGGAAAACCTTCCCTGGTAATAACCATTCTTTCCACACCAGAAGGACCTCAGCTAGCAGCCCTGATGCCAGGTTTGCTCCCTATAGATATACTTCTGGCTGAAAAAACTCTTGTTTCTAAGAAGAAAAAACTAAAACTGATTTAAAAAAAAAAAAAAAAAAAAAAAAAAAGACAAAAACAAAGATAGGCCATGTTTAAAAAAATAACACCAGAATAATCTGGGGGAAAGTAAAAAGTGAATAAAAATGTTTTTCCATGGCATGCTTTCAATTTTATACAAAAAGTTATCCCAAGCACAAAATAACACATAGTATTTTTCATCTTGTCCTCTATTGCCAAACTTCCCAACTTATAAAAAACAGTAACAACAAAAGGTACTTGTGATTTTTTTTTTTATTTTAATTTTGGGGTTTTTTTTTGGGGGGGGGGGTGTTTTTGTTTTTTTGTTTCCCTATAGCCCCTGCTGGCAGAGAACTCACTATGTAGACCTGGCTGGCCTGGAGCTCACAGAGATTGGTCTGCCTCTGCTTTCAAAGTGCTGGGACTAAAGGCGTGCACTACCACGCCTGGCCTTTAATTTACATTTTTAAGTGTTGTATTACAAGATCTGAAAATCAGGACTCCCCTACACATGCCTGAGAAAACAATTTCGTCTTCACAATTTAAATTCCTACCACCTGAAGATAGACTGGACTTTTTTTTTACAGTCTTTCTTCTCTCACTGATCACATTGTCTAAGAAAGAATAAGCAAAGTGTTTCTTGGGGCTAACAAAAAGTAGGAAAGAAAAGGTGAGCGGACAGTTAAGATATTTTTTAATATTTTACTTTTTATTACTGTGCAAGATGTGTGTGTGAGTGTAGAAGCATGGGTCATGACATACATGTGGAAGTCAGAAAACAACTTTCAGGAGTTGGTTCTCTCCTTTCACAGTGGGTTCTGGGAATAAAATTCAGATCACTGGTCTTGCACGGAAACTCCTATAACCCACTGAGCCATCTTACAGGACAGAGAGAAATTCATATATGGTGAATTCACTGAAGAGGGAAATGTACCCCAAGGACAGAAATTTTCTGGGCAGAACAGAAGGAAAAAACATGGCTACAGAAAAGAACAAGCTACAAAGAACCTAATCTAACTTAAATCACTGATGAGATGAAGCTGTATGTAACTGAGATATATCCAAATAAGTCTGTTGGGAACAGGTTCATCACCCACTATCGGCTCCACAGAGAAGATGTTCATAGAAAACAGCATCATCATCCAACAAAGGTCAAGAATCCAGATTCTACAACTAGCCTGACAAATTGTTTTGCACAAAGCAAACATTCTAAATTTATAATGATGAAATTGCTTCTAAAAGTATTTTTTAATATTTTACTTATTTTTGGTTGGTTGGTTGGTTGTCTTTTTGAGACAGGGTCTCCCTACAGCCCCAGCTGGCCTGGAACTCACTATGTAGACTAGGGTGGCTTTGAAGTCACAGAAATCCACCTGCCTCTGCCTCCCAAGTACTGGGATTAAAGGTGTGCACCATTATGCCCAGGTATTATACTTATTTTTTGTGTATGGCCTGCATGTATATAAGTGCATCCATGTCATGAAATGCCCAAGGAGGTCAGAAGAAGGTGTTGGATCCCCTAGAACTAGAGTTACTGATGGTTGTTAGCCGCCATGTGGGTGCTGAGAATCGAACCCAGGCCCTCTGCAAGAGCAGCCAGTGCTTTTTAACCACTGAGCCATCTCTCTAGCCTCTTCTAAAATTATTTTTATAGCTAAGTGAGAACACTGAAAAGTTCAGACATAGCATTTCCTGGCCAGAGTGGTCTTCAAAGCAAGATCAAACTGATATACAACACAGGTGAAGCAGTTTTTTGTTTTGTTTTTTTTTTAAAGCAAGTCTGTTACTATCACATATTACTAACACCTTACTACCTTACTAAGGCTAAAATATTTGAAAGCAAAAGAAATTTTCTAGAAAGCCACACAATGCAGAAATTTGAAAACAAATACAAAGCTTTTCCAATCTATTTCATTTTATTAGTATATCTGGGGAAATTTGGAGAAATTATTTAGAAAGAACCATCTTTGTTTTAAATAGTGTCCATTTTCTTTAACAATCAAAATAAATAAAGGTCTAACCTACTTGCAGTGGTATAAAATAGTTACACAGAAAACACTTTTTCATTTGTCCTTTCAAATAAAACACATACAATTCAATTTATTTTCAAGTCTACAGAGATAGGCAACTACAACCACCAATTACAAGAACAAGTCAGAGCAGACAGCTTATCAAAATTCCTTGCAGCTCTTATAAAACTCTGTATAATAATTTTTTAACCATTAAAAAAAGTCCTTGGGCCAGGCATGGTGGTGCATGAATCCAGGACTTGGGAGGCAGAGGCAGGTGGATCTCTGTGAGTTCAAGGCCAGCCTGGTCTACATAGTGAGTTCCAGACCAGCTGGGGCCACAGGGAGACCCCGTCTCAATAAGACCAAAAAAAAAAAAAAGTCCTTGCAGCAATTTCCTAAGACATCACTGAGCTATGCTTATGGTATATATTGCTATTGAGGGAATATGAATAAAGAGTATATAAAAACTTGAGCTGGAGAGGTTGGAGAGCTGGCTCAGCAGTTAAGAGCACACTGCCTGCTCTTCCAGAGGGTCCAGGATCAGTTCTCAGCATCCACATGACAGCTAATATCCATCCTTAAGTCCAGTTACAGGGAATCTGATGCCCTCTTCTAATTTACACAGCACAGGCAAAACACTCATACGCATAAAATAAAAATGGATAAAATCTTAAAAAACATGCCTTTAATCCTGGTGCTAAGGAGGCAGAGGCAGGGGGATCTCTGTGAGATCCAGGCCAACCTGGTCAATATAGCAAGTTCCAGGCCAGTCAGGGCTACATAGTGAGACCCTGTCCTCGAACCCCAACCCACCGCCTAAAGAGTATATTAAAACTCTATAATACTTTTTCTTTTTCCCTGAGACTGGGCAGCTATGTAGCCCAGAACAGACTGTAGATCCTCCTGCTTCTGCATCCTTGGTAATGGGATGGGACTGAGAACAGGTACCACTGTACCAGGATTCTACAGCTTTTAAAGTATGAAATTTCTTCAGAATGACAATTTAAATAAAAATGTTTTAAAGACTTTAATATTCAGGCTGGAGAAATAGCTTTGCAGTTAAGAGCTCTGGCTGCTCTTGCAGAAAACCTGAATTCGATTCCCAGCACCCACATGTCAGCTAACAACTGCCTGTAACTCCAGTTCCAAGAGATCTGATGACCTCTTCTGACTCTGGGGGCACTGCACAACACGGTTACACTTACACACATGCAGGCAAAACACTCATTACACATAAAACAAAAACAACAAATAAATTTTTTTTTTTTGTCTTTTTTTTTGAGACAGGGTCTCCTTGTAGCCCCAGCTGTCCTGGAACTCATTATGTGGACCAGGCTGGCCTCAAACTCACAGAGATCCGCCTGCCTCTGCAAGACTTAATATTCAGAGGGGGAAAAAATGTGTCCAAAAAAATTAGGAGGGAAGGCTAATTCTGTTAAAGTACTAAGAAGGGTTAATGAGGTAGCAGTGTGTGAATAATGGGCAGAATGATGACTGTATGGCCAGTGACTGTAAGTTTGATATTGAACAAACCATTCATATTTAAAAATAACAAAAATAACCCTCAGGCTCTCCTCACAGGGTGGCTGTAAGAATGAACTGAATTGTTACAGAAATATTCTTTATGGGAGTAGGGGATTTAGCTCAGTGGTGGAGTGCATGCCTAGCAAGCGCAAGGCCCTGGGTTCGGTCCTCAGCTCCGGAAAAAAAAAAGCCAACAGAAATATTCTTTATGACAAAGAAAGACATATATGCAGAGAAAGCACAAGAAAGAAAATAAGAAGTATACCCACTCCAAAAATTCAGAAACAGATCCATCCAAAAACAAATAAATAAGAAGATCCAAATTATAAAATCCTTGCTGTATCTCCAGCCAGCAGTGACTATTCAAAGAAAAGTCTTATTTCACAAATGACTGAATTGCAATAAAGCTGCCTTTTCACTTGCAAGGTTTTCCCTCTCAAAAAGAAATACACAGCTACACAAAATGAATAAAGAAATTAATAAAGTGGTGAATGACTCAATGAAACAAATAGGCTTCAAAAGTCAAGGAGCTCAAAACCCTACTTCCATACAATAGCAAAATCTGTTTTGTTGACATGGAAACAGGTTTAGGAATAGGTTATTTTCAATGTGTTTGTTTCAGCAAACCACCAAAATCTAAAGTGATCATCACGTAACTTGGACTTCCTTCAAAGGAAAATGTGTCCTTCAAATCAAATATGAAGAAATGGAGGAGGGAACAGGTTTCATTATTCAGAAATTAGTGAAAGTGTCACATGCATTTCAGTTGTATCCAATTCACTCATGCAGCGCTCCCCCACCACCACTTTGGAGACCAAACTCCAAAGCAGCTAGTTGACTACTCATACCTAACAAATTCAAAGGCAGTATTTAAAAGGTCTGGGAAGGGTTAGACTGGCATTCAGATAACAGTTTAATGAGTCAGGTATGGCGGCTCATGCCTGTAATCCCAACATTCAGGAGCCTGAGATATGAGGACTGTCACAAGTTTGAGGCCAGCCTGGGATACATAAGTTCCAGGACAGTGTGGACTCTCATTGATCACTCAATCAATCATGTGCGTGTTATATAAACAGATTACTAAAAATCACTAGGTTGAGTAAAAGTCCAAAGTACCATCAATGAAGGCCTCCCAGCAAAGAAATTTAAACTTGAATCTATTCAAGCACTACTAGCTTGCCAATAATAGGGAGGATAAAGAAACAAATAATCAAAAGGATACAACCTGTCAATTCTAGAATGTAGGCAGTTCTAAAAGACAAATGAACCAATTCTTCAACAAGATAAAAACAAAAAGAAGTATTCTATATCATAGTAGGGTGGCTATAGCTAATAATTTACTAAATATTTCAAAATAGCTAAAAGAATTTTTAATGCTTCCAACACACCTAAAAATTACGGTTGAGCTGACATGTATGCTAATTATCCTGATTTATCATTAAACATTCTATGTGACAAAATACAAGGTACCCCACCCACCAATGTGTAAAATTATGTGATATTCAAAAATGGTGCTGATTTAATGTTAAAACAAATACACAAAACCCCCCAAAAGAGGACAATTAAGCTCTTATTTGTTGGGGTGTTTTTGACACTAAGTTTTATTGATTAAAGATACCCAATGCAATGTATGTATTTTCTTTGGATCCTCATTTGAACAAACCAAAAATAAAAAAGTATTTTTAAGGTAACTGAGAGGAAAAACACATATCATAAACTGGCTTATTCAATAAGATTAGGGAATTTTAATTTTGTTATTATATTGTTGAGTGAAATAATTGGTGTGGTTATGCTTGAAGGGGAAAAATCCTTATTTTAGAGAACTTTTTTTTTTTTTTTTTTTTGGTCTTTTTGAGACAGGATCTCTCTGTAGTCCCAGCTGGCCTGGAACTCACTCAGACCAGGCTGGCCTTGAACACACAGAGATCTACCTGCCTCTGCCTCCAGAGTGCTGGGATTAAAGGCATACACCACTATGCCCAGCCCTTAGAGAATTTTTTAAGTATGTAAAAATGAAGCAAATATAATGTTTAGAATTACTAAGTTTAAACTGGCCCCCACAGATCTGTTATTACAGCTACTGGGAAGACTGAGGTAGGAGAATCCACACATTCAAGTCCTGCTTGGGCTATAGAATGAATTTAAGGCTAGCTTAGGCAACTGAGTGAGAAACTGACTCAAAGTAAGTAAAAAGAAGGCTAGGGGCTGAAGAGATGACATAGCAGTAAAGAACAGTGCATGCTCTTGGAGAGGACTCAAGTTCAGTTCCCAGCACCCAAACTAAGTGGCTCACAACTGCCTCTAACCCCAGTTCCAGAGGATCTAGCACCCTCTTTTGACCTATAACAATACCAAGCATGCACACAATGCACATACATAAATGCAGGCACATAAATACACACAGAAAAATAAATCTTTTTTTTTTTTTCAAATGAAAATCAGGGGCTGGAGAGATGGCTCAGGGGTTAAGAGCGCTGGCTGCTCTTGTACAGGAACTGGGTTCAATTCCTAGCACTAAGATGATGGCTAACAACCATCTCTAACTCCAGTTCCAGGGGAATCCAATGCCTTCTTCTGACTACCTCAAGCACTGCACAACGCAAGTGTACTTATATACATGCAGCCAATACATTCACACACATAGAATTAAAAAATAAGTATTTTTTAAAAAGAAGATCAGTGGTAGAGTGCATAAATACAAAGTCCTAAGCTTAACTCCCATTACCACAAAAAGAAAAAAAAATTACTACATTTAAGATATAAGCATCTCTAGTTTCAGTATACTTGAAATTCCTCAATAAAAACTTAACACAGTAGTAATATTCTGTATTACAGGTAGTAGTATATATCCCTCCCTGTCATATCAAAGAAAGCATTACATTTTCATCTCCATTCTCATTTCCCATCATGTGCCCCCTTAACTAAAAATCAAAGCTACAATACAGACTGAAGAAACATATAACATACCTGTATTAACAGTGGCTAATGTGACAAGATTCTTTCTTAGCATATCATAGAGAGGGCTATAAAAGAAATAAAATAAAAAATTAACAATCCCAAATGCCATTCTGAAGATAGCAATAACACTTGTGGTTTTCCACTCAGTAGTAAATGTATCTGTGGTATATTACCTTTCAACTTTCTTTTAGCTACAGAAAGAATGTTTTTCCCAAAAATTTTTTAAATGGTTTAAATATTAAGAAGCAGCCAGGCACAGTGATATACACCTATATAGAGGTGGGAAGATTAGAGGCAGAAAGACTAAGTTCCAGGTCACTATTAGCTACTTAGTGAGTTTGAGACTAACCTAGGTTACATGAGACCCTATCTCAAAAAAACCAACAAAAAGAAGTACGTGCCCAGGCCAGTTACCTTGTCCCCATCATTAACAACTATACTAGTAACCCAAGTGGGAAGATTTCCTTTGGAAATGTTTCTTACTTCTGTAAGTTAAATTTTACATTTTTTATTGAGAAATGGGAAGCTGAGAAGCTGGAGAGACGGCTCAGTGGTTAAGAGCATGTAATACTCTTGCAGGGAACCCAGGTTCAGTTCCTAATACCCACATGGTGGCTCACAACCACCTGCTAATTCCAGTTCCAACGGCTCTGAGGCCTGCTTTGTGTACATATACAACACATACACATAAATAAGTAAATAAAATGAATCTAAAAAAATTTTTTTTATAAAAAGAGAAATTAGGCTGGGTGTGGTAGTACACACCTTTAGTCCCAGCACTGGGGAGGCAGAGGCAGGAGAGGCTAGAGGCCAGCCTGCTCTACATAGTGAATATCAGGACTGCTGGGGTTATACGGAGACCCTGTTGCAAAAAGACAAGAAAAGAGAGAGAAATTGGGGAAAGTGAGTCTTACTAATATAGGAAAAAGTAAGCTCAGGAGAAAGCAGTGACTACTAAGTCTAAAAAGAGCACTAGCTTCTCAATGACTAACTAGCTTGGTAGGATAAGCCAATGACCACATATAACCCCATGTAAGCAGAGAATGCCACCTTCTAACTCTACCTGATTCTGACTAGTTTCACCATCAACCTCAAACTGCTCTGTAATACTCTTTTTTTTCCCTCACCATTTCACACTTCCTCCTCCCTCTCTAATAAATACCTCACAAAACTCTAACCTAATGACACCTGACTCCCTCCTACCCAAACCTGTACACATGATATTCAATCAGAAGTTCTCCTTCCAACTAATTCCTCTAACCAACTGCTCTAGTGCTCAGCTCAAATTCTCTTTCTTCAAGGAAGCCCTGGCCCTTTAAGTCTAACCTACTCCCTCCCTGCTTCATGTCCTTCTTTTCTATAGCATTTATCATGATGTAATTTTACTATGTATGTGGATGATTACTACACTGTATGCGCCACCAAATCAGACTGTCTACGTTGATCACTGTAAGTGTACCTCACTGGCTATATTAACATGCAGGCTCTTAAACACTTGGTTAAAGGAAGAAATAATCTTTAATAATCTATGGAAATTGAGTGAATAGGTATAAGCATTCAAAAAGATGCACAAGACCTCCCTCTTTTTACCTTGGGTCTTTCACGGAAAAGCTCTGACATCCTAGTAGTTCTCCCAAAAGATCTCCACCACAATATACCATATGTTGCTCCTGTTGATCATAAAGCTGCTTCACCATTATATACTGGCCTAGATAGTGCATTACCTGCATGAGAACAAAACACCATGAAATGATCTGCCCAACCTACCAAAACCACACATTACTGAATTGGTGAATATTTTGCTAAAGAAAGATATACAAGATTGCCAGGGCTTGAATGCTGACAGTGTACAAGTGTATGACAGAATAGATTGCCTCCAACTACCAGTTCATGCACTCATCCATCAACACACCCAGAGTTTTTATCACCCAAATAAATTGATGTGATAGTGAGAAAAAGTAGTGATTTACTTACTATCTCATTAAAAACTTTATCATCAATCCAAATGAATTCTCTTCTATTACTAGAAGTAACAAACTTTAAATCTGCCTAGGCCATAAAAATACTTTCCAAGTCTAAAGACCCATAAGCAACCATACTAGAATTTTTTGGCCGATTGGTTGGTTTGTTGGTTTTTTTCTTTTTTTGGGGGGGGGGGGCGTGATGGTTGAGTGGTTGAGATAGGGTCTTATTATGTAGCCCAAGCCTGTCTGGAATTTGCTGTGTAGACCAGGCTGGCTTCAGTTTCACAGAGATCAATCAGCCTGCCTCTGTCTCCTGAGTGCTCAGATTCCTTTTAACATTGTTCAAAGTTTATTGAACCACTAGCCCTATATGCAAAAAACAGAATCTTGGTCTTTAACAAATAAAAATGTTGTCTATCATCTGGCTTTATTATTTTCAGACTTTAAAAACTAGAAGGGAACGCAGATCAACAACATGATTCTAAACTTGAAATTACCCTTTTAAATATAAGTGGTTTGTCACACAACCTTTACTATGTCATATAGGTTGATACACCTTTAGGCAATAGAATTGGATGAATACTATAACAGAAATTGGGGAGGGAAGAAGAAAGGGAAAGAAAGAAGAAAAGGAGTGAAGTAAGGTGGAAGAAGGAGGGAGGATGGAGGGGTGGGGAGAGAAAGGAAGGAAGGAGGAAAGAAAGAAAAAAGGAAAGGAAGGTTGGAGGGAAGGAGGGTGGTAGATTTTTTTTTTTTTTTTTTTTTGGGTCTTTTTGAGACAGGGTCTCCCTGTAGCCTCAGCTGTCCTGGAACTCACTATGTAGACCAGGCTGGCCCTGAACTCACAGAGATCCGCCTGCCTCTGCCTCCAGAGTGCTGGGATTAAAGGCATGTGCCACCACGCCCTGCTCAGTGGTAGATTTTTTAAACAGCAATTTTTTTTCTCAATAATTGAGTTCTTGTTAAAGATCACAAGCGAGCAAGCCAAGGATGGTAGCACATGTCTGTAATCCAGCACTCAGAAGGCTAAAGCAAGAAAATCACAACTTAAGTGATTCTGGGCTATACTGTAAATTCCAAGTGAGCCTGGGCTACATAGGAAGAATCTTTCCCCTCAAAAAGAAAAAGTCACAAGCTGATGAAAGGAGCTAACTTTAGGCCCCAGCTTCTTGAGCATCTACAAATAACTTTTCTAACAATGCTTACCATTATTTAGGAGGAGTACTGATGCCCTTATTCATCCCCTCCCCCACATGCCCCAATACTAATGGATTAGTTAACTCTTATCAACGAGGAGAAAATATGATGGAGAAAAGAACCTACTGGAAAAAACAGGAGCACATTCTTCATGACCATCTACTCTCAGAAAATAAATCAATTCCAAGTATATAAGATAAGATCTTCTAAAACATTAAATCTATATATAATATTTCTATTCCTGTTATAATCATACTGCTTTAACATATACACTGAGAAAAAGGAATTATATTTAAAACAAAAATTAGACAGGGTATAGTGGTGCATACCTTTAACCCCAGCACTAAGGAGGCAGAGGCAGGCAGATAATTGTGAGTTCAAGGTCAACCTGGTCTATGTGGCAAATTCCAGGTCAGCCAGGGCTACATAATAAGACAATTTCTCAAATAAATAAATAAAATTTTAAAATAAAAATCAGAAAATTTCAGGGGCTGGAGAGATGGCTCAGCAGTTAAGAGCACTGGCTGCTCTCGCAGAGGACCCAGATTTGATTCCTGCACCCCACATGGTATTGAATAACCATCAGTAATTCCAATGGGGGAAGGGGGATCCGATGCCCTCTTCTGACCTCTGAACGCACTATACTACACAGGTGCACTTACATCTAAGCAATATACTCATATACATAAAATAAAAAATAAATAAGCTGGGCATGGTGGCGCACACCTGTAGTCCCAGCACTTGGGAGGCAGAGGCAGGCGGATCTCTGTGAGTTCAAGGCCACCCTGGTCTACATAGTGAGTTCCAGGACAGCTGGGGCTACAGGGAGACCCTGCTTCAAAAAGACCAAAAATAAATAAATAAATAAATAAATAAATAAATAAATAATAAAATGTTTTTTTTTAAAAAATCAGAAAATTTCCATTTACACACCAAAGAATAAAGGTTTGGGGCTGGAGAGATGGCTTAATGGTTAAAAGCACTGGCTGTGGGCCAGGTGTGGTGGCACACTCCTTTAGTCCAAGCACTCGGGAAGCAGAGGAGACTGGACCTCTGTGAATTCAAGGCCAGTCTGGTCTACATAGCAAGTTTCAGGCCAGCTGGGGCTACTGAGAGACCCTGTCTCAAAAAGAAAAAAAAAAAAAAAATCTAGATAAAATTTTAAGGCCATGTGTGAAGTTCCAGCATTAAAGAGGCAGACAGATCTCTTTAAGTTGGAGACCAGCCTGGTCTACAAAGCAAGTTCTAGACCAGCTAGAGCTGCATAGTGAGAGACCTGGACTGGGAGGGAAGGAAAAACAAAAACAAAAACAGACTTTATTAACAGTTGGAGGCCAGCAAGATGGTTCACTGGGTAAAGGCGCCTGCTGCCTAGTGAGCTTGATCCCAGCACCTGCCCACATGGTGGAAGAAAGAAACAAGCAAGTTGTCCTAAACTCTCCCACTCTCCTGCCCACTCATAAGCTTGCTGTGGCTCTTGCACGCCCACCCAAATACAGACATACACAAATGTAAAAACTTTTAATGTCTGTATAAAAGTCTTATATATTAGAATTTTAAAGATAACAGCCCAAAATGATGGCTTTAATTTAAAATAATGAAGGAAATTGGGGGTGTAGCTCAGTGGTACTTTCCAATATGTGCAAGGCTCAGGGTTCAAGTCCCAGAACAGAAAAACTCAATAAATAATGCAAGAAATTGTTTATTCTAGAAAAATCTGAAACGCCTCAGTTTAGTTTCTTTGGGAGGCATAATGGTTCAAGAATGCAGCTTCCAAAGAAAAAAAGAGCTCCATAATTTTGTTTCCTGTTTAGGAAAGGTTAGGTATGTCCCATAGTAATACAAATTGTTCCAACAGATACTAACATTGTAATATTGAGTCAGTCTCACTTAAAGAGTCAATTTGACTAACCAGGCGTGGTGGCACATGCCTTTAGTCACCAACACTTCCAAGGCAGAGGCAGGAGAATCTCTGTGAGTTCAAGGCCAGCACGGTTTACATAGCAAGTTCCAGGCCAGTGGGGCTACAGGGAGACCTGTCTCAAATGACCAAAAAAAAAAAAAAAAATCAATTTGCTTGTTTAGAAAACTTTAGATGGCCGGGCATGGTGGCACATGCCTTTAATCCCAGCACTTGGGAGGCAGAGGCAGGCAGATCTGTGTGAGTTCAAGGCCATGGGGCTAAAGAGACAGCTCAGTGGTTAGGATCACTGACTTCCCTGGTAGAGGACCCAGGTTCAGTTGCCAACACCCACATGAAAGCTAACAACTGTCTATAACTCCAATTCACTCCAGTCTGACAGCCTCTTCTGACCTCCGCGGGCATTGCATGACACAGGTGCACTTGCCTACATGCAGGCAATACACACATACACATAAAATAAAAATAATAAAATTTTAAAAAAAAACTTTATATGCTAAATAAATTATTCAAATTCCTAAATATTTAAAACAACTCAGTGTTCAGAAGGGTCTATAATAAAAAAAATGACTGCAACAAATTCTTGCCTGGCAGCAAATATTGTAAATCAGCATCTTTTTTGAACCTATACATGTTTGCATTCTCTCAGGTCACACACATACACTTAAAAGGAATTCTAAAGGAAATAAGAAATGTACATGATAAAAGCAGAAGTTGCCCTTCCAGTAGTAGAGAGATACAACTTCCTTTGTAGTTCAGGTTTCAGGACTTCATGCATGATGGCTTCCACTTCTCAACTGCTCTTAGAATTGGACATTTTCTTTGATGGCTTACCTCTTTCATGGTGAATATTTCACCTTGTGCACCTGCTGTCTGCAAAATCTTCAAAAGCGGCGATTTTGGTCGTACCTGATATAAACAAAATAAATCTGCTATTTTTGGGTTTTTGTTGGTTTAAAACAAGATTTTACTTGGTTGGCTGGCCTGTACCTCACTATATAGAGGAGGATAACCCTGAACTCTGATCCTCCAGCGTACACCTCCCCAGTGCTAGGATTAAAGGGAAGAAGCACACACCCAGAATAAACATGCTTTTTACATTTAATTAAATTGGTTTCTGAAACTCCAAGGAACAGCAGAACTTCCTTAAAAGCCTTTAAAAAGACAAGTCTAGGAGCACAGCCTAGTAGCGATCAGACTACTACTTGCAGACTTTCTGATAAGTCATTTACAATGCAGAGTACATTCATTCCTACTATGAGGACTAGAATAAAAACATCTTTTCAGGAAAATGTGTTGACAAGAATACAAAAGTGGAAATGATGCAATGAAATTTAAAAAAAAAAAACAAAAACTTGGCAGTCCTCATAAAGTTAAACACAGAATTGCCCGATAACCCAACTATTCCATTCCTAACTATATATGAAAAAAAAACAAAAACTGAAAGTTGGGTAACAGTCTAAATATTTGTACACCAGTATTACTCTGAAATAGTCAAAAGGTGGAGGCAACTAAAACGTCCATCAGCGGACTGATAAAATGTGTTGCGTATGCCCATCATTTCACTAAGCTTGTTAGCTAACGATTATAGGTGGTTTTATTTCGGATGTTTCAATTATAAAATACAAACCCAAAGTAGAAAAAGTCATCTACTTGCTATTCTGCAACCCTATTATACCACAGTAGTTTGATTTAGTCTCTCACATTTTATTATTTGCTTTGTATATTATTTCCCTCATTCACATACTTTTGTATCTTCTATATTTTATTTAGTATTTCATGCTTTTCAGGGCTGGAGAGATGATTCAGCAACCACTCTTGCAGAGGACCCAGGTTCAGTTCTCAGCTACCCATGTGGTAGCTCACAACTGTCTGTAACTCTAGTGCCAGGGGCTCCAACACCCTCTCTGGCCTCTTGGGCACTGTGTGCACAGGTACACATATACATTCAGGCAAAACACTCATACATATAAGATTAATCAAAATAAGATAAAATTACCTGGGGTTTTTTGTTTTGTTTTGTCTTTTTGAAAATTATATTCTATGGGGCCAGGCATAGTGGCATATGCCTTTAATCCCAGCACTTGGGAGGCAGATGTAGGAGGATCTCTGTGATTCCAAGGCTTCAAGGCCAGCCTGGTCTACATAGCAAGTTCTAGGCCAGCTGGAGCTACAGAGAGACCCTGTCTCAAAAAGACCTAAATAAATAAATAAATAAATAAATAAATAAATAAATAAATAAAAATATTTTATTCACAATTTTTATTTTGTATGAGTGTTAGGACTGCATGTATGTAAGTGCACCCATGTCATGCAAAGCCCGAAAGAGGTCAGAAGAGGGTGTCAGATTCCCCTAATTTTGTGTGTGTGTGTGTGTGTGTGTGTGTGTGTGTTCACATGTACATGTGCTGCTGCGAATTGAACTTAGAGCCTCACACATGCTAGGCAAGCACCCTGCTGATGACTATATTCCAAGTTCCATTACTAATATTTTTAAGACGTATTTATTTTTATTTTATGTCTATGAGTGTTTGCCTGCATGTATGTATGTGCACCACATGCATGCCTGGTACCCATGGAGGTGGAAAGAGTGAAAGACCCTCTGGAACTGTAGTTACAGGTAGTTACAGCTGCCATGTGGGTGCTGGGAACCAAACCTGCGTTCTAAGAGCAGCCAGTGCTCCTAATCTCTGAGTCATTTCTCTAGCCAAACCCGCATTGATTTTTAATGAGTGCAAAATGTACCATTCTTATGTACCTGCTTATTATTTACTTAAACCAAGGAATAGCAAAAATGGTTCTGAATTCATTAAAAAAAAACAAAAAAACTTTTTCCTCCCTTTCTCTCTATTTTGACAGTGCTAGGGATCAAACTCCAGACCCCACACATGGCAAGACAACTGAGCTACACTCCCAGTTGTATATAGTTTTCCTAGAACACAGTATGTCCATTTGTTTATATACTGTCTAGGGCTGCTCTCAAGCAGTATTGAAAAGTTAGGACAGAAACCTAATGGCCTGCAAAGCCTAAAATATTTATTTTCTGGCCCCAGCTAGAAAGTTTGTTGACTTCTACCCTAAACTTCAAGTGGTTCCTAATTTGGGATATTAAAAAGTAATGCTACTTAGAAGATGCTGTGGTGGCAGACAGAAGAGCCACAGTCATCCATGGCTATTACAGAGCAGTTGAGGCCATCCTAGGCTACACGATATTTGGAAAAACTTTGTACATAAAAGTTTTTCATATTCTGGAGAACTTAATTGAAAGAGTTGGGAGTTGGGGAGATAGCTCAGTCAGTAAGTTTACTACGTGAAAACCTGAGTTTTTTTGTTGTTGTTAATGAACAGGGTCTCCGTTGTCCAGGATCCTAAACTCACTCTATAACCCAGGCATGGCTCTGAACTTTTGATCCTCCTGCTTGAGCCTTACAAGAAGTTGGGATTATAGGACATCATCATCAGACTCAGCAACAAAGACAACCTTAAGGCTAATGCCTTCCACCAGTCTCTCTAATATTTTAGTTATCGTACTCTTTGGCATTTTTCTGGTCACTATTAATTTAGACATGTAAATTTACACTCTAGAATAGCATACTTTTTTGTTTTGACCAAAAGAAGAAATTAATACAACTGAAAATTAAGTGAAAGACATCTTTTACTTTTCAATTGGAGATGAAAAAGCAGACAAAAGTGTGGTGGTGCATGCCTTTAATCCCAGAACTCTAATCTCTGTGAATTCAAGGCTAGCCTGGTCTACAGAGCAAGTTCAGGACAGCTGGGGCTACAGGAAGACCCTGTCAAAGAAGAAAGGAAGGGGGAAGCGGGGGAAGGGAAGGGAAGGGAAGGGGAAGGGGAAGGGAAAGGGGAAGGGGAAGGGAAAGGGAAAGGGAAAGGGAAAGGGGAAGGAGAAGGGAAGGAAAAAGGAAAGGAAAAAGGAAGGAAAAAGGAAAGGAAAAAGGAAAGGACAGGAAAGGAAAGGAAGAAAGAAAGCAGTCAAAAGCAAACTCTCCAGGTGGAAAAGAATCTATGAAATACCATTCCAATCTAACTGTACTGGCCAGAAGACACAGAAAGCTGAGTATGGAAAAGAGGCAGCTTCAAGCTGGGTATGGTGGCACACACCTTTAATCCCAACACTTGGGAGGCAGAAGGATCTCTAGGAGTCTGAGGGAAGCCTGGTCCACATATTGAGTTAGTAAATTCCAAGCCAGCTGGGACTACAGAGTAGTCCCACACACAAAAAAGGGTGTGTGTCTGTGCAATTTCAACCCTGAGCTAGCAGTGACAGAAATGAACAGAAGTAGCTCTGACTATGAAGTGACAATACACAGGATCTACTCAGAATATATGTTGGACATAAACCTATATAAAACTGTAATCAAATTGCCTGCAGGTGAGAAAGTTCTACATCAACTATCCATATTTCTGAGTAACAAAAATTCTTCTATAGAGAAAGTTTTATTCTTAAAAAAGAAAACTTAAAGCTGGGCATGGTGGTATACGCTTTTGATTTCAGCACTGAAGAGGCAGAGACAAGTGGATCTGTGAATTCAAGGCTAGCCTGGTCTGCATATTGAGTTCCAGGCCAGCTGGGGTTACTGGGAGACCCTGTCTCAAAAAGACAAAAGGAAAAGAAAGAAAAAAGAAAGGGGTATGGAGATATAGCAGCTCAGTAGGAGAGCACTTGCCTAACATGCATGAGGCTCGGTTCAATCCTCAGTACAGGAAGGAAAGGCAAAAAGACAGAAAATGTAAGGAATGAGACCAGCTTAAATTAACCCTATCTCTGAGATGAAACACAAAGCAGAATGCTGAGTCTCAGATACAAATGTTGCAGGTGGATCTCTGTGAGTTCAAGGCCAGCCTGTTCTACATAGTGAGTTCCAGGCCAGCTGGGGTTACTGGGAGACCCTGTCTCAAAAAGACAAAAGGAAAAGAAAGAAAAAAGAAAGGGGTATGGAGATATAGCAGCTCAGTAGGAGAGCACTTGCCTAACATGCATGAGGCTCGGTTCAATCCTCAGTACAGGAAGGAAAGGCAAAAAGACAGAAAATGTAAGGAATGAGACCAGCTTAAATTAACCCTATCTCTGAGATGAAACACAAAGCAGAATGCTGAGTCTCAGATACAAATGTTTGTGAATAAAATAAGCCTTAGGAAGAATAGACATCATCTTCTAGGGGAAACCTGAGACTGGCAGCATCAGTTAAGTGTACTATAGAATTGTGGTGCTGTAGAACCAGAAATTCTACTTTTGAGAGCTTCAGTATCTTCCTCATCCTGTTATGGCTGAGGGAAGTAAACAGGCTATCTCACTATCAACAAGACAGCTGAGCTCGAGTTTTTGTAATTCCACTGTTTATTTACCTAATTCCATAATTTCTAAACACTTAGGAGGTCCAGACCATTCCAGCCAAGAGTCAGCTCAGAACTGCTGTGCTCCTCCAAGCTGGTCAATGCAGCATACTCAGGTTATAGTTTATTTTAAAATTTTTATGCTGTCAGGTTTGTGTCTCTTATAGCCTCTTGAGTTTTATCTTAAGACTCCCTTCATTCTAAAGTTTCACAAATATTTTCTATATTTTCTCCCTATCTATATTTTCAGTTTTCACATTTAAATCCTTCATTTATTTTGAATTTGTTTTTATACAAAGTCTGAAACATCTTTGTTTTCTTCCAGATAGCTAATTATCACCAAAACATTTATTAATACGGACACTTTTCCCTCACCGACTCCAAATTCCACTTTCATCATATATTAAGGTACACAATGTTGAACATGAACAAATGTTTCTGGAAACAGAGACAAAAAGTAATTTATAAAATGTTAAAAGAAAAGGTCTGTAACAGGACACACCAAATCTGACGGGAGGAGATGGGAAAGGAAGGAGATGGTCAAAAATCTGTATCCATAAATGTCCAAAGATAAAGTATGGATTTTTGTAAGAATATATTTGCTATAGTCACAATGTAAGATTGTCTTTTAAATAAAATAAACTAGCTGACCTGGTAGCAAAGCCTGGAAGACAGAACCTGGGAGAGAGGCAGAACATGAGCAAATTTAGTCCAGCATGGCTACATAGGAAGTACCAGGTCAGCTCGGGCTATATAGGTAGACTCTCTTTTCTCTCTCTCTCTCTCTCTCTCTCTCTCTCTCTCTTTCTCTCTCTCTCACCAAAAAGAATTAGAAAAAAAAAATTAACTAATTACAATTAGATGAGACCAAAACAACAACAAAGCCCCTTGCAGAAGCTGGTCCCAAATTCTCCACTACCCACTCCTTACCCAAAACACCCTAACCAGTTTCCAGAATGTACCATTTTGAGCAATCTGTAACTTTCATTTAATCAATGACCAATGACTACTACTACTGTTCATCTGTTTCTATAATTTGATTTTACAATATAACCACTTCTACTCTGAACACATCAGTAAATTCAGCTACATATGCCTCAATTTCTTAAACATTTAGGAAAACAAGTGATGGTAATTACCTGACTGATTCGTTCTGAAGAGATCTTGCAAGCACTGTCAGATGTTGAACACTGGGCAGAGGTGGGATGTGATGTCATTTTGGCAGTGTAGATATTGCATCTGGTTAGTAAAACTGAAAGGAAAAAAAAAAATGTTTTTAAAAATCTAAGCCGGGCATAGTGGCACACGCCTTTAGTCCCAGCACTGGGAGGCAGAGGCAGGCGGATCTCTGTGAGTTTAAGGACAGTGAGTTCCAGACCAGCTCAAAAAGACAAAAAAAATCTGAAGTAGTACATTCTGTCTTTAGCATTTATTAAGAAATAAGCCAGGAGTGGTGGCACACAGCACTTGGGAGGCAGAGGCAGGTAGATCTCTGAGTTCCAGGCCAGCAGGAGCTACATAGTGAGACCTCACCTCAAAAAAAAAAAAGGAGGAGGAAAAAGGAAACGGAGAGACAAACTGCCAACAAAAGTAAAAAAGATACAACTGACACCTGTATCAGAGCCGTCTGCCCAAATGCCACACTGAGCTTCTCTACACCAATCTCTCTAGTTCAAATCCAGCAAAAAACCTGAAGAGATTACCTATTCCTCCCTCAGGTGAATTCTGAAACAGAAACAGGGTTGGGCATGCACCAACTTCCATGCTGATGCTAATGAGCAAATTGTTCTAGCTGAAAAGTCAAATCTACAATCACTGACTATCAAGTGGTACTGGCTATCTCCTCCTAAAAGGGCTTAAGAGCACTCAACAGGAGACAGGCAGAGCTGGAGAATGACCAAGTTTCCAAGAGCACTTCAATGTAAACCTCAACATGTTTCAACATGTCTGGGCAAGGAACCATAGCAAAGTGTCAACTTTTTCCAGGCAAGCATGGTGGGACACACATCTTCTCAGCACTTGGGAGGACTGCCCTGAGTTCAAGGCCAGCCTGAAGTACACAGTAAGACCCTATCTCAAAAAAAATGAATCAGTTAAGCCAGGTGTGATGGCACACGCCTTTAGTCCCAGCACTCGGGAGGCAGAAGCAGGCGGGTCTCTTGAGTTCAAGGCTAGCCTGGTCTACATAGTGAGTTCCAGGCCCAGCTGGGCTACTGGGAGACCTTGTCTCAAAAAAACCAAAAAAAAAAAAAAAAAAAATCAATTAAATAAAATAAAAATAAGGCACATTTTTCAGTACCAGTTACAGCAGCTATTAAATGTACCAAAATTCGGGGTTGTAGAGAATATTAAGCAGTTAAGAATGTGCTGCTGGAGAGATGGCTCAGTGGTTAAGAACACTAGCTGTTCTTGCAGAAGACTTGGGTTCAAATCCCAGCACCCACATGGCAGCTAACAACTGTCCATAACTCCGGTTCCAGGGGATCCGACAGCCTCTTCTGTCCTCCGTGGGCACTGCACAACACAGGTGCACTTACCTACACGCATACACATTAAATAAAAAATATTTTAAGAAACATATATTGGGGCTAGAGAGATGGTTCAGCAGTTGACAGCACTGACTGCTCTTGCAGAGGACCCGGGTTCGATTCCCAGCACCCACATGGTGACTATGAACCATCCTTAACTCCTGCTCCAGGGGAATCTGAAGCCCTCTTCTGACCTCTGTAGCAATGCATGACACAGATGCACTCACATACATGCAGGCAATACATTCTCATACACATAAAAAAAATAATAAGAATATATATATATTTATTTATATATATATATAAATGTGCTGCAGTTCCAGAGCACCAGAGTTTGATTACCAGCACCACTGGGGCAGCTCACAATCACCTCTAACTCCAGCTCCAGGGAATCAGGTATCCTCTTCTGGCCTCTATGGGCAAGCACACACAGCATATATTCACATATACCCACAAATAAAAATAGTATGTATCAAAACTAAAAAGCACATGGCAATTAGATACCTACAGACTCAGTTAAACAAAAATAAAAAGCATCAGAAAAAAAGATGTAGCACAAATTAAAACGGAATTTTTCATTCTCTGTTTCCTTTAAAGAAAAAAAAATGTGGTGCATGACTGTAATCTCAGTACTCAGGAGGCTGAGGCAAAAGAACTGTTACAAGCGAGACTAGCTTGAGATACGTGAGGAATGCAAAACCAGTCAAGACTGCATAGCAAGAACCCTGCCTCAAAAAGCAAAACAGGGACTGGAGGGATGACTCAGCAGTTAAGAGCACTGGCTGCCATAAATGTGGGGCACCCACTCTTCTGTAAATAAACCCCTATCCTATGCTCTGTTAAAAAAAATAATAACAAATAAATAAATCTTCCCTGGGCCTGTACCACCGGCTAACTCTCCTAGCCTGCACTACTATCCTCAGGCCTCTTGGGGTAAGTCTACTGGAACTCACTATGTAGACCAGGCTGGCCTTGAACTCACAGAGATCCGCCTGCCTCTGCCTCCCGAGGGCTGGGATTAAAGGCGTGCGCCACCACACCCAGCTATAAATAAAATATTTTTTAAAAAAAGATCACTGGCTGCTGGGATTAAAGGCATGCGCCACCACACCCAGCTATAAATAAAATATTTTTTTAAAAAAGATCACTGGCTGCTGGGATTAAAGGTGTGTACCATCACACCTGGCTATAAATATTTTTTAAAAAAAGATCACTGGCTGCTCTTGGAGAGGACCTGGGTTCAATTCCCAGCACCCATATGGCAGTCTTTAATTCTGCCCTTAACTCCAGTTCTAGGGGATCCAACGTACTCTTTTGATTTCCATGGGCACTACACACACACAGTGCACTTACAGACATGCAGGCAAAACATTCATACACATTAAAATAAAAATAACAATTGTTTTAAAAAAGCAAAATAAATAAGGAAATGTATTTTTAGGAACTTGAGTTTATCTTCAGATCTTTTTCTAAAAAACAGATGGTACTCAATAAGTAAAATGTATGACTACCAAGCTACATCAGAGTAGGAATGAAAAAGCCTAGGAAAACCACCAACAAAGAACATCGGACAAAGCTAACCAGAGCTCTCTTTCCAGATTGCTTATTAGCTACAACAAAGAATAAATTCCTTCCTGATCTATCAGCTCCCCTTGCCTCAAAGTAGAAACAGAACATAACTTTAACTTTTAAAGCTGTCTTTCAACTGGCACTTCCGACCTTACAAAGGTAAAAAACAACCTTCATCTTAAAGCCTAGTAGTTTTCAGCATCTCAGTAACAGCAACTCCATCTTTACAGTTGTTCAGGTCAATAACCTCAAAACCATCCTTGACTTTTATACTCCACACCCAGCCCATAAATAAATTCTAACTATATCTTCAAAATATAGCCATACTCTAACCACTTCTCGCTACTTCCAATACTGCACTAATCCAATCTGCCTACCTCTCCACTTCATTAGTCACTTTAGAAAATAAAAAGAAAAACGCAGTTTCTCCTGTACTTTCATTCAAAATTCAACACTGAAGATTTCCACGACCCTTGGTTTCCAAAAAGAATGTGGGTTTCTCCCCACCAGCAACCAATTTTGCAGCAGACACCTGCTGGATGTACTCTAAATCTATCTGAAAATAGCATCAGGATTCCACCACTGAGGGCTCAGTCCCACAAGACAGTCTCCTACTTCCAAGATCTGCAGTTCTGATTACCTACAAATGAAGATTTCCACAACCTCATCAGGTTCCACTACTTTGCTAGAGGCACAGAATCTTGGGAATACTGACTGTTTTATTAGGATATTACAAATAGCACCAATGATAATCAGATGGTGTTGCTGAGGATGGGGTATATGGGAAAGAGTATAAAGCCTCCATCTCTCAGAAGTCCAACCCAGGAACATCAGCTACTAAACTCTCAGAACCAACATTTGAGACTTTCATTGTCTAGACTCATTGTCTAGACTGGTCACTGGTGACCAACACAACCTTCTTCTGCCCTTCTCCTCTCTCCAGAGATTGTAGGTAGAATTCCCAAAGTCGGGGCTGGAGAGACAGCACCAACAGCAGCTAACAACTATCTGTAACTCCAGTCCCAGGGGATCCAACAGCCTCTTCTGACCTCCACAGGCACTGCACAACACAGGTGCACTTACCTACATGCAGGCAATACACACATACATATAAAATAAAATTTAAAAAAAAGTCCTAATATGAATTCTGCCTTGGGCTTTATGGTGATCAACCCCCATTCCACAGCTGCCTAGGACCGGCCAGTCACCAATCAACTGACTACATACAAAAGCAGTAGCATGCCAGGTGTGGTGGAGCATGTCTATAGTCCCAGCACTTGGGAGGCAGAGGCAGGCAGATCTCTGTGAGTTCAAGGCCAGTCTGGTCTACATAGGGAGTTCTAGGCCAGCTGGGGCTACAGAAAAACGCTATCTCAAAAAAGATACAAAAAAAAAATTTTTTTAATGGGTTTTTTTAAATGGGGGGGCGGGCTGAAGAGATGGCTCAGTGGTTAACAGTACTGACTGCTCTTGCAGAGGACCCAGGTTTGAGCCCCAGCACCCACATGGTGGCTAATAACCACCTGTAACTCTTGTTCCAAGGAATCTGATGCCTTCTTCTGACCTCCCTGGGCATTGCATGACACAGGTACACTTACATACATGCAGCAATACCCTCATACATATAAAATAAAAATAATAATTTTTTTTAATTGGGGGAGTGACTGGAGAGATGGCTCAGCAGTTAAGAGCACTGGCTGCACTTGCAAAGGACCCAGGTTTGAGTCCCAGCACCCACATGGCAGCTAACATCCATCCTAACTTCTCCTATTCCAGGGGCTCCAACACCCTCTTCTGACCTCTGTGGGCACTGCACAGCTTGGGTGCACAAATACATGGAGACAATACACTCACACACATAAAATAAAAATAAGTTAATTTTTTTAAAAAATTTTGCAACAGGGTCTTATGTACCCAGGCTTATCTTGAACTCCATTTGCACCTGAGGATGACCTTGAACTTCTTACCCAGTGCTGGTCTCAACTTACCCAGTGCTGGTATTAGAGTCATGAACCAACGTACCTGGCTTATGTGGTGCTGGGAATCCCAGGGCTTCTTACAAGCCAGGCTAGCAATCCACCAACTGAGTTATATCCCAAGCCTCCAATTTTTACCCTTTAAATACTGAGTTTTGCCCATTTATTGCCATTGGTATACACAGATCTGTTTCTACCATTTCACAATTTATAATTCTATTTTGTCCTATTTTAATGTCCTTTTTTTCTACATCCTTTTTAGTACATATGTATGTTTTCCCAATTTTTGCTTACTTAATAAGAACTTTTAGTGGGGCCAGGTGTGGCGGCACATGCCTTTAGTCCCAGCACTCAGGAGGCAGAGGCCGGCAGATCTCTGTGAGCTCAAAGCCAGCCTGGTCTACACAGGAAGTTCCAGGCCAGCCAGGGAGACCCCATCTCAAAAGGACCAAAAAAGAAAAAAAAAAAAAAGAACTTTAGGGGGACACTGTGGTACATACCTGTAGTCCTACCTCAGGAGTCTGAAGCAGTAAGCTCACATAGCAAGACCCTGTTTCAAAAAACAAGCTAGGTGCAATAGCTGGAGGATAGTTCAGCAGGAAAGAGCACTGGCTGCTCTTGCAGAGGACTAGGGTTTGGTTCCAGCACCCACATGGCGGTTAACAACTGTCTCTAACTCCCATGCCAGGGGTACCTGACATCTTCTTTTGACCTCTGTAGGTACTGCACAATATGGATGCACTTACACACATGCAGGCAATACACTAATGCACTTAAAATAAAAATAATTTTTAAAAAATGTTTAGAAGAATTAAAAAAAAAAAAAACTGCCACAGGAGGAATGGAAAAGGTAATGAAGCAATGAACCAGAACAGTATGTCAGCAGTTACCTTTCCTTCATGGGTTTATTCTCTCACATCTGTCTTGGTCCAGGCCAGCACTCCCTCCTCTACCACCCATTTGTTTCCCTTTACAGTTTTTCCTGGAATGATTCTTTTTAACATTTTATTTTTATTTTGTGTGTATGAGTGTATTACCTGCATGTATCTAAGTACACCCGTGTCAGGCAATGCCCACAGATGTCCTAAGGGGGCACTGGATCCCCTGGAACTGGAGTTCTGGAGGGTTGTTAGCCTCCATGTCGGTGCTGGGAATCAAATCTGGGTCCTCTGCAAGAGGAACCAGTGCTCTTAACCACTAAGCCATCTCTCCAGATCCTAGAATGATTTTTTAATATTTTATAATTTTTATTTTATGTGTACAAGTGTATTGCCTGCATGTATGTGAGTGCACCTGGGTAGTGCAACACCCACAGATGTCAGAAGATGGCATTGGATCCCCTGGAACTGGAGTTAAGGATGGTTCGTAGCCGCCATATGGGTGCTGGGAATTGAACCCAGGTCTTCTGCAAGAGCAGTCAGTGCTCTTAACCGCTGAGCCATCTCTCCAGACCCATGATTTTTTTTTAGATTATTTATTCATTTATTTATTTTATGTGGATGAGTGTTTTGCCTGCATGTATGAAAATGCACTAGGTGTGTATAAACGCAGAGTCCAGAAGAGGGCATCAGGGTTGGAGACAGTTGTTAGCTACCATGTGGGTGCTGGGAAACCTGATCCTCTGGAAGAACTACCAGTTGTCTGAATTGCTAAGCCATCTTTATAGACCCCCAGGGATGATTTTTGAAGAAGACAGCCAGCAGTCATGCTAGTTTAGCATCTTAGTACAGGACTGCCTTTTTGACAGCTTTGAAGAATTTAAACCACAGTTAGGGCTTCATAACACCAGGATATGGTGGTACATACCTGTAATACCAGCACTCAGGAAGTAGAGGCAGGAGGATCAGAAGTTCAAAGATATCCTTGGCTACAAAGCCAGCTGGAGGCCAGTCTGGGTAGAGACTCCGTCTCAAAAAAAGAAAAAAGGAAAAGAAAAAAAAAAAGAAAACCACCTAATTTAAGGATCATGGAAACTTAAGAGCAGAAGAAACTCTGTCAGGCAAAGGACAAATGAGGGCATGGAGACGGGGTGGAAGGAATTTTTTTTTTTTTTTTTTTTGTCTTTTTGAGACAGAGTCTCTCTGTAGCCCCAGCTGGCCTGGAACTTACTATGTAGACCAGGCTGGCCTCGAACTCACAGAGATCCACCTGCCTCTGCCTCCCAAGTGCTAGGACTAAAGGCATGTGTCACCACACCTGGCAAGGATTCTTTTTTTTAATGAGCCAATACTAGAAAGAATATACAAATGCACTGAACAAGGACATATGTAAGAAATGAAGGCAGCTGGTAAAATTTGAATCAAAGAATAATTTTGTCCTTCTTGGAATCTCTTTTTGCATACAAAAGGGTTAGGTATTTTTACACACTCTAAAACAGAGACTTGGCCAGGTGTGGTCAAGGAAATGAGATATGGGGGGGTGGAGGAGAGAGGAGAGAGAGAGAGAGAGAGAGAGAGAGAGAGAGAGAGAGAGAGAGACTGACTTACTTACGGGGCTGGAGAGATAGCTCAGAGGTTAAGAACACTAGTAGTTCTTGCTGAAGACCCAGGTTCAAATCCCAGCACCCACATGACAGCTAATTGCCGTTAACACCAGTCCCAGGGGATCCAACGATCTCTTCTGGCCACCTCAGGCATTGCACAACACAGGTGCTCTTACCTACATGCAGGCAATACACACATACACGTAAAATAAAATAAATAAAATTAAAAAATATAAAAAATTAAAAAACTAAAACAGAGACTTAAAGAAGAAAAATAGGGGCTAGAAAGATGGCTCAGCTGGTAAGAACATATGCTGCTCTTGTAGAGGATCTCAGTTCAATTCCTAGCACCCACTTCTGGCAGCTCGTAGTTGCCTGTAACTTCAGCTCCAGGGGGAGATGATACCTCTGGCCTTGTAGGCACCTGCACTAACATGCACATATCCCTAATTCCCATATATACATAACACACACACACGCAAACACACATAATTAAAATCTTAACTAATAATAATCGCTAAAGCCACAAATTTAACCCTTTTGGTCAGGAGGCAAGAGCACAGATCTTTGTGAGTTTGAGGCTAGTATGGTCTACATACAGAGTTCCAGGCCAGCTAAGATACACAATGAGACCCTATCTTAAAAAAAAAAAAACTTTAAAAACTTATCTCTTCTTACTATATGCTGCCAGTTAATAGTTATATTGTTGCTCAAACCACAGAAAATTGTTGTTCTTGATTCCTCCTATTCTCCCCCAAACTTGTAGGTTTCAACTGCTAAACCACTTAAAACCATCCCTTCCTCCTATCTGCATGACTACTTCCTATTCCCCAAATCAAAAAATGTTACTTCCTGGAGCTGTACCTCACAGGAGCATGCTTATCAAGTATATACAAGGACTTGGGCTCAATCACCACCAAAAAGATAATTCTATGGCAGCATCAGGTCCTGCTCAGTAGTTTGGCACTGCCCTAAACAGGTGGTAGAGCTTCTCAGCACATCCCTAGTCTTATCTTGTTTATACTGTTCTCCCCCTTACTCATTCAACTGTAGCTACAATGACCTTTTAGTTTCTCAGAGCATTTGCTTTCTGCTTCAAGGCCTTCGTACACATTGTTCCTTCATTTGAAGCACTGGTCGTTCTACACAAGACTGGTTCACCCAATGCCTTTAAATATAAGGGTAAATGCCATGCCCCTCAGCAGTCATCAATACATACTAAAACCATTTAGAGGGAGCAAAAGATTGGAGAGTGTGGGACAGAACTTCAAAGGAGATGGAAGAGGCAGATCTCTTGACCTACCCAAACTTATCACTGCATAAGCTGAGGCTGCAGCACAGTGTGAAAGCTCTTTTTCAGCATGTGTGAAGCCATGGATTTAATTTCCAGTAAGGCAAAATAAAAAAATAAGCACGGTAACACACACTTGCAATCTCAGCACTGAGGAGGTACAACCAGCCCTTGATAAGTATTCTTGACAAAAAAATTAAGAATAAAAATCTAGATTTAAAGCCAGGTGTGGTGGCGTACCCCTTTAATCCCAGCACTGGAGAACTTGAACTCCCTGAGTTCAAGGTTAGCCTGGCTTACAGAGGAAGTTCCAGGCCAGCCAGGACTACAAAGTGAGACCCTGTTGTGAGACCCTATCTCAAAACAACAACAACAATCTAGGTTTAACTACTAAATATAAATTTGATGGGAAATGGAATAAACAAAAGGAGGTGATCAGCTTTTGTGTACAGGAAATTCAGTAAGACCTTGGAGTAGAGGAGAGATTGAAGTGGAGCAATTATGGAGACCTTAAAAATACAAACCTAGGCCAGGTGTAGTGGCCTTTAATCCCTGCACTCAGGAGGCGGAGGCAAGTAGATCAACGTGAAATCAAGGCCAGTCAGGTCTCCTTAGTGAGTTCTAGGCCAGCTGGGGCTACAGGGGGACCCTGTCTCAAACAAAACAAAACAAAACAAAACAAACAATAGCACAAACCTAATGAAACACAACAACCTTATTTGAGTCCTAATTCAAACAATTTGTAAAAACTTTTTTTTTTTTTGGTCTTTGAGACAGGGTCTCCCTGTAGCCCCAGTTGTCCTGGAACTCACTATGTAGACCAGGCTGGCCAAAACATTTTTTAAATAATCAGGAAATTTTGAAATATATAATAGACATGAGAGGATAGTAAGAAACTGTTTAAAAAAAAAAAAAAAAAGGAGGGCTGGAGAGATGGCTTAAGCGTTTAGAGGACTGGCTGCTCTTACAAAAAACCCAGGTTCAATTCTCAGCACCCACATGGTGGCTAGCAACCGCCTATATCTCCAATTCCAGGGGAATTTGACGCCCTCTTCTGACCTCTGAGGGCACTGCATGAGAGGGGTGCACTTACATACATGTAGGCAATACACTCATACACAAAAAAATAAATAAATAAAAGGGGCTGAAGAGATGGCTCAGCGGTTAAGAGCACTGACTGCTCTTGCAGAGGACCCAGGCTCAATTCCCAGCACAACATGGGTACACTTACATACATGCAGGACTAACTAACTAATAAATAAAATTAAATAAATAAATAAATAAATAAATAAATAAATAAATAAATAGAAAGAAAAAAAAAGAAAACAAAAAGTTCAAAAACGTAACTATAGTAGAAAGGCCTGTGGTCATTTTTTTTAAATCCTTATCTAAGATTTTTAAACAATCTCTTATCCTTCTACTTAAGAGATACAAATTGACTCATTTAAATATAAAATGACACATCTGTGATATATGCTCTGAAACATTCATTAAGGGAGGGTAGAGACATGGCTCAGCAATTAAGAGCACTGGGTTCAGTTCCCAGCATCCACATGGCAACTAACAATTGTCTGTAACTCCAGTTCCAGGGGACCCCTCCCCTTTCTGGCCACCACAAGTAATGCAAGCACATGGTACACCTACATGCAGACAAAACACTCATACCAAAAAATATAAAGAAATAAATGTGTGTCTTTTTGAGACAGGGTCTCCTTGTAGCACCAGCTGACCTGGAACTCACTATGTAGACCAGGCTGGCCTTGAACTAAGAGATTTACCTGCCTCTGACTCCCAAGTGCTGGGATTAAAGGCATGCACCACCATACCCAGCCTTCAAATGTATTTTTCTTTTATGTAACACAACACAAAACTTAATATTCATTAGGGGTCATGGTTAAAACTTGACAGTCACTGCCTTAGCACCTATACTTTCTCTTTTCCCCATGCCTCAAAAGTTTTTACTCAGGCTGGAGATGGCTCAACAAGTAAAGGCACTTGCCACCAAGCCTGATGACTTGAGTTAGGAAGGAGAGAACCCACTCCTGGAGGTTGTTCTCTGATACATACATACACACACACACGAATTCACACAATTCATGAATGTAATAAAAACAAAGTTCTTTACTCTTTTTTTTTTTTTTTTTTTTTTTTTTTTTGAGAAGGGGGTCCCTTTTTTTTTTCTAGAACTCACTATATAGACCAGGCTGGCCTTGAACTCACAGAGATCCGCCATCCTCTGCCTCCCAAGTGCTGAGATTAAAAGGCATGTGCCACCACACCCAGCTTCTTACTCATTCTTTAAATTAGGTCAAAAAGTCACTTCCTTAAGAAAGGCTCTGCTGACTTCTCAAAATCTATAACTGATGATACCAGAGTACTTCTATTAAGACACTTATTTGGGAGGCTAGAAGGACAGCTCAGCAGTCTCAGTAGTTAAGAGCACTGGCTCCTCTTGCAAAGGACCCAGGTTTGGTTCCCAGCACCTATATGGTGGCTCACAACCACTTTTAACTTCAGTTTCAGGGGATCTAACACCCCCTTCTGACCTCTGAGGGCACTGCAGAACATGGGTGCACTTTACAAACACGCAATATATACTCATACACATAAAAAATAATAAAATATTTTTAAAAACAGAAACTACTGGGGCTGGAGAAATGGCTCAACGGTTAAGAACACTGGCAGTTCTTGCAAAAGACCCAGGTTTGAATCCCAGCACCCACATGGCAGCTAACAACTGTCCATAACTCCAGTTCCAGGAGGATCTGACGGCAGCTTCTGTCTTCCGCAGGCATTACACAACACAGGTGCACTTACGTACATGCAGGCAATACATGCATACACATAAACTAAAATATTTTTTTTTTAAAAACTACCACTCAGATGTTGCAGCTCTTATCACATTTGCTACACACTTAAAAAGTTGAGTGTTGGACTAGAGGAATGGTTCATTTGTTAAAAAGTACTGGCTGCTCTTTCAGAGAACCTGGGTTCAGTTCCCAACATCCATACAGTAGCTCATAACTGTAACTCCAATTCCAGGGGATCTGAAACTGTTTCCTGAACTCCACAGGCACTATATGTATGTGGTGTATTTACATACACGCAGGCAAAACACTCAAACACACAAAATTAAAATAATTTTTTTTTTTTTTTGGTCTTTTTGAGACAAGGTCTCCCTGTAGCCCCACAGCTGGCCTGGAACTCACTGGCTGGCCTTGAACTCAGAGATTTCCCCGCCTCTGCCTCCCAAGTGCTGTGATTAAAGCCATGCACCACCACACCTATGGTCAAAATCTTTAATGAGTGTGTAGCAAAAAATATACTCCAACAATTGCTGTCAGGAAATAACCTAAAAATACACCAATGAGGAACCCACTGAAGAAATGGCTATGCAATATCGCTAATGCAATATTATGCAAGTCTTTAAAAGAAAGTACTTGGTTTATTTTATGGAAAGCTGCCAAGATTATTTGAAAAACTTAAGGCACCTTGTAACATATACAAAATGATTCCTCTGGGGTTTAAAAATGAGAATATGTGTTGAGCAGGTCAGGAAGGATGTAAGACAAAGCAGTTAAGGTTAGCTAGCTTGAGGGGTAAAGGATGTGACCTGTTAACTTTACACGCACAGACATCTTTTAAACCAGAGTTGTGGTTTTGACCAGTATAGTGAAATAGAATACTGTAAGTAGTACTTTTAGGCTAAAATACTTGTTTATATCAAGAATGTATGAAGGTGGGAACTAAAGGTGAACTGAGATGCAGCAACTGATACAACCAAAGGATTCAAGTGACAGGCACAACCCAAACTACACAGATCTTGCTGAGGAAGGACAAGACCCCAGGCGTTTTAGCCAGGTGTGGCTTAAAAAAGTGTTTTCCAAATTTGGAGTGTACAAGAATCCTTGGGAGGTGTACTAACTAAAATTCATATTCGTTAAGACTATTTTAAAAAATCATCCCGAGGTCCGGATGCAGACTCCAAAGGACATCTTTCAAACACTGGGCGGCCAGTCTGCAGCCCTAAAAACCACGAAATCTTCCTCCCGGTCTCCCTTTCTCCGGACCTCTTCCTCCAGAGTGCCTTAGGTACTCCTCAAACTTCGGGTCTAGTTAACGCATGAAGTCCACACTGCTTAACTAGGTCTTGTAACTGCCGCCTGGCTCCCCGTTCTTCCACCCCGCCGCAGCTCCAGCCCTTCCCCCACAGCCCTCCGCGGCAGCCGCGTCCCTCACCGCCCGTGCTCGGAGGCAGCCCGCTCCCTCCGCCGCCCACGCCGGCCTCGGGGCACCCGGCCGACCAGACCCCACATACGCACCTTACGGCTCCATGGGTCGCTCCCTCTCCGGGCCAGGGGGAGGGGCGGCACTTGCGGGTCCTAAGGCCCCCTCAGCATTTTGAAACTGAGAGCAACGGCAGAGCAATATCCGGTCGCTCAAACCCAGCGCACTGGAGAGCTTCCGGGGAGGCCTCTGAACCATAGAGAGGCCCCTGGAGGAGTTGAGAGCTAGAAAGGCTGAAGACTACCATAGAGTATAACCTAGTCTGGGAAGAGAGTCGCAGGCCTGTGAAGGGAGTTGCGGACTACCAGTGAGACTGCGGGAACGCGTGTTCAGGCGGTGTAGTGATGCTCTAGAAGAGGGTCATTACTAGAAGCAGCCTTCAGGTCTTCAGGAAAACTACGTTTCCTTAATTTATTCATTCTTACTCCCCAGAGGTGACCGCAGAGGGAAACATCCGAGACGTTGGTCATTGGGCAACATAAGACTAGTTTATTCGCGAATGACTTCAAAATAAGTGTTACTAAAGAGAGGTGCAAAGAATTGTAAAACAGAGCTTAACTTGAATCACATAACCTGGTCATGTAGTCCGTGGGTTGGCAAGGCCGCCAGACAGGCTGTCTTCACCCTCTGCGGGTGCTCCCCCAGGTACCTGGTTTCATTTATTTCAGAATAATCCCAAGAGGGTTTTCTGAATTTTACGTGTATGCATGTATTGCCCGCATGTAGGTAAGTGCACCTGTCTCGTGCAAAGCCCACGGAGGTCAGAAGCAGCTGTTGGATCCCCTGGGACTGGAGTTATGGACAGTTGTTAGCTGCCCTGTGGGTGCTGGGATTCGAACCTGGGTCTTCTGCAAGAACAGCCAGTGTTCTTAACTGCTGAGCCATCTCTCCAGCCCCATGCCTTATAATTTTTATTGATGGTGGGCGTGGTGGCACACGCCTTTAGTCCCAGCATTCGGGAGGCAGAGGCAGGCGGATCTCTGTGAGTTCAAGGCCAGCCTGGTCTACATAGTGAGTTCCAGGCCAGCTGGAGCTACAGGGAGATCCTGTCTCAAAACAAACAAAAATAATAATTTATATTGATAAGGGCATTTTGGAGAACAGAATAAAACATTTTTCCAGTGTAAACACTATCCTGTTACTTGAAGATAGTTTCCATTTCTCATCCCCAATCTTTTTGATTTTTCTGCAAACTAAACTTTCCTGAACTTCTATTTCTTTTCTTGACATGTCAGTGAGCCACTTTGCTACTAGTTTTTCTCTGAATAAGCGACCATTTGTAAGGTTTAAAATGTGACTCCCAGAGATAGATAATTATGCAAAGAAAGCCACAGTAACCTCCCTACTTGATTTGCACATTGCACCTGGCTCTGCTTCTTACATAACTTTCCAGCCTCTGAGAGATTCAGAGTTTTCTGAAGAACTGTGAAATCATTCCTATTGTACAGTTGCTCAAAGTGAGCTTGAAATCAACAGCACTTCAAAAGAAGGTGGCGGGGGCGGGTAGGTAAACTATAGTCAACTATTTCCCCCTCTCATTTTGTCCAATTTTTTGTTTGGTTGGTTTGGTTCTTCTGTTTATTTTTGTGGATGGGTGGTTAGTTGATTGACTGGTTTGTTGGTCGATTGATTTTTTTGAGACAGGGTCTCCCTGTACCCCAGCTGGCCTAGAACTCTCTATGTAGACCAGGCTGGCCTGGAACTCACAGAAATCCACCTGCCTCTGCCTTTCAAGTGCTGGGATTAAAGGTGTGAGCCATCACACCTGGCATTTTCAATTGGGTTTTTTTTTTTTTTCTTCCTGGAACTCACTATGTAAACCAGGCTGGCCTTGAACTCACAGAGATCTGCCTGCCTCTGCCTCCTGAGTGCTGGGATTAAAGGTGTGCGCCACCACGCCCGGCCTTTTTTGTCTTTTAAATAGTATCTGGCAAGCTTAGGTTCCTTCCTATTGTCTCCTTAAATCTTAGATTTATAACCTTTCATGCAATTAATTCTGTCAACAACTTAGAAGCTTCCAAAAAAGTAAGACCTGGAGCCAGCGAGATGGCTCAGCAGGTAAAGGTGCTTGTCCCAAGCCAGAGTTTCCAAAACAAAGAAAGCCTTTAACCCCAACACTTGGGAGACAGAGGCAGGCAGATCTCTATGAGTTCCAGAGCAGCCTGGTGCAGGCCAGCTGGGGTACTGGGAGACCCTGTCTCAAAATAACAAAAACAATCTGGCTAATGGAGGTAAAGAAAATTAGCAAATGCAATAATGGATGAAGGGTTATCACCCTCACCTGGAGGCCAAAGACTCAACTGTCTCCCTTTTCATTTTTTCAAACTATTCATCAGCCAGGCATGGTGAAGCATGCCTTTAATCCCAGCACTCAGATGCAGAGGGAAGTGAATCTGTCTGAAATCCAGGCCAGCCTGGTCTACACAGTGAGTTCCAAACAGGCTGGGGCTACAGAGAGACCCTGCCTCCGCCATCACCCCCAAGAAAACCACAAATATTCACAACATATTCAATTTGTCTCCACTTAAAGTCTTAATATTTTGAATAGGACATGGCTTAGAAAAATAAAGCTTTACCAGCACTTGGGGGAGGGGGGTTAAGACAGGAGGATCACTCAAAACCCTGTTGGAAACAAAAGAACCAAGCCTGGCCCATCATGATTAACTGATATACCATGCCTGTGGAAGTGACAGGACAGCAAGAGGAACTCTTTTCTCCTTCTATTTTGTGGGTTCCACGAATTGAGTTGAAGATATTAGGCTTGGCTGTAAGTGCCTTTACCCATTGTGCCATCTTCTTTTTTTACATGTATGAATATTTTTCCTGGATGTATATAACTGCATGTACATGCAATGCCTGCAGGGGCTGAATGAGGGTGTTGGATTCCCGGCAGTTGGATCCCCTCCAGTTGGAACTGGAGTTATTAATGGTTGTTTGCTGCCATGTGGGTGCTGGGACCCAAACCTGGGTTCTCTGTGAGAGTAGCCAATGCTCTTAACTGCCATTGAGTCATCTCGATAGATCCCCAGTGTGATTCTGTTATGGGGTGTCTCACCAGAGAAGACCGCTCAGACACAGAGTATTGCCAAAAGAAAATCTTTATAGCCAGTATGGATATTAGACTACACTGGATCCTGAGTTCAGCCCGGAGCCTTTTTCAGGGTAGGTTTTTGTACAAAAAAAAAAGCACATCCTTCTCCCCTCAGGGGTGGAAAGCCCCCCAACAGTTTTCCATAATGCAAGGGTGGAAAAGCTCCCTACAGTTTCTTCCTGCAGGTACAAGCCAAGCTGAGTCAAAAGTACAGAAGCCAAAAACAAGTAGCAAGAACAGCCAGGTACATGTTGACCTTTTCCTCAAACCTGCACCCTGGTGCAGCTGGACCAAACTTCTCTATTCCCACACTTTGAGTTAACTGCCTCTAGTTGCAGTTGCAGTTGCTTGGGCAGTAAGATGCTATGGTCAATCCTGAGGGACCCCCATCACAGTTCTTTTTTTTGGGGGGGGGGTCTTTTTGAGACAGGGTCTCCCTGTAGCCCCAGCTGTCCTGAAACTCACTATGTAGACCAGGCTGGCCTTGAACTCGCAGAGATCTGCCTGCATCCGGAGTGCTGGGATCAAAGGCGTGCACCACCACGCCCGGCCCATCACAGCTGAGGACCAAACCCAGGGCCTTGCGCTTGCTAGGCAAGCACTGTACCACTGAGCTAAATCCCCAACCCCACCATCACAGTTCTTAAACCATTAATGACACTAATTGACAGCAGTCAACATCTAATATTTCTCCAGCCTTTCCTATGGTTTCCATAAAAATTTATCAAATGATTTACTTCAATAAAAAGTAAACCATAACTATAGTATTCTTCATTTCTACCAAATAAACCTACCAAAAAATGTAGATTGGCTTAAAAATTTATAAGTGACTCTTAGTGTCTACCACTTCCTTCTCTAAGAAGGAAACCGTTGACTTCCTAAACAAACAGGAAATCTGAGTTCTGGTCTAGCTGTTTCTAGAAACCAGAACATTACATGGGTCTTCATATCTTCAGTTTCCCGATCTGTAAAATAAAACAAATGAATTAATGGCTTTTCTATGGCCCCTTTTAGTTTTAAAAGAATTAGAAGACAGTATTACTGGGTTATAATGTTCCCGAAAAAAAAAAAACAAAACCTACAATGACAACTATCTCATACGTATGAAATGGAATGAAGAAGAATATAATTTTTTCCTAAAGAACAATATTGAACTGTGCAAAGAAATCTCTTCTCTGACATTTCCCTCCTTCAACCTCAGAGGGAAATACTTTGAGTTTGTTATTTACCTAGCCCCAACTGGCCTCCTAGAACTCACTGTGGAGAGCAGGCTGTCCTTGAACTCACAAAGATCTGCCTGCCTTTACCTCCCAAGTGCTGGGATTAATGGCAGGAGCCACTACATCCAGCTTTTCTTTCTTCTTCTTCTTCTTTTCTTTTTTTTTTTTTCTTTAAGATTTTGTTTTGTTGTTGGTTTGAGACAGGGTCTCCCTGTTGCCCCAGCTGGCCTTGAACTCACAGAGATCTGCCAGCCTCTGCCTTCCAAATGCTGGGATTAAAGGCATGTACTACCATGCTGGGCTAAGATTTTATTTTTAATTATGAGTATGTGTATCTGTGTGTGAGTTTGTGCACTAAGTTCAGGGGTCCACAGAGGTCAGAGGTATGAGGTCTGGATGGAGCTGAGGTTACAGGTGGTTATAGGCAGTCTGACTTGGGTGGTAGGAACTGAATTCTGGACTTCTGCAAAAGCAGCAAGTGCTCTTAACCACAGAGCCATTTCTCCAGCCCCCTCTGTATATCTCTTTAGATGTGTCTTTTTTTTTTTTTTTTTTAACACATATTTATTTGGGAGAGGGTATGCACATGGAGATCAAGTACATCTAGCAGGTATCTGTTCTCTCTTTCTACTATGTGGGTCCCAGGGATCAAACTCAGGTCCTCAGATTTGGCAGTAAGCATCTTTAGCCATTGCCCATCTTTCTAGCCCAATGGTTAGGATTTATGTATGTATCTACACCTTTAAAATGTTTTACACTGGAGGCTGGAGAGATGGCTGAGTGGTTAAGAGCACTGACTGCTCTTGCAGAGGACCCAGGTTCAATTTCCAGCACCCACATGGTGGTTAACACCAGTTCTAGGAGATTTGATGCCTTTGTCTGACTTCTATGGGCATTACACGACATGGGTGCATTTACATACATACAGGCAACACATTCATATACATAAAAATAATAAATATGACATTTAAATTTTTTTTACACTGTAGCCCAGTGTAGTTGTGCATGCATTTAATCCCAGTACTCTAGAGGCAGAGGCAGGCAGATCTCTGTGAGTTCAAGGCCAGTCTGGTCTACATAGCGAGTTCCAGTATTCACTGTCCTGAAATTCAGTGATGTTAGGTTGAATAATTTTAACCGATGTTCGCTGTTGTGCTGTAATATTGTACAGCAATATATTGAATCGTACACACATAGAATCAGTTGTGTGGCAATTGTATTGGTCTTTCAGGGTTTCTATGACAAAATACTACTGGGTGGCTTAAACACCCCAAGTTAGTTTTCTCACAGTTCTGGAGGCTTGAACCACAAGACGAAGGGGTCAGCAGGTTTGTTTTCTTCTGACTTCTCCTTGATGGCTGCCTTTGGCTGCATCTGCATGTGGTTACCCCTTGGTCTCTGTTATCTGTGCTTTTTTTAAGATTTTTTTTTAAATGTATATGAGTGCTTTATCTGCATGTACTTGTGTGCACCATGTGAGCCTGGTGTCCTCAGAGGCCAGAAGAGGGCATCAGATCCCCTGGAACTGGAGTTACAAAGGATTGTGGGCTACCATGTGGGTGCTGGGAACAGAACTTGGGTCTCCTACAAGAGTAGCCAGTGCTCTTAACCACTGAGCAATATATCTGGCCACATTTTTTAAAATTACATTTATTTATTTGGGAGGGGGGGCTCACATGCCAGGCAAGCTTGTGGAGGTCTGAGCACAACCCATGAGAATTAATTCTCTCCCTCTGTCATGTGGAGCCTAGGGATCAAACTCAAGTCCTCAGACTTTCATAGCAAATACCTTTATTCACTGAGCCATCTTCCTGGTCCTTGTCTATGTTTTTCATTTGTTTGTTTTAGTTTGGTTTGATTTTGGGTTTTTTTCTGAGACAGGGTCTCCCTGTAGTGCTGCTCTTGAAGAGAACCCAAGTTCAGTTCCATGTCAGGTGCCCTGCCTATAACTCCAGCTCCAGGATATTTGAAACCTCTGACCTCTCCTGGCATCTGCACTCACATGCACACACACACACAATTAAAATAAAAATTTTTTAATTTAGTTAATATGGGGCTGGAGAGACGGCTCAGAAGAATACTGACTGCTCTTGCAGAGAACCCAGGTTCAATTCCCAGCACCCACATGGTGGCTAGGAACCGCCCTTAACTCCAGTTCCAGGGGAATCCGAAGCCCTCTTCTGACCTTTGAGGCATTGCACGACACAGGTGCACTCACATACATGCAGGCAATACACTCATACACATAAAATAAAAATAAATATTTTAAAATTTTAATTAATAGAACCTGTGTTTACTTTCTCAAATGAGGTTACTAGAAAATTTCTAATTACATATATGACTTGCATTATATTTCTATTGGATGGTGCTTAAATATCAAGATACACTAGGGTTAGATCGTGGAGTACTTTGAATATTTTACTAAAAAACTATTATAAAAGCTCTTATAAAAAATTTCATAGGTTAGAGTCTTCATGACTCAGCATCCCATTTAAACATCAGTTATATTTGTTTTTCCTGGAGGAGAGGTAGATACTGAGGATTGAACCTAGGTTCTTGCACTTGCCTATAGGCAAGCATTCTACCACTGAGCTACACTTCCAGTGTAGAAACCATTCCACATTACCTCTAGTTAGTGGTATTGGCTTGTGATTTACTGTTTCTAGTGTAACATGAATGGAACGAACCTAATGTGTGCCCCCTTTGAATGGGAAATAGGGATATTGTGTCAGACATAATGTCTCTCTATTGCTTAATGGATAAAGTTCATCCTTTGCCTGAAATTTAATTTTCTCAGCTTTTCTGATTGACTTTCTCATATGCTAAACCTGTGTTGAAGGGTGGATCAGGTCAAAGAGTAGTAAAAGCAAAATCTATAGTTTGTTCTTGTTGTGTCTTTGCTATTATGTCTTTACACATTAAGCATTGTTCTAAATAATGTACAGGTGATACTTAATTCTCACAATCAACTTATTATTCTGAGGCACAGCAAAGTTGCTCAAAGTCCAGCCTTCATAAAGCATTTATCCTTTCAGTTTTTTAGTGTACATGCATCCTTTCTTTGAAACAAACCCTCACTAATTTGAAATGTTTCCTAATGTGATGATATTTTGCAACGTTTCTCATACTCCTATAACATGATATTAATGGCTATATAGCTTTTACATTAGCTGCTGTGGAGATGGTGAAACACTCCCAGCATTTGGGAAGTAGAGTCAGTGGGATCAGGAGTTCAAGGTCATCCTTAACCACATAGTGAGTTCCAGGCCTGGGTACCTGAAATCCTGTTTTGGGTTTTGTTTTGTTTTTTTTTAATTTCCATATTAAGATTGTACCATAATTTATGTAGCCATTTATGTCATTTCCAATGCCATAGTGATCTCTCTTTCTTGGTCTGTCTCTATTTCATTAGGACATCCCTTCCAGTGGCATTGCTAGACTAAAGAAATCGCTCTGAAAACAAGGAAGGAATTAAGGAAAAGTAACAGCCAACCAAGGCTGTTGCTGGTCTCCATTCTTACTCAAGCCAGCTCCACAGCAGAGGCTGTTCTCACTTTACTGATGGCTGCGGACAGGAAGAGCCTCCAACGCCAAGGTCCACACGCTCTCTGCGCGGCTGTGCTGGCTTTCCGGGCTCTGGCATAGTGGGCTTCTGCCCTAGTGTCCCGCTGATGACCTCGAGGTATGCACCACCTAATATTACCTGGCACCTTCACCGCCACTTACAGGACAATCCTGTAAGCACTCCTCCTTTCTCTCACTTGATCCTCCGCATCTCCGTCTAGTTCCGGCAGGTTCGTATTCTCTCTGAAGCCCCCCGCCCCCTTTTTTTTTCTAATGTTGGGTAGCTTTCAGCACTGTCTCCCGTTATAAACGACAAAACAGGTCCGCAGTGTTTCTGCAGCACTTCAGACGCGACTCCCCATCGCTCTGAGCTTACAGATCAAAGCCTGCCAAAAGTGGGCCACAGCCGAATCTCGCCATTGTTAAGGCTGCTAACGCTGAGAAAGTAGCAGATTTTGGACCTTCTGTTTTAACTCTCGCTTGAATACCGACCTTCAGAGGGCGCAGTTGGACAAGGTTCACTGTTCTTATGTAAAGCCTTGTGGAACCCTTTTTGCCTCAGAGCCCGGATAGCTCAGTCGGTAGAGCATCAGACTTTTAATCTGAGGGTCCAGGGTTCAAGTCCCTGTTCGGGCGCTCTTTTTTTGGATTTTTTTCAAATTGACAAAACTACATATTTAGAGGTTAACTCAAACTAATTAAACGCAAGCAATGCCTCATTATCCTTTTGCGGTGAGAAAATTGACACTTCACGCTTCTCATTATGCGTCACCGTTCAAATTGCGACATACGGTAAAAATGAAAGTTTGCAGGTATTTTCACTTTTCCTTCTTAATAATTGTTGAAAATGGGTCTGAATTAGCTTCCTTTTTAACAATTAATGGCTTAGAGTGTGAAATACACTTTGAAAGTAAAGGAAAAGCTGTAGCGCCCGAACAGGGACTTGAACCCTGGACCCTCAGATTAAAAGTCTGATGCTCTACCGACTGAGCTATCCGGGCGCTCTGGAAGAATGTTCCTTTTATATATACTTGATAAAACAGCGACACTGTTTTCTTTTTGACAAAATTTGGTTTTTAATTAGATATAAAGTATATCTTTAATATGATAAAATATTTTTTTTCCCTTTTTTGTTATATTTACTTAAATATATGTGTTTTCCAAGATCGTTTGGTAATTTGTACTTGATAAATATCTACTAAACTCTCTAAAATAAAATTAATGATAATAAATTAGAGAAAAGTGGACAAACAAGGTGACCGTTCAAACTTCAGCATAGGATCACAATCTCCATTGTTTTTCTTTTCTATCACTTTTTTGAGACAGGGTCTCCCTGTAGCACCAGCCGTCCTGGAACACACTATGTAGACCAGGCTGGCCTCAAACTCACAAAGATCCACCTGCCTCTGCCTCCCAAGTGCTGGGATTAAATCTGAACCACATTTTCCCTATTAATGGAAATAATACTGCTATTCACCAGATGGTGGAGGTGTTAGACAAACATTTTTTAATACAAAAGCCAGACTGAGCTGACAACCAGAGGCAACTAGAGGCGGTAATACAGGAAAATAGAAGTAGCTATGAGAGGCAGGTCTGAATTTAGATTGTAAGAAAGAGTTAAATGTCCTAGATTTTGATGGGATTTTTTATTTTCTTCTTTCAGACAAGTGACAGTTTTAAGACAGGCTCCCAGATGAATCCTTCCAAACCAAGGGGACCAAAGAGAAATACTGAGAGTAAAAATTTCCAGATCAATCTAAAATTTCCTACCGTCATTTCAGCAACTCTGACGCACAAGGTGTGGCACACAGAATTATGAAATTTCAAAAACTGATAAGGGAATTCATTTTTGTTTCTTGATTTGAACTTGAAGCTGCTGAATGTAATGAACAAACCCACCCAGCCTCAGTTGGAAAATTTTCCTTTCCTAGAATTGTCTAATTCTTTGAGAACAATGACCAATCAGCTGCATGATCCTGAATAGGTCTGAGTTTTACAAGAGGGAAATTAGTTAGGTAACCTCTAACACAACACACCTTCTAAATCCAAGCTTTTACTAGTCTGTTACTTTTTCCACTGGGAATGAAATAAGAAGCAAGCTCACAATGCACAAGGAATGGTTTAATTCCTTATGATCACCCATTATGTCATAGGCTCTGTACAAGTTATGGGGTAGGAAATGAGTAGAACATACATCCTGCACCAGCCTAGGAAAGAAGGTGGGCACAAAAGCAGACTTTAGCAGAAAGGAATGGATATAGGAGATGAAGACCAACAGGGAAGGATTTACAAAACGGTCAGGGCTTGAGTTCCCAGCAAGAAAACCACATTATTGGAGTTGAGCGGAAGCAGCTATCAGTCATGTGGAAGGAACTGTAATGAGCCAGAGACATTCATTCATTATTTACTTAGAAATATTTTTGTTGGTTTTTGCTTTGTTTGTTTTTGAGCCAGAGTCTCAAAGGTGTATCCCTGGCAGACCTGGAACTCTCTATGTAGACCAAGCTGGCCTGGAGCTTTCTATGAGCACCAAGATGGCCTAGATCACACAGAGATCCACCTGCCTCTGCCTCCTGGAGTGCTAGAATTAAAGGCACACGCCACCACACCAAGGCTAGATATATTTCTTAAGCACTTATTTATTTTTAATATTTTTTTATTTTATGTATATGAGTGTATTGCCTGCATGTATATGAGTGCACCCATGTTGTACAATGCCTTGGAGGTCAGAAGAGGGCTTCGGATTCCCCTGGAACTGGAGTTTAGGGATTTTTCCTTTTTTGTTCACAGGTACCATGTGGGTGCTGGGAATTGAACCCGGGTCCTCTGGATGAGCAGTCAGTGCACTTAACCACTGAGCCATCTCTCCAGCCCAGAGCACTTATTTTTTAAGCAAGAAAAAGCTCCTTGTTTTGTTTCTCTACATGACATGTGGGGATGAATCACACCTTCACATTTCACAGGAGGGGAAATGGAGTTCATCCAGGCTGCCTGAATGGAACAGGAATAACGATCTTTGTGATTTTACCCAAAGGCCTTGTAACATCATATTCCTTTTCTTTCAGGATGATAAAACCAGCTGTTTCTAGTTGAACTGACTAAATGAGATTAAGCAATCAATATACTGCATATGGAGTAGCTCCTATTTCCGAAACTATAAGCTGGATGGCAGGGAGGAAAACAGTAAATCTAAAAGGAACATGGTGAGAGAAAGCTGCATTTAGAGCATGGTGAATAATTCAGACTAGCTGAAGTACCAAGAGGTGGAGACAAGCAGGTCCAAATGAGATCGGCTTAGAAGTGGCATGAAATGGCTGTGCTTCATGTGTGTTGTGTTAAAACACCACCACAGCGCACCTCAGGCTTCTCTAGCATAAATCTTCCTAAAGTGCTCCTTGAAACTTTCCATGTTACACACACTATTGAATTTCTGCTTTTTTTTTTTTTTTTTTTTTTTTTTGTCTTTTTGAGACAGGGTCTCCTTTAGCCCCAGCTGTCCTGGAACTCATTGTGCAGACCAGGCTGGCCTCCAACTCACAAAGATCCGCCTGCCTCTGCCTCCCAAGTGCTGGGATTAAAGGTGTGTACCACCACGCTCAAGTGAATTTCTGCTTTTTAAAAAATATTTTATTATTTTTATTTTATGTGTGTATTGCCTGCATGTAAGTGCACCCATGTCATGAAATGTCCTCGGAGGTCAGGAGAAGGTGTCAGATCTCCTGGAACTGGAGTTACAACTGTTGTTAGCCACCATGTGGGTGCTGGGAATCAAACCCGGGTCCTCTGTAAGAGCAGTCAGTGCTCCTCCAGCCCCTTTCTTTATTTTTTTAAATGTTTAAATTTATTTTTGGATTACATGTATAAGTGGTTTGCCTGCATATATGTAAGTTCACCTGTACATGTAATGTCCTTGGAGGCCAGAAGAGGGCATCGGATTCCCTGGAACTGGAATTAGTGATGGTCGTTAGCTTCCATGTGGGTGCTGCGAACTGAACCTCAGTCCTCTATGAGAGCAGCCTGGCTCTTAACCACTGTGCCATCTCTCCAGTCCCTAGACTGTTGAATTTCATTCAACACTAGAGGGCAGGCTAAACTCATCTATTCTGTATGTGGAGCTTCTATTTCTTTTGGCGTTTGTTTGCTTATAATAATAATGTAATTATTTTTAAAAATATTTTATTCATTATTTTTATTTTGTGTGTATGAATGTATTGCTTGCATGTAGGTAAGTGCACCCGTGTCCTGCAATGCCCATGGAGGACAGAAGAGGCTGTTGGATCCCCTGGAACTGGAGGTATAGACAGGTGTTAGCTGCCATGTGGGTGCTGGGATTCAAACCCGGGTCTTCTGCAGAAACAACCAATGTCTTCTGCACGAACAACCAGTGTTCTTAATTGCTGAGCCGTCTCTCCAGCCCCTATAATTATAATTCTTGATTAATAATAATACTAATTATTATTATTTAGATAGTCTCATGGAGCTCACTCAGTCTGCCCCCTCCCCCCCCGCAACCCGGTCCCCAGGCCTGGAGTACTGAGATTACTGGTATGTGGCACACAATTAACTCAGACTTCATAGATTTCAAGAGCTTAATTTCACCCCCTAATAATTATTTTCCAGTTAATGCTATTTTGTTTTGTTTTTTGATAGGGTCTTGCTATCTATAGCCCAGACTGGCCTCAAATTCACAAACCTCTTGCTCACTCATTCTCCCAAGTGCTAGGAATGTCCAGCTCCCACTAATTCTTTTTATTTTATATATTATTTTTATTTTATGAGTGTATTGCCTGCTTGTGTGTAAGTGCACCCATGCTGTGCAATGTACACTGAGCTCAGACGAAGGCATCAGGTCACCTAGAACTGGAGTCACATATGGTTGTTAACCACCATGTGAGTGCTGGGAATCGAACCTGGGTCTTCTGCAAGAGCAGTCAGTGCTCTTAACGGCTGAGCCATCTCTCCAGCCTCTAATTCTTTTAACTTCTGCCTGCTTGTGTGTAAGTGCACCCATGCTGTGCAATGTACACTGAGCTCAGACGAAGGCATCAGGTCACCTAGAACTGGAGTCACATATGGTTGTTAACCACCATGTGAGTGCTGGGAATCGAACCTGGGTCTTCTGCAAGAGCAGTCAGTGCTCTTAACGGCTGAGCCATCTCTCCAGCCTCTAATTCTTTTAACTTCAGTTTCTTTCTTGTAAAACCATGTGTCTCAGACTTTGTTTATGTTTATGCTCTCTCTCTCTCTCTCTCTCTCTCTCTCTCTCTCTCTCTCTCATTGAGAACATGAAGCTCTACATTCCTAGCAAATGCAACTACTGACTAGAGTCACTATGCTTTACATTAGATTCCTCAACATTTGTAACTGAAAGTTCTGTCCTCTTAGTAACAGCTCCCTTATCTCACACCACTGTACCCTCAGCCCCTGGCAATGTTCATTCTGTTTTCTGCTTCTATCAGTCTGACTTTTTTGATTTTCATATAAATGAAATTGCATAGTATTTTTCTTTTTGTATCTGGCCTATTTCACTGAGTATAATATCTTTCAGGTTCATTATGCAGTTGGAAATGACGGTTTCCTTCATTCTTATGGTTGAGTAGTATTCCACAGTGGATATGTGTCACATCTTTTTATACACTCATTTGTTCCTGGGCACTTAAGGTGGGCACTTGGCTGTTACAAATAGTGCTGCAATGATGAGGCTGGCCTGGAACCTGGTGTTGACCAGCAGGTCTCAAACTTGCAGCAATCCTCCTGCCTCTGCCTCCTGAGGCCCGGGGTTATAGGCGTTGGCCTTGTGCCGCTCATGTTTCTAGTAATAACATTTTAACTAATATGGGATAGTAGCTTGCTGTGGTCTTGTTATTGTTTTGGACACAGGCTATCATTTAACCAAGGCTGGCCTTGTACTCTGTAAGTAGCTGAGGATGGCCTTGAACGCCTGACTTCCCTACCTCCACTTCCTACTATGGAGCTACCTACAGAGTTCCAGCTTGGAGCTCACAGAGATTCCCTCTGCCTCTGGCTCCAGAGTGCTGGGACTAACATGTGCTACCATGCACAGTGAACTTACGGTTTTATGTGGTTCATCCTGAGTCTCTGCAGTGGTACATCTAGGTGTCTAGCACAGAGATAGTTGTGAGTTAAATACAGGTGTGGTGAAGAGACCGAAGGCACATCAGTAACAGTGAAATTTTAGGCCAACTAGAAGATATTTGACTTGAGAGGGGCTTCCAAAGTCTCCCCAAGTGAATAGCAAGTGTAGATGCCTACTTAGAGACCTCACCTACTAAAACCACTGCTTAGTGTTTGGAGCTGATGCTATTGACAAGGTACAAAGAAGTTACTCCTTACAGAGGAGATATTTCAAGTGTCCAGTGGAGCCAGGTATAGTGGTGTAGGCCTGTAATCAGTCCCTGTGCTTCAGGCAGAGGCTGGAAGATTCTGAGTTTGAGGTCAGACCAGACTATAGTGAATAAAAATACCCTCACCCCTGCCACAAAAAAGAACGGGGGTGGGGGTGGGGAGAACTTGAGAGATGGCTCAATTGGTAAAGTGCTTGCCTCAAAAACATAATGACCTGAGTTCAGATCCCCAGAATCTATGCTTTAAAAAAAATGTTCAACATTGTGATTCACTTGTAATCCTAGAGACAGTGATGGGAACAGACAAGGTGGGTCCTAGGTGCTTGCTGGCCAGCTAGTTGTGCCTGCCCAGCAAAATTTCAGGACATTGGGAGGCAAACAAAAGGAGGAAGGCACCTGAGGAATGAATGACATCAGAGATTATCTTCTGTCACACACACACACACACACACACACATATGTGCACCCATGGATATGTGCACCCACATATATGTACACCCACATAAAATATACATAAGAAAGAAGAATCAAAATAAAAAAGTATGTGTAGACACTTTCCAGAGGCCCTGAAGGGAAACTTTCTTGGAGAACAAGTTGTGGGGTATATTTGTTTGTTATTGTTGCCATAACAAATTAACCCATATTTAGGAGATTTTAAAATATCAAGAGCTAGGGCTAGGGCTGCAGCTCAGTGGTAGGGTGCTTGCCTCTCAAGCATGACAGCCTAGGTTCAATCCCCAGCACTGCCAAACAAAACAATACAGGGCCGAGTGTGTGTCCCACACCTGTAATCTCAGCACTTGGGAGGTGGAGGCAAGGAGGACACCGATTTCAAGGCCAGCCTTGGCCAAACAGAGCAAATGTGAGGCCAGCTGGGCTAGTCTCAAAATCAAATCCCCCCCAAACCAAATGTATGACCTTAGTATTCTGTGTGTCAGAAATCTGCTATGAGGCTCACAGAAGTAAAGTCCAGGGGTCAGCTATGCTGTGCTATTTCTGTTCCTTGTCTTTTCCAATTTCTAGAGAAGCTCCACCCAATTTGACAGCCTGACAGGCTGCTTTTTTCTAATCATTCTTCCATCATCACATTTCCCTTTGACTTCTTCAGCTTAGAAAGACTATCTAGTTTTAAGGGCTGGTGTGATTGGATTGGATCTGCCTGGATAATCTAAGATAATCTCTGAATCGCAAATCCTTAATTTAATCATACCTGTAAAATTCCTTTGCCTCATAAGATAGCACCTTCATTTCCTCCAGGACTTAAAAATGGCCATTTCTTTCTTTGGGAGGCCATTTTGTGCCAGCACATAGAACAGGTGCTGCTCTGAGCAGACAGGGATGAGTGAGAAAGTCTTGTCCTCTGAGGCCAGATTGAAAAGCAAGGGCCACTTGTGAGAGGTCTCATAGACTTTCTCTAGAAATTTGAACTTGAAATTATAAGGAGCCATATGCTCATTCAATAAATTTTTGTTGAACATATACTTTGTGCCAGACCCTTTGTAGGCTTTATGAATATGGAAGTTTAAAAACTAAAGTAGGACTGGAGAGATGGCTCAGCAGTTAAGAGAGTATACTGCAACCTGGTGTTGTGGCACATGCCTTTAACCCCAGCACTCAGAGGCAGAGGCAGGTGGATCTCTGTGAGTTCAACACCAGCCTGGTCTATGTAGAGAGTTCCAGACCAGCTGAGGCTATAGGGCGACTTTGTCTCAGAAAGACCAAAAAAGAGAAAAAGTGTACTGCTCTTGCAGATGATCTGAGTTCAGTTCCTAGCACCCATGTAAGTCAACTCACAACTGTTCCTAGGAGATCTGGTGTCCAAAGACACCTGTACTCATGTGTGTATACCCACAAATAGACATGCGCATATATACACAATTTATAAATTTATTTGTCTTTTTTTTTTTTTTTTTTTTTTTGAGACAGGGTCTCCCTGTAGCCCCAGCTGGCCTGGAACTCTGTGTAGATTGTAGATCAGCTCACCTCGAACTCACAGGGATCCACCTGCCTCTGCCTCCCAAGTGCTGGGATTAAAGCCGTGCACCAACCTGCCGGGCATAATTTATAAATTAAAAAAAAAAAAAGTGAAGAAAAATCAGGGCTGCAGAGATGGCTCAGTGGTCAAGAGCACATTTTGATCTTGCAGAAGACCAAGTATCCAAGTAGCCACCTTGGGTGACTCACAACTCCAACTCCAGAAGATCTGATGCTCTCTTCTGGTCTCCATGAGCACTGCATTTATCTGCACTGCCCCCCACCCCATGCCTATGCATAATCAAAAATAAAAATAAAAATAAAATCTTTTTTTTGGTCTTTTTGAGATAGGGTCTCCCTGTAGCCCCAGCCGTCCTGGAACTCACTGTGTAGACCAGGCTGGCCTTGAACTCACAGAGATCCGCCTGCCTCTGCAGATGATAAAAATCTATTTTTTAAAAAAAAAGAAAAATCAAGCCAGAACCAGGCATGTTTATAATCCTAGCACTGAGGAGATTGAGGCAGGAGGATCAAGATTTCAAGGTTAGTCTTTACTGCATGAGATCTTGTCTTAAAAAAAACAAAACAGGGCCAGGAGTGGTGGTACACACCTTTAATCCCAGCACTTGGGAAGCAGAAGCAGGTGGATCTTTGTGAGTTTGAGACCAGCCTGGTCTACATAGTGAGTTCCAGGACAGCTGGGGCTACAAGGAGACCCTGTTTCAAAAAAGGACAAAAAAGACAAAACAAAACCAAAAACAAAGGAAGCTGGGCATGGTGGCACATGCTTTTAATCCCAGAGTTTGGGAGGCAGAGGCAGGTACATCTCTGTGAGTTCAAGGCCAGCTTGGTCTACCTACTGAGTTAAAAACAACAACAACAAAACAAAAAGCAAAACAAAATGTACTAGGATCAAAAAATTCAGAGTTCACATGCTAGTTGATTTTAAGTAAAGGATACAGATGTTTGTGCTAGAGAAAAGATCGTGGAGTCTGAATAAAACTAAAGATAAGTCTCTTTACTACTTCAAGATTTGTAACCTCGGACCAACAAGATGGCTCAGTGAAGATGCTTCACCAAGCCTGACAATCTAATTCAGTCCCTAAGACCCACATTATAGGGGAGAGCTGACTCCCACAACTTGTTGGACCTCCATATAGGCACAATGACACACTCCTCTGACCTTCATATAGGCACAATGATACCTGCTTTCTCCTCCTAAATAAGTAAATGTAATAAAAATTATTTTGAACTGAGGGTGGTGTTACAAGCCTTTTAATCCCAGCACTAGGGAGGCAGATGGAAGGCAGATCTTTGTTAGTTGGAGGCCAGTTTGATTTACATAGTAAGTTCTAGACCATCCAGCATTACATAGCCTGTATTAAAAAAAAAAATTCATAGCCCTTTCTCACATCATATTAGAATATCCAGTGCTAGCTGTGGCCTCAACTCAGCTAATCCCGTTCTCTGTAAATAGCTACTGCTGTCATCCCTAGCCTTTTCTTGGTGCCAGGGATCAAACCAGGGTCTATGCATACTGAACTTATACCCCCACCTCCTTGTTTTATTTTAAGGCCGTTTTAGAAGCTTAACCATTTTCCTTAAATCTTCAATGGTGTCTTGATTCCTTTTTCTCTTGCTAAGAGGCTATCAAGTGGCAACCATTTCTCTCAGAGTAGTTTCTGGATTTACCAACGTACAATGTGTCTACTTATAAATCTCCCCAGTCAAAGACTCCCAGGCATCCCCATCCCATGTACTTCAATCCCACCTCCTTTCGGAAGTGTTCATCCTCTTCCTCTTTCTCATTGGTCTTACCTCTCAGCATATGAACATGTTTCTTTTTCATCTTAAAATAGAAGAAAAGCAAGATAGGTGTGGTGGGTTCACAACTATAGTCCCAGCACTCAGGAGACAGAGGCAAGAGGATCATGAGTTTGAAGTCAGCCTGAGCTACATAGTGAGTTCAAGGCTAGCCTGAGCTTCATGTGAAACTGTGTCAAATAATTATAATAATGCCCCTCTTGATCCTGCATTCTCCTGTCTACCTCCTTGTATTTTTTCTCTTTAGATATCAAGCTTCCAGGTGTGTCATTTAGTCTTCAAGCCACTAGAACCTGGCCTAACACTCAGGCTTCCCCTCCTAGTGTCTCACCCAGGGTTGTCCACAATTAAGGTTTCTTTCCATTTGCCCAGATTTCATATTCAATGAGAACAAAACAATATTCCAAAAACATCCTTCTGAGCCTGGCTTGGTGGTGTCCTCCCTAATCCCAGCACTCACAAGGCAGATGCAGGCAGAGGCCAGCCTGGTCTACAAAGGGAGTTCCAAGCCAGATGGGGCTACAGGGCAGCCCTGTCTCAAGACAAACTAACTAGCTAAGTAACACCTTCAGAATTATGAACTCACTTTTATTGTTGTTTCTTGTTGAGACAAGATTTCTTCACGAACCTGAGGCTGGTTCACCTGCCTTGCCAGCCTGGCCTGCCTCACTGGTTCACCTGCCTCAGGACTGCAGGTACACACTACCACTCAGCTGTGAACTCATGTCTTAAATTATTTTCTCCTCAGAGGACCCCTTCTAGTTGTTGAAATCCTCTTCCTAATTCTCCTTTTGAGTTCCTACTCCACTACTTCCAACCTAGGAAGACCTTTAGCTATTGTCTCCTGGAAAACTGCTCAGGTTTATCACAGAGTTTCATATTAATAAAAAAAAAATTGCTGGGCACGGTGGGGCATGCCTTGAGTCCCAGCACTCAGAGGCAGGCAGAGCTCTGTGAGTTCAAGGCCAGCCTGATCAACATAGTGAGTTCCAGGCCAGCTGGGGCTACAAGAAGACCAAATAAATAAAATAAATAAATATAAATAAATAAAATCTCCAGTTTGTGTGTGCGCGCGCGTGTGTGTGTGTGTGTGTGTGTGTGTGTGTGTGTGTGTGTGTATTTTTTGAGACAAGGTCTCCCAGCTGACCTGGAACTCCCTATGTGACCCAGACTAGCCTAGATCTTGACTGCCAGTCTCTGCCTCCCTTGTGCTAGGATTAAAAGCATGCACCTCAGGGCTGGAGAGATGGCTCAGTGGTTAAGAACACTGGTTATTCTTGCAGAAGATCCGGGTTCGAATCCCAGCACCCACATGGCAGGTAACAACTGTCCCTAACTCCAGTCCGGATACCGCTAGCCTCTTGTGGATAGCCTCTTCTGACAGGCAAGGGCATTGCATGATACGGTGCACTCACTTACCTACGTGAAGGCAATACACTCATACACATTAAAATAAAATTTAAAAAGTAAAAATTTAAAAGCACGCACCTCACCACACCCGGTTTGGACTTTGACATGGTAACTAGCATCATAAATACTTCTTGAGGCAAGGCAAGGGAAGTTTCCATGGGAGCCGAAGCCTTCTGAGCCGAATCTGGGTGACTGAGAACCCCAGCACCTAAAGGGGTACCGAGGAGGAAGACTGAAAACAGGGGCTGATCTTCACAACGGGACTGGTAAGAAAAAAGAAAGGAAGGCAGGGAACAGAGAACAAGATGCATGTTTGAGGAAAAGGTAGTTTGAGATCCGAGACTCTAGTTTTCATGCAAGCCAAATGCAAATGTGGACCTGGCCAGTACTGGGTGGAGCCTTTAGGAAAATGCTTGACACCTGAGCTCAAAGAAAGGTAGAGAAAATAATAAATACAATGTATCGAAGTTTTTTTGGTATCTTAATTGGGCAGAAGGGTCCTTTGCTTCCCTTTCCCCCTCAGGTTGGGAGAGCCCCTTGGGCAAACCGGAGAAAAAAGTGCCAAGTGTGGAGACAGTCTCCCCTCCAGCACCTCCACCCTCACGGTGGCAGTTCTTTCGGGCACCACTAGCATAATTATGAGGGCCATTCCTGGAGGCGATAACTGAACGTGCACCCCCTGACCCTCCCAATGAGTGATCTGGCCTGCTTTCACCTGATCCCAAGCCAGGTTCCAGCTAGAAAGTAACGACCATCTGCAAAAACCCTCGCCCAAGCGGGAAGCAGGAATGCAGGCGCTGGGGTCCGCCCGGGACGCCGGCGCCGCGCCCCCGCGCACCGTGCGGGGGCGGAGGGAGGGAGGGAGCCCCGGTTCCCGCCGCCCCGCCCTCCGGATCGGGCCGCTTGGGGATTCGGCGTGGCGGCTGCAGCCGGTGGCCTGGGCCGCCCGTCCTGGCTGGTTCCGGAGCCTCGCGCCGTGCTGTGCGCCGGCTGTCCGGGAGATGGCTTCTCCCTTCTCGCCGGCTGCTCGTGCTATTGTCTCACCCGGGGCTGTCTAACCGCGAGCTCGCCCAAGCTCCGCCCGGAGCGCATCGGCCCCAGACAGGCTCCTGCACCGGGGGACCCCGCAGCCCGTGCACGGCTGGACGGGCGCTGAGCGGCCCGGAGCCGCAGGAAGAGCCGAGGCGGTGCGGAGCCCAGGTCGGCTGGACAGACAGTCGCAGGTAGGACGCGCACGCGGCGAGAAGCACCACCCCGGGGCTGCGGGGCGCCCGGACTAGGGGCCGCGAGGGCAGCCAGTGCGGCCAGCGCTCGGCTCCCGCCCTAGCGCAGCAGCGCGAGGGGCAACAATGCAGCGCCGCGACGGCGCCCGGGAGCCCAGCCCTGCCGGGACCAGCAGGTTGCTTGTTCCCACCCCACCGGCGCCTGAGGCCGGCATCCCGAGGCCGGCACGCCGCCGCCTCCGGGAACACACTTCCTGGCTGCAGCTTCAGCTGCAGGGAGATCTGAGCCAGCCCACCGCTTTGGGGCTTGTCTGTGTATTAGTTTAAGAGGAAAAAATAAAAAGCAAAACCTGTCCCGCAGTGGGGGTGATGGGAGTGGAACCTTCCCGTGCAGCGGGTTAGAGAAGTCAGGGGACTATATACATTTTTTTTTTTTTTTTTAAGCCAAGCGGACGGTAGGATTGGCCTTATAAGGATACCGCAGCAAAAGACTGAATTCTTGCAGAAGGAACTGGGACCCTCAGGCCCGAGTTCACGGCCCCTCTGGGAAGGTGCTCCTCCTCTGGGCTGTACTTGTCGCTCATTTTTCAGCTCCAGACCTCAGTGGTTTTGGTATTGGGGAGTGACAGCAGCAGAAGCCCTGGCAAGGCTGCAGAGCTGGGATGGGGTGGGAAGCCCTGGCAGGCCTCCTGGGCTGTGGAAAGCGGTTACCAAATGTATGAGGTTAGTGTATACACCCTATTTGCCTGAGGTTGGAGTGAGTGTGGAATATGCCATCGCTCTTGCTCCTTCAAGCTAACCTTCAGGCCCTACACCTCAACTCAGTTTTAGGATCTTTGTGGCTTCCCTGCCCCATCCCAGTCAGGCTTGGGATGAAGTCCTATTGTCTTTGGCTGCCCTCGTATTTTTCTTCAACTTGGAGAGTTCTGTGCCTTGGGCTGATAGGTCCCAGCAGGCCCCACAGGTTCTCTAGCGTATAGCTACCTGGGCCCCTCCTTTTCTCTAAACAACCTGCTTGTCCCGGATATGGTGAATCGTAAGCAATCTGCACTAAACCCTAGCCCCCAAACAGTCTTGAATAAAAACTTACTCCATTGCTTCTCTTTGGCCTTGGAAAGATAGTCAAAGGAGAAATGGCCCAGGAGTGGGAACGCTGACCCCACTCACATATTCTTCCTGTCTCCAGCTGCAGCTGCACATCCTAGCACACAGAGGCCTTAGGAACCAAAACTCCTCCAGAGCCTGGCAGTCCCATTTGGGGCTTCAGCCATGGAAAAATTAAGTCCAGGCACATTTTATAGCCCGGCCTGGCAGCCGGCATCTGAAAAGACAGTGGCTTTGAGCCAGAATCCTAGACCCAAGGCTGCTGCTGCTTCTTTGGCTTTTAGGTGATCCTAAGGTTTGATTTTGTGGCTCAGTGCTTATTGCTAAGGGCATGGGTGTGTGTGTCTGAATCTGATCAGTCAGGCAGCCTGTTAATCTTTCTCTCCACTGGAAACACAGGTGAGGGAGGGTCAGTTTATCTGGGTACTGGGGATTTTTCTGAGGTGCCCTTTTGGATGGTTGCCTGTGTTTTTGCCATGATCCAATTGTGCTCTTACAGACACTCCACGCCCTTATGGGCCTTTGGGTCCTTTTGTGGTGCTCCATCCCAGCACTTTACAGGTGTCTCATGGCTGTAGGGGCCTGCAGAGAGAAAAATGAGTCTGTTTCTTAGAGGGGTTATAATTAACCATAAACTTCAAGCACCTCCTACTTCCAGGATGTGAATTTGGACACCAAAAAGAGGAGTGGTCTGGAAAACCTTCATGAGGCCCAGTTTTGAGTCTGGTGAGACTTACTTCCTAATGTGTGAACAGGGCAATTTGTGAACTTGATTTCATTTGCATATTTGCAAAATGGGAGGAAAAATATCTGTGGCTCATAAGATTGTTTTAAACTTTGTTAAAATTTAAAAATTAAATTTATTTTTAGTTTATGTATGTTTTGCTTGCATGTATGTAAGAGTGCCATGTGCATGCAGTGTCCGCGGAAGTCAGAAGAGGGCATGGAATCCAATGGAACTGGAGTTAGGATGGTTGTTAGCCTCCATATGGGCGCTGGGAACTGAATCCCAGTCCTCTGCAAGTGCTGTCTGTGCTCTTAACCACTGAACTATCTCTCCAGCTCCCTTATAATTTTTTTTTTATCTTTTTGAGACAGGGTCTCCCTGTAGCCCCAGCTGTCCTGGAACTCACTATGTAGACCAGGCTGGCCTCGAACTCACAGAGATCCGCCTGCCTCTGCCTCCTCTGAATGCTGGGACTAAAGGCATGCGCCACCACACCGCCACCACACCCGGTATGTGTTCCTTCTTAAATAGGGTTGACTGATAGGAGCTGAGAGAGAAAAATAACATAATAATTGTAGAGGATTAGAGAGAAACACTTTCCAAAGGCTGCCTGCTGCCTGTAGACAGGTTAATGCTGACCCTGCAAATAATATAATAGCGAACACTTACTGATGTCAGCCTGCTAGGACATGACAGAGGTGGGATTTGAAGCAGGCAACCTCATACCCTGTGCTCTACCCTGCATACCCTATTCTCAGAGCTCTGTACCACTAGCAGAAAGAGAACAGAAAGGGGGGCAGCAGAAATGTGGGATCCACTTGTTATAGATTCCTTGAATGCCCAAGACATGGCACCAGACCAGAACCTATGTTAGATAATAAACTTCTCAATAACAGGGCCCAGGAAGATGCACTTCCTGTTCCAGCTCCAGTACAGCTGAGTGCCTCCTTAATTCCAGTTGTTAGGGAATGGTAGCAAATATGTGAGAATTCTCAGGCTCCTACCTTCCTTGCTTGCTTTCCTTGTGTTGTCACTGAATCTCTCTCTACCTTTTGTTCAAGAATTGGAATAACCAAATCAAGTCTTTTGTTTTCCCTAGATCAAGACATTTTGCCAACTTATGAACCATGCGGGTAGTAGATTTGGGTTTAGTGTGCTCTAGGAAAATTAAGGCAGCTTTCTTGGTTTTGTTTGTTTGCTTTTGTTTTTCTAAGAGTGGTTTCACCATGTAGCCCTGCCTTGCCGGGAACTCTTTGTAAACCAGGCTGGCCTCGAACTCAGAGATCTGCCTGCCTCTACTTCTCAAGAGTTGGGATTAAAGGTATGTACTACCATGCCCTGCCCAGCATTCTCGTTTTATTTTATTTATTATTTTTAGTTAGTGTGTATGAGTGTAATGCCTGCATGTGTGTAAGTGCACCCGTGTTGTGCCATGCCTTCCGAGGTCAGAAGAAGGTGTCAGATCCCCTGAAACTGGAGTTACAGATGGTTGTTAGCCACCATGTGGGTGCTGGGAGTCAAACCAGGGTCCTCTGCAAGAGCAGCCAGTGCTCTTAACTGCTAAACCATCTCTGTAGCCTTCCGCTTTCTTGTTTTAATATGTTCATATTGGCTTGGTTTGGTATGTGTGTGTGTGTGTATGTGTGTTGTATGTATGTTCATGTGTCTAAGTGTGGATACACGTGTGCCTGGCATACATGTGGAAGTCAGAGGACACCACTTTCCATTTCCCAACACAACTGCATCCAGCTTTTGTGTGGGTTCCAGGGATCCAAACTCAGGTCTCAGGATTGCATGGCACGTACTCCCCAGCCCCTGGTATCTATCTTGTAAAACAAACGTGAAAGATGATTCTTATATTTCCTGTGATCATATAAAGTTAGAACTGAGAAGGACCTTGGAGATAACCTCCTTGAGAAGTGGCTTCAGGGTCACAGGTTTGTTGGCTGCCTGGGAACTTGATGTTGGCTCCACAGATGAGGAGAGTATCTACCCTTCCTCTGTTTCAGCCCTTGAGCCAACACTGTCACTGAATTCCTTGTTGGGAAATTCCCCTCCAGAGCCCAGGAAATAGAATTCACTCACTTCTGAAATCTCCCCTGGTTAAGGAGACTAAGAACTCCTGCCATGTATTCCTTCCTCCCCTGAGAGCTCCCCGTAGGAAGCCTCACACAGGATCGAATTTCAAAGTGAAGTCAAAGATCATTTGCCACTTTGGAAATATGTCCTTTCACTATAACTGTACCATTCCTGCTACTCCCTATACCGCCTTCAAAACTCCATTTTCCCTTCTTTTCCTGCCTTCCTTCCACCCTACCCAATCCCAGCCATAGACACTATCCTTACAGATTACATTTTTATTGTCTTTGATTTTTAGTTTTTTGAGACAGGGTCTCTATAGGCTGAGCTGGCCTTGAACTCCCTGTTAGCCCAGGCTGGCCTCAAACAGGCATTTTTCCTGCCTTACCCTCCCAGATGTTGAGATTACAGACTTGAGCCAGCACACAGCTATTCCTACAGATTCTTTTTGGCTGTACTTTGGGCCCAACTAAGAAGGCTCACAGAAAGGCAGGAGCACATGATAAAGAATAACTAGTTGGTGTTGGTGCATGCTTTAATCCCAGCACTCAAGAGACAGAGGCAGGAGGATCTCAGTGAGTTTGAGGCTAGGCTGGTCTCCATAGTGAATCCAGGCCAGCTGTGTCTACAGAGAGACCCTGTCTCAAAAAGACCAAAAAAAAAAAAAAAAAAAATGCTTTTCAGCTATAAATGTCAACATGAATAAAAGCTATTATTTTATTCTAATCACTAGTATAATACTATGAAGTACTAACTATAAATGCAGTAGGGTATGTTAAACATCTTAGAGATATTCCAAAGAGAAAAGTAGCATTCAGTCAGAGGAGCTGAGTATGGGCTCTCTAGTATGATGCAGGCACTTGGAGAGGGCAGAGTGGGTGCCAGAGGAGGCATCACCTTAAGAGGCAGCCTGTAGGAAAGCCTGGGGCCCTGGAGAATGGTTAGTATCGGTCAGGTTTTAGGGGGCATGTAAGCAACTGGAACTCTACATGGAACATATTGAGTACCTGATAGGTTTTTTTTTGGGGGGGGGTGTCCAAACTCTCCTTGAACTCCCTGTGTATTTGAGGCTGGCTTAGAACTCCCGATCCTTCTGCTTCAACCACCAAGTGCTGGGATTATAGGCCTTTACCACCATGTCCTGCTATCCTGGTTTATTTGCTTTAGGGGGAGGGGCTGAATATTGATCCCAGAATGCTTGGTCTTTTTTTTTTTTGGTTTTTGAGAGAAGATCTCACATAGTGCAGGCTGGCCTCAAACTTCTGATCCTTTTGCCTCTCCTTCTTGAGTGCTGAGATGTGCAGGTTTTTTTGTTTTTGTTTTTGAATGGCCTGGGCAGATGAAGTGTTCTGGAGGTATGTAGGGAGAGCATGGTGGGGAGTACTCCAAAATAACTGCCAATATCATGTGAACATTTGGGCCAACGTGATGAGCATGGGTTTCCTTATCAGGCCAGGGGAAGGGAAAGATGGTGATTTTTGAGTTTCAGTTTAACTCTTGATCCTGTCATTTCCGGGTTGGGCAGATTGCTTAATCCCTTTCTTGTTTTATGGTTTCCTCATCCATAAAATAAGTATAATAATATCCACATTTAAGGACTGCTGTAAGTATTAAATGAGACAATACTCAGCACAAAATACTAGAGGAATCAAAGGCCTATTTCTTTCCTTTCATTTCTAGGTGGGTCATACCCAGCTTTCTTCCCTTCTGCCTCTGCACCTCATTCTCCCATCCCCCATTCTCGACCCCGCCTCCAGCCACTGATAAAGCACAATGGCATTTGTGTGTTGTGAAGGTATTTCACTGGCTCTGCTTGGCCATACAGTCACACCCTGGATGCACTCACCCAGCTCTAAGCTGCATCAACTGAGAAAGGCCTCTAACTGCTGCTCCCCTGGGAGACCATGAAGAAGGAACTTGTGAATGTGCTCTGCTGAGCCAGGTGGTCCCCCCTCTAGTGAGTATCCCCTTTGCTGAGTGTAGACTTGAGCTGGCTGCCCTTGGAACCTTCTTATGCAAATCTGAGGATAGGAGGAAGATTTCAAGGTGTGTATAACAGCATCCAAAGTGACTGGCATGACTCCTTGCTCTAACCCCCTACACACACACACACACACACACACACACACACGTACTCCTGTCACTTTCTTTGAAAATCTTTATGACCTTGGCACAGCAATGTAAACTGGCTTCTGGAACACTAGGCAAACGTGTTGCTCTTGTTCCCTGAGCACCAAGGCAGGCAGTGAGTGAGCATGTGTGGCATACAGAGCATTGTGTTAACGAGACCCTGAAAGTAAGAAGCTGAGATTGGAAAGGGTAACCATGGGGAGGCCTCTGAGGATTGGGGATGGTGAATAGGGATGGAAAGAGGAGAAAGCAAGGAGTGGGAAGGGGACCCAGTATGAGTAGCCAGGCTTTGAGGCTCTGAGAGTCAGATGTGAATGGGGAAACAAGACCTGGGCAGGCTATATACCCTGCTGTGCCTATAGATGAGAGGGCTAAGTACAAACTGACCTGTCACTGCATTAGCCAGACTGACCTGGGGAGGCCTGGTAGGCTCCTCGGTGATCTGGTACCACCAGGACCCTGCCTGCTGCCCACCCCCATCCTCCCTCCTTGAAGCACCCCCTTCCTGTGGCTTAGAGTACTGGGACACTGAGGATCTACCAAGAGAATCTTATTTCTCAGATCCTCTGAGTGGGATCTCTTTTCTCTATTGGTGTATGTAAAGTTGAGTCCTTGGTCAACCCTCTGGTTCACTGTCCTTGACTGACCCAGAGCAGGAGCAGGATATCTATCCTTCCGGTAGAGATGGGAGGCCTCCAGCTGAGAAACCGCTTGGTGCTGGGCAAGGCCTAGTGACCATCTGGATCAGACTGGATTAAGAATAGTCAAGGCCAGAGTTGGAGTGATCAGTGACTCCAGGAGACAGGCTGCCTGGTGGGCAGTGCTGGGAGATCTCTTCTAGAAAGAAGCAAAGGATTCCAGGCTCAGAGACCAAGAGGAGGCCTGCACTAGAGAGCTACCTTTTGGCCTCTGAATAGATCCTTCCTCTCTTACCACCCCCCCAATCCCCCCCACCCCCGCCTTGCCAGGACCTGGTCTTGGGTGGGCATTCCCTTCTTGCCCTCTGTTCTTTAAATGCAAATGATCCTGGAGAGATTCACACTTGGGCCTGTAACAACCATGTGTGAATTAGTGTCAGATACCTGGTGGTATTCTATTTTATGCTGGGTTTTGGTTTGTTTTTGTTTTCTTTTGGGCTGAAAGGTGGGGGCTGCTTGCAAGCCTTTTCTTTTTCTTATCCAGGGCTGTGGGGACTCTGATTTCTCCACACTTTCCTGAATTAGAAAATATCTGGTCACCCCTTGGGGCCTGCTAGGGGTCTGGAGACCTCTGGGGACTGGCCTTCTTGGTCTGCCAGAGTCTTCTTCCCTGGCAGTCTCTCTCCCTGGTGTTTTGACTGTAGATCAGAGCTGGAATGCAGAGAAGCAAGAAACTGCTTGGGAAGGGCTAGAGCTGCCTCTAGAGCTGGGTGACTTTTTTCCTTTTTCTTTAAAGTTAGTCTGCTTTTCTCAGTGACACTAAGAATATGACCTCAGGTCTAAGCCATTTCTCTTCCTCTTCTCCTGAGGAAGCTGATGAGGGAGGAAGGGAGGGAGATGGAAAGTGTGTGGGTGTAGATGTGACAAGTAGAGGTGTAAGGAGTGTGGAGAGGTATATATAGGGGTGTGGGGAAAGTATAGGAGGATATAGGGTGTGTGTAAGGATTGTGGGGCAGTGTAATAAGTGCAGGGTGTGTATGGGGGAGTTTGTGGGGTTAGCATGGAATAAGGAGAGATACAAAGAGTTTGTGGAGGACAGGAAAGGTATGAATGGGGGAAGAAGACAGGGCTTGGGGAACATGATTCCCATAGCTTTGGGTGCCTGGGAATGACAGTAGCCTGTCAGGGACTGTCAAGGAGTAAGCATTAATTGAAGATATTCTGCTGTATGATCAGACCACATGGCTGCACTTCTGATTTAAGAATGTTGTTGTGAGCCAGGCGTGGTGGTACACGCCTTTAATCCCAGCACTCTGGAGGCAGAGGTAGGTGGATCTCTGTGAGTTCAAGGCCAGCCTGGTCTACATAGTGAGTTCCAGGATAGCTGGGGCTACAGGGAGACCCTGTCTCAAAAAGACAAAAAAAAAAAAAATGTTGTGGTGGAGGTAGGACAGTGAGCTTTCCTACCTGGAGGAGAGAAAGGAGCTGTCCTCTGGCATGGAATGGGAGCTGGTCAGCTCTTCTGATTTCCGTGGATGGGGATGGATGGCTTAGCCTTCAGTCCTTTTTATTCTTAACTCCCTTTGGCTCTTCCAGAGCCAACCAGGTAGCAATCAACTGCTGGCACACAGCCTGTCACTGCCCACTGGCTTCCACATTCAGGCTTGCAGGCAGTCACCCCTGCCTTTTCCACAGAAAAGACTACGACAGGATATGCCTACTGGCTTTCTCTATGTGCCTGATCATTCTGGGTTTCACCCTTAGTTCTTCCTTTTCCCAGGGCTCTGTGCTTGTGGAAGGAGAGCAAAGGACTAGGGCTGAGGACCGCTTCTGAGTATCACTACCATATCTAGTCTCTTTCTGGATCCTTCCCAGCCCTGAAGTAGCACATTGTGAGACCAGGTCCTCAGTCTGCTCTCCTATCAGAGAGGAAGATGCCTTTATAGAGAAGGGAGATTCTGGGAAAGTTTTATATGTCTGAGAAAGTTGCTAACAGAAAATTCAAGGAATTGTTACAATTCAGTGAACAATTAGAGGTTTTCCTTAGGGTTGGCCCCCAGCAAAGGTGTCCTCTTTCTGGAGGATGGTCCCTTGGCATTGCTTTGTGTCCTCTGGGTAGTCTCATGTCTCTGCAGTTGTCTTGACATGCTTTCCTATGCTGAGATTGGGCCTAATTTGACACCATCTTCATCACTGTTTTCTTGCTCTGGACAGGCACTAGTGGGTTAACATAGCCAGCATGGGGAACTTGGGAGTTCCTATGGCACAGTGAGGTGGATGGTGCTCTGCCTTCTGCTCTTCCCTCTTGGGGGGCCTCCAGTATACGAAGGGCCTTGTCTGTTCTGTCCTCACTTTGCTGCCCTGGCTAGAGGGTAGCACTTGTGATCTGCCAATGGCCTCTGTTTCATGTACTAGTCTCTTATGGGAGTTATTTCTACCCATGAAGGAATCCCGGAGAACTGGATTCTGTCAGGCATGAGCTGGAGAAACTGAACATAGGCTGGAGGTGACAAGTGACAATCTGAGTTTTGAAGACTTCAGTTTGCATGAAGCAAATGGTATGTTCAAACTAAGCTGAGGTAGCCAGGTGTGGTAGCACAGGCCTTTAATCCCAGCACTTGGGAGGCAGAAGCAGGCATGAGTCTCTGTGAGTTCTAGGCCAGCCTGGTCTATATAGTGAGTTCGAGGCCAGCTGGGGCTACAGGGAGACCCTGTCTCAAAAATATTTTAAAAAAAAAGAAAAAAAGAAAAGAAACTAAGCTGAGGAGGAGGATGGCAGATAGGAAGGCAAAGTACAAGGTTCTCCTGTGTTCCATTCCCCCAAGACTCATTTTCTCTGTCTACCTCCAGAGCAGGGCTTAGCCTCCGTGCTTCATGGCACTGCAGAACCTTCAGTAAAATAAGGTCTCCTCAAGGATCCAAGTGCAACTGATTATGACTAGTAATAATCAGATACATACAGATTAGAGATGCTTGTGCCAACATCTCAGTGTTAGTAGCAAAAACAATGGGTCTTTCTGTAAGAAACAGCATATTTTAAGATGAAATGGACATCTTAAAACTCATTCAATTTTATGTCTTTCAGGGCTTATACTGGGTTCAATATTGTATAACTGTATTAATTCAATTGTGAACCTAAAAATTTACAGCCACTTTTGAAAGAGATGTATTCTTGCTCTGGAATGTGTTACTGAATATGTTAAAGCTGCAATGAAATGCTTCTTCTAATCATGCGGTTATTAAATTTCAAAAAAATAAAAAATAATTCTTCAAAGCATATAAATTTGCTTCTTAATTATTAGTAGATGTGAAAAACATTGCCATTGAAATCTACCTGATGACTTTATATCCATGCTCAGATGCCAAGGAGCTCAGAAAGTAACTGACTGTGACTAGTAATAATCAGATATATGGAGGTCAGAAACACATGTGCAAACATCTTAGTGTCAATTGCATTAAAAACGAATGGAGATCTTTTTTAAAGGTTAAAACCTCATTTAATTTTATGTCTTATATGGTTTATACTGACTACAATGTTATATAACTGTATTAATTCAACTGTAAACCTAAAAATTTACAGCCAATTTTGAAAGAGATGCATCTTAGCTCTGGAAAACAAACAAAACAAAACAAAAATAAGGACTCCTCAGTGTCAGTATTTGGAAATAGGATGGTGGTTTTGGAATTATGTATGGAGTGGTGTGGAAGTTTCGTGGAATGGGGCCTGGGAGTCCCCTTTGCTGGAGGCTATGGTTGGTAAGAGGTGTGTGCTCCTAAGAACCCTTGTCCTCCCTGCCCTCCTGTCCCACCACTCTACAGCTCCTGTGCTCCTCAGAGGAAACCTGGGTCTGCACTGAAGGAGAAGAGCTGGTTCTTGGGGCTCTATGGTAGGTGAGGGAAGAGAGGGAGCAGAAAGCAGGAGCTGTGGAAATGATGAACCATGTGAGGTTGCTTTAATTTAGCTAAAAGGGCACTAGAGAGAATGAGTACACACCCTCACATTAGCAGTTAAATGAGCACCCACACAGGGGAACATAGATAGGCCAGCCTTGTTGGTGCATGCAGTGCAGTGTGTCAAGGCACCTTAGAGAGCTGTATGAGGCTGAGAGAGCTGCATGAGGGTTAGATAAGGAAGCAGGGATTAGAGGCCGGGAGCTGGCCTATTTGACCTTCTAGATATACTTCCTGTAGGAGGAGGTAGATTCCTGGTACAAGATGTAGGGACATGTTGATGCTCCCTGTTATTGCTGGTGTTGGGGAGCAGGACATCAGGTATGTGGTGTGAGGTGTAGGGCATGGGTTCCTGACCGTAAAGCCACTGGGACTTGAAGTATGGGTGGGTATTGAGGGATGGATAGAGCCAGAGATCCTCTCTAGAGAGAAAAATCTGGAAGACAAAGGCAAGCCAGATGTAGTGGCTCACACCTGTACTCTTAACATCTGGAAGGTGGAGGCAGATGGATCAAGAGTTCAAGGGCAGCCTGAGCTTCATGGACCCTGTCTCAAAAAAACTAAGCCTAACAACAAATAATCCTCATAGCCTCCACTCCCTTGACCTTGTGTGTCCTGAAGGGAGGTGGTTCCTAAGGTAGTCCTAGAACAAGTTCTCTTCCCTGAGTAAAAACTATGAAAAGTTGAGATGCCCACTGCTGCTTGAGCCTGATACCCTCTGTATTTTTACCATCTTGCTTAAGAGAGAGCGCTTCATTTTCCTTACTCTGTGAAGACAACCTGCGACAAGTAGTGCTTCCCTGCTCCTTGCCCCAGGAGGGGTTGAATTATTTACATGTGTTTATTGCCTTTGCCAGACAGGCAGCTCCCTGGAATTATGCCATAGCTACCTGAATACTTGTATTTGCTGCCACTCAGCACCACTGCAGTCCAATTCTGTGGTGCAGGATGTGGGGAGGAGATGACCTAGACCCCTTAGGTTCTTCAAATCCTGAGGCAGATGTCTACAGTGAGGTAGCTGGAAGCTTCTCTGGCAGTTGGCTGCAGGGTTCCTCGGGCTGCCCTCTCTGGCACAGGTTTGTGAGAGGGAGGGCTTTATCTCCCCCACTATCTGACTCTGAACCATTATGTGGTTCTGCCCAGGCCCCACTGCCTCCCTGCCAACCCCAAGTCATCTGTGGGCATCTACATAGACTAGATTTTGTGCCTGGTACTGCTTAGACCCTGGGACCAATCTATGTAACCATAGGCATGTCTTCTTCCCTCACTAGCTGACTGATGTTCCTTCTACTCACTTCTTGTGTTCCAGACTTCTGAACCCCTTATCGGTGTTGTCAACCTAGTTGTACATTGAATCACTGAAGGAACTTTTGAAGTCCAGGGACTTCCCTGATCCTGCTGAATCAGGGTCTTCAGGAGAGGGGCCAGGAATTTATGTGTTTGAAAAACTTTCCAGATGATAATTACAGGCATTTAAATAAATGTGGACTGTAGCTGGGTGTGGTGGTGCACGCCTTTAATCCCAACACTTGGGAGGCAGAGGCAGGAGGATCTTTGTGAGTTCGAGGCCAGCCTGGTCTACGTAGTGAGTTCCAGGCTACAGGGAGATGACTGTGTCTCAAAAAGACAAAAAACAAAAAACTGTGGACTGTGTACTCAGCTCTGTTGTCCTGTGAACATTAAAATTTTGTGGGTGTGCTAAGAGTATTGTTTATACATAGATTGCCCTGGTTCTCTGGAGATTTAGGCTGAAGTATTAAGAACATTGCTTTCAAAGCTTAGCAGAAAAAAGTATGAGTTAGTACATGCAGGTGAGGAGAGGAAACTGTCTACCAGTGTCCCATCAGATCATTTCCATCTATTCTCCAAGAGATGGAAACTAGGAGAGACTACACACAGGGCCCAAGGTACACTGCTCCAAGAGCCACCATCTTTCTCTTACCTTCACTGCCACCTCTTTCTGCATGGCTGCGGAGTAACAATGACATAGGCCTATACCCATCGTCCCTCGCTCCTAAGACCTAAGTAGCTATTTGCTTTTCCTTTTTTGCCTCCAGGGCTAGAGATCAAACATACAAGGCCTCCTATAGGCTAGACACGTGCTCTACCACTGAGTTACAGCCCCAGCCCTTATTTCAATTTTATTTTAAATATTTTATTTATTCTTATGTGTATGAGTGTTTTGCCTGCATATATGTAAAGTGTACCATGTGCATGCAGTGCCGGCAGAGGACAGAAGAGGGCATCGGATCCCCTGGAACTAGAGTTGTGGAAGGTTGTTAGCCACGTGGGTGCTGGGAACCAAATCCAAGTCCTCTACGAGGGTAACCAGTGCTCTTAAGCTGATTCATCTCTCCAGCCTACAATTTGCTTTTCTTTTTAAATTTATTTTTTTATTTTTTATTTTTTAAATTTTACTTTTTATTTTATGTGTATGCATGTATTGCCTGCATGTAGGTAAGTGTACCCATGTCATGCAATGCCGGTGGAGGTCAGAAGAGACTGTTGGATCCCCTGGGACTGGAATTACAGACAGTTGTTAGCTACCATGTGGGTGCTGGGATTCGAACCCTGGTCTTCTGCAAGAACAACCAGTGTTCTTAACTGCTGAGCCATCTCTCCAGCCCCACTGTTTGCTTTTTTACAGAATCCCTAGTATTCTTTTTTTTCCTTCAGTGTGTCTGAGTGTCTTGTCTCCATGTACGTAAATGTACCCATGTCGTGCAGTGCCATGGAGGTCAGAAGAGAGCATCAGATCCCTGGGACTTGAATTACAGAGAGTTGTTAGCTGCAATGTGACTGGAAATTGAACCGGGATCCTCTGCAAGAGCAGCCAGTGCTCTTAACCTCTGAGCTATCCCTCCAACCCCAAGAATCCCTAGTATTCTTGAGAACCAAGGGATTAGAGTAATTTCCAATGTGTCCACTCAACAGAAACTGGTAAAGAAACTGATAAAACTAAATTGGGTAAGGGGAAGAAGGCAAGACACATGAGACCCTGGTTAGTAAAATACTTGGGTCCTCCACACCTGCAAAATGAAATCTTGAGTTCTGAGAGGAAGCCAGCTCATGCTGTTTCAAGACTGGTTGATGGCTTCGTCCCCTCTGACCTCCCCTTGCCGGTGCTGCTCTCTGAGCCCTCACTTCACTTTGGAGCTAACAGGGGATGTTTTGTCCTTCCTGTCTCCTTGCTGCATCCAGATATCTCAGCATCAGGGTGATCTGAATACTGAGCCTTTTTGGAAGGAGCAGCTGCCAGGGTAACCCAGATATGAGATCTGTCAGCAGGCTAGACCTCCTTCTGCTCACAGTCTAGTGGTATTCTTGCCCAGAGCTAGACTTGAAAGATCTTGAGGAGTGGAGCTGCTTGGGTTACCTTTGGGCTTTCTTTTTTCCTATGACTTTGGAATTCTCAGTTTTACTTTAGGGAATCAGAAGGTGTGTCTCACTATGAGGATCTCAGAACTAGATGGTTTTCTTGTCCATATGTGTACTTTCCTGCCTTACAGATGCCATGCCTGACCCAGTTTTGAAATCCCATCCTGTGTTGGAAAGACACCACTTGTGTCCTGGTCACTCATCTTTGTGTTTAAAAAACTCTCACTGCCAAGCCAGGCGTGGTGGCGCATGCTGTTAGTCCCAGGACTCAGGAGGTAGAGGCAGGCAGATCTCTGTGAGTTGAAGGCCAGCCTGGTGCTACAGGGAGACTCTGTCTCAAAACAAACAAACAAAAAAATTCTCACTTCCAGAAACTACATTCTAGTTTAGAACCATTCCTCTCAGTGAAAATAGGCTAATTTGGAACTTGAGCAGATTAGAGGATAATATAGTTTTAAAACTGTTTATTTGGTTTGTTTCTTTTGAGACTTGGTCTCATGTAGTTCAGGCTGGCCTCAAACTCATTATGTACTTGAGGCTGGCCTTGAACTCCTAATCCTACAGCCTCCACCTCTTGAATTCAGAGATCACAGGTATGAACCACTGTGCCTGGTCTACATTAAAATTAATTTTTCTAGTTACCATGCAATAAACATGTAATTCTGAATACAGTACTTTAAGGCCATGTTTAAGATTTGTATAAGTGACATGGGGGTTCAATTTGGATATTACAAAGTTTTTTGAAGAGGAAAAGATCAGAGCAAAGTCCCAGAAGAATGAGTTAGAGTAACAGGAGCTCAGGATCGGGAAGGCCATGCCCAGAAGGAAGTCAAGAGGGATTAAATACACAGTGATATATAGTTAGAAATGAGAGGGAGATAGGGGTCAGTGATAAAGTTCTTGTATCTGAGGCAAATAGTCACTGAGAGATTCTAAGCAAGGAATGAGATAATCAAATTTATACTTTAGAAAGAGCCCCAGACTCCTAGAGAGAAGCCCTGAAGAGGGAAAAATCAGTAGGCGGTAGGATGTTAGGATCTGATGTACCGGCCCAGGAAAGGGAAGATAAGGGCTTGAACTAGGACAGAGGCAGTTAGGTTAGAAGGAGAGACCTACTTTGGGAACTGTGGAGAAGAGGCCTGCAGTCCTTGGTGATGGGACTTTGGATGAAAGGAGTGAAGACTTCCAGGCTTCTAGCCTGGGACTGGGTAATGCCATTCAGTGGGAGCCAGGAACAGAAATAGGATGTAGGGAAGAAAGAAGATGATGGTTCAGTTTTGGTTTTTTGGATTTTGAGGTGTGAGTGGTCACATGAATTTAAGGGAGGAGTACACATTTGGAATTGACAACGTGAGAGTGGTATGAACAGGAGTAGGTGAGACTCTAAGCAGGGGCAAAGAATAAGCAGCAGGCTGAGAAGAGAGGCCTGAGCCTCTGAGTGCCCACAGGAAGAGGAAGACAAAGATGGAAGTGGAGAATAAGAAAGCAAATGTGGGGCCAGTGAGACGGCTCAGCGGGGAAAGTGCTTGCTGCACAAACCTAACAGTCCCTGTTCAATCTCTGGAGCCCGTATAAAAGTGGAAGGAGACAACCAACTCCTGAAAGTTGTTCTGTGACCTCCATACATGCACTGTGGCACATGCACACACACACACACACACACACACACACACTCTCTCTCTCATACACATACACACCATACATAATAATGAATGAATGAGTGAATGAATGAATGAATAAATAAATATAAATAAATGGAAATAGTGTCACAGGAGCTGGGGGCATAGGGGGAAAAGGGAATAGTTTGGAAAGCCAAGTGAAACAGAGGCAGTGATGTCTGGACACTGGGAATCCCCTGAGTCAGGTGGCCTAAGCGGTATTGTGGGAGCAAACACCATGTAGAGAGTAAGTACATGGAAGGGAGGTTGGGATCAGGTGTTGTCTACTCTTTCTTGAGGCTGAAAAGGGAAGAAAGAGCAAAGAGGACAAGTCAAGGGAAAGAGTTTAGGGTGTAGATTTTGTTTTTAAGACTGGGAGAGGCATGCTTTTGTTCTTAAGTGTGAAACCAAGTTGAGAAGGGGTTGAAGATAGAGGAGAGGGGAGGGGAACTCACAAAACTCGTGGAATGTTATCTTGCAGGAGATTAAGTGGGTGGGGCATGAATGGTAGTAGGTTGTTTTCAGAAGGAGGCAGGAACCTGTTCTCCCCTGAAACAGCCTGAAATAAAGTAAAGCTGAATTGCAAGTATGGATGGAGTAGTGTTGGAAAGAGGCAGGAAGATGAGGGCTTGTTCCCAGTGGTTTCATAGTTTTCCACCTTCCAATGGTGCCCAGCTAAGGCAAATCTCAGTATTATACTTGTCCCAGCTCAGGGCTGAAAATACAGTCACCCTCTGGATTAAAAGTCTTAAACCAGGCTGGGGTGTAGCTCCATGGTATAGCATGATAGCCCACTTAGTCCAACTTTGAACAATTTTCTTGTGTCCTGTATTTGTAAAAATACCAGGATACCCCTTTCCTGGGACCATTTTTCTGCCTCTGGACAGCCAAGTCCAATTATTTGTATTTGCTCCTCTAATTCCTTTGAATTTCAAATAGCCAGACCTCCAGATTCTCTCAGACTCCCTCCCTACCTCCTGCTCCCCTCCACACTTGGTCAGAAGTAAACTTTAAGAGCTGGGAAAGGGTGGAGAGGTCGACAGGTACAAAAATGAATAGAGCTACTTTGGGCTAGTCCATTTCGGGGGAACCTCCTAAGTACAGTAGTTATCACATCCCCTGCAAGCCAGCCATGGCTCTGGCCAGAGTCCTGGACCTGTTTCTGCTAAATGAACCAAGGTCCTGAGAGGGCACCTCAGCCAAATGAACAGACTTGCCATATCAAGAATATGCTATGCCAAGTGTGGTGGCACACACCTTTAATCCCCTTGGGCACTGGGGAGGCAGGAGGATCTCTTGAGTTCGAGGCCAGCCTGGTCTACGTAGCCAATTTCAGGCCAGCTATGACTATAGGGAGACCATTTAGAAAAACCAAGGTGGTAGAAAATATATGTTAGGCTGTGGCTAGAGAGATGGCTCAGTGGTTAAGAGCTCTGTGTTGAGTTCCCAGAACTCACATGGTTGCTAACACCCTTAACTCCAGTTCCAAGGGATCTGATACCCTCTTCTGGCCTTTTAGGCAGTGCACACACGTGGTGCACTTACATACATGCAGGCAAAACACTCATATACATAAAATATAAACAAATAAGATTTACAAGAAAAAGAATATGATACTGTGGGCCGGGTATCACATGCCTTTAATCCCAGCAGTTGCAGGTGGATCTACATAGTGAGTTCCAGGCCAGTCAGGGCTATGTAGTGAGACCCTGCCTTAAAAAACAAACAGCCGGGTGTGGTGGCGCATGCCTGTAGTCCCAGCACTTGGGAGGCAGAGGCAGGTGGATCTCTGTGAGTTCCAGGCCAGCCTGGTCTACATAGTGAGTTCCAGGACAGCTGGAGCTCAAAAAGACCAAAAAAACCCCAAAACAAAACAAACAAACAGCGGGGCGTGGTGGTGCACGCCTTTAATCCCAGCACTTGGGAGGGAGAGGCAGGTGGATCTTTGTGAGTTCGAGGCCAGCCTGGTCTACATAGTGAGTTCCAGGACAGCTGGGGCTACAGGGAGACCCTGTCTCAAAAAGACAAAAACAACAAACAAGCAAACAAAAATGGGCATGGTGGCACATGCCTTTAGGCCCAGCACTCAGTAGGCAGAGGCAGGTGGACCTCTGTGAGTTCAAGGCCAGCCTGGTCTATATAGTTAAGTTCCAGGTCAGCCTGAACTACATGAGACCATGTCTGGAAAAGACCATTAAAATAAAAAAACCCCAAAAAACCAAAAAAACAAAAACTGATGAGGCTTGGGATATGGTTGAGTATGAAGTATCTGCATAGTTTGAACAGGCCCTGGGTTCCATCCCTAGCATCCCTAGCTAGGTATAGTAGAACACATCTATAATTCCAGCACTTGGGAGGTAAGGGCCAGAAGATCAAAAATTCAAAGTCATTCTCAGCTATATAACCAGTTCAAAGCCAGCTTGGGTTGTATGAGACATTGTCTCAAAAAGCAAAACAAAACCCTCATGAGATCTGTGAACTTTCTTGTGTTTTCAAATTTGTGATCATGAGGAAAACATGTTTCAGATATTTTGTTATGCGTGGGTGAAGCTGTAATATAGAATGAACAGGATCTGATATTCTTTGAAATTATGAACTTTTCTGATGCTGCTGTTAGAAGTGACTGCTTCATACTACCCTCCCCCAACCAGAGACACAGATTCCTAAGATCCTCTAAAAAAGTTCTTTTTTAAAGTTTTTTAATAATTTATTTTTATTTTATGTGTATGAGTATTATGCCTGTGAGTGTGCCCATGTCTTGCAGTGCCTGCAGAGGACAGAAGAGAGTGTTGACTTCCCAGGAACTGGAATTATGGATGGTTGTTAGACGCCGTGTGGGTGCTGAGATTTGAACTCAAGTTCTCTGCAAGAGCAGCCGGTGCTCTTAACCTCTGAGCCATCACTCCAGAAAATTTTGTTTTCTTTTGTTAAATACCATTACCCTACCACAAACCAGTTAAGTCAGAACCTATTGAGAGTGTATGAATTTAGTGCTTTTGAAAAGTTCACTGTGTTTCTAAGGTACAGCAAGGTTGGTTGAGAACCACGAGACTGACTAACCTTGTCATTATGAGCACTAGCTCAGGGTCTCTATCTTTTTTTAATTTAATTTTTTTTTTTTTTTTTGGTCCTTTTGAAACAGGGTCTCCTGTAGCCCCAGCTGGCCTGTGGAACTCACTGTGTAGACCAGGCTGGCCTTGAGCTCACAGGGATCCTGCTTCTGCCACCACGCCCAGCCCTCTCAAGTCTTTTTATTTTGTGACTTTGGAAGTAGAAGATACTAACCCTGGAGGAAGTAAAAGGCTGCTTGTAGCTAAAGGCAGCTGACCTGGGGGGTCCTGTATGGCTTCCTAAGGATGACTTTCAATATTTTGGCACATCTATAATCAGGTACCATGTCTCACCTGTTATTGAACTTTGAGTAATTATAAGGTCTGCTGAGTAGGGCTGTGTTGTACATTTATAGTTTTACTAAGGTTTAATTGACATGTCATAAACAGCACATATTTAAAGTGTACTACATGATAAGTTTGCATATGAGCATACTGGTGAAATCACCACCACAGCCAAGATAATGAATGGGCTGCAGACATAGCTCAGTGTAGAGTGCTTGCCTAGCATGCATGAAGCTATAGTTTTGATCTCTAGCACTGCAGAAAAAAAAGGTAATGAATATATTCACGACTCCCCAAAGTTCCTGTATGGCCTATGATAATTCTCCCTTTTCCTTCCCCCGGATAAGCACCCATCTGTTTTTTTTTCTCTTAGTCAGTCAATTTGCATTTTCAAAAATTTCCTGTAAATGCAGTGGTACATACTCATACTCTTTTTGTCTGGCTGCTTTTATTCAGCAGAATTAATTTGAGACTCACCCATGATTTTTACATTTGTCAAAAATTAATTTTCAGGCCAGACATGGTGGTGCATACCTTTAATCCCAGCACTTGGGAAGCAGAGGCAAGAGGATCTCTGTGAGTTCAAGGCCAGCCTGGTCTACATAGTAAGTTCCAGGCCAGCTGGGGCTACAGGGAGACCCTGTCTCAAAAAGACAATAAATAATAATAATAATAATAATAATAATAATTTTCATTGCTAAGTAGCATTCAATTATACATATGGAAATATGCCACTTTGTTTTGTTTGAGGTAAAGTCTTATGTGACTCAGAGTGGCCTTGAACTCATTCATGTAGCTAAGATGACACTGAGCTTCCAATGTTCTTGCTTCTACCTTCTGATTGCTAGGATTTCGGGTATACATTACCATACCTGGTTTTATGTAGTGCTGTGAAGCGAATCCAGGGTTTCATGCATGCTAGATAAGCACTTTACTAACTGAGCACCAGCCCCAGCCCAGACAGACCACATTTTAGAAAGAATCATTCACTTGTTGGTAGGCCTTTGTGTCATTTCTAGTTTGGGGACATTGTAAGTAAAGCTTCTTACATTTAATATTCAAGTCTTATTTGTTTATTATTTATTTGCAGTGCTAGAGATCAAACTCAAAGCCTGTGCAAGCACTCTACTGATGAACTACACCCCAAGTCCTGTATTTAATATTTGTGTACAAGTCTATGTGGCTGTGTGTATAGTTGAGTCATTTGTAGGCATATGTTTACCTTCGTAAGAAGCTGCCTATTTTCCAAGGTGGTTGAGCCATTTTGCATTCCTACTAGCTGTGTATGAGAACTATCCTCTTTTCTTTTTTAATCTTTGTTTTTGAAATGTTTCTCATGTTACCCAGGCTGGCTCAAACTCCTCTTGGTCCTTCTGCCTTTACCTCATGAATGCTTAGATTACAGGCTTGTGCTGCCTTGCCTGTTTTAATTTTTTTTCTTATGGCTTTGGGGATCAAACCTAGGACCTTGCACATCTTGTATAAATGCTCTACCACTCAACTTTGTCCATAGAGCCCCTCTTTCAATGATATATAACCCCCCTTTAGCTTTATTATTATTGTGTGTGCACATGATGCATATGTATGAGTTATGAGCGTATGTGTGCTTATGCCACAGTGTGTGAAGGTCAGAGGACAACTTTCAAGAGTCGTTTTTTTCTTTCTACTATGTATTCTGGTGATTGAACTGTCCAGCTTGTGCACCAAGTGCTTTACCCACTGAACCATCTCACTGGCCTCCCTTTTATTGTTATTAATTTATTGAGACAGGGTTTCCCTGTAGCTATTGCTGGCGTGGAATTCACTGTGTAGACCAGGCTGACCTGGAACTCACAGAGATCTGCCTGCCTCTGCCTCCTCACTGCTAGGATTAAAGGTGTGTGCCACCATACTTGGCTCTCCCTTTTAATTTTTGGAAACTTTTAAGCAGTGCTGGGGATGGAACGCAGGACCTCAGGCATGTAGGATTAACACTGTACCACTGAGTTTCACGCCTAACCCTAGAGGGCTGTGACTGAGAGGCCTTGCTTTCTCCTCCTATTCTTGACTGATGAAAACTACCTTTCTTTTTAAAAAAATATTTTATTATTTTTATTTTTTGAGTATGAATGTATTGCCTACATGTATGTAAGTGCACCCATGTTGTGCAGTGCCTGTGGAGGTCAGAAGAAGGTGTTGGATCTCCTGGAACTGGCGTTACAAACAGTTGGTAGCTGCATTTTGGATGCTGGAAATTGAATCAAGGTCCTCTGCAGGAGCAGCAGTGCTCTTAACTGCTGAGCTTTTTATTTTTTTTGTCTGTATGACTGTATTGCCTCATATATGTAAGTGCATTCATGTTATCCAGTGCCTGAGGAGATTAGAAGAGGGTGTCATATTTCCCTGGAAGTGGAGTTATGAATGGTTGTTAGCCACCATGTGGGTACTGGAAATCAAACCCAGGGTCTCTGCAAGAGCAGCCAGTGCCCTTAACCACTGACCCATCTTTCCAGCCCTGGAAAGTATTTCTCTTGAACAGACTCTCATAAGTTGTGTTCTGACCTACACATGCACACCATGGCACATAAGTACCCCTCCACACACAAATAAACAAATAAATGTGAAAGAATGTTTGTGCCTCTCTTGGGGCATGTCCGACAAATGTAAGGCTAGAAGTTAGAACCAGAGATGGAGACATCATGAATGATGACTGAATGGATGTAATAAATTAGTTGTCTTGGCATCTCTTTTTTTGTCCATCTTGTTTCTTTCCTTCTGTTATGGGCACTGAAGAAACAGACACTGACCCAGATTATGTCACCCATATCAGATTATTAATCAATCTTGCTTTGTGACTAAGTGACATTTTTATCCCTTGCCTGCAGGTACGCAGACAATATGCACCAGCCCACCAGGCCTGACCCTGGAAGGAAGTAGTAGGCATCTTTGTCTCCTGTGCCCCCCACCCTCACCATGTCCTCAACTCAGGGCAATGGAGAGCACTGGAAGTCCCTGGAGTCGGTGGGTATCAGCCGCAAAGAATTGGCCATGGCTGAAGCCCTGCAGATGGAATATGATGCTCTGTCTCGGCTCCGACACCACAAGGAGGAGAGCAGGGCCAAGCAGAACACAGAACCCTCTCTTATCAGCTGGGACGAGCCAGCCTTGGACTTCTATAGCAAACCAGCAGGTAGGCAGACTGATCTCAAGCTTTTGCGTGGTCTCTCTGGCTCTGATCCCACCCTCAATTACAACTCCATTTCTCTACCAGAAGAGCTTCCTGACTCTACCTCCCAGGATTCCCAGCCTGGCCCAGATCCTTGGTCCAAGGGCTCCTTGTCTGGAGACTATCTCTATATTTTTGATGGCTCAGATGGGAGGCTTTCTTTGTCCTCAGGACCAGGGGACCTAGATGGGTCTTGCAAGAAACTGTCCCCACCTCCTCTCCCTCCCCGGGTCTCTATCTGGGATGCCCCTCCCTTGCCTCCCAGAAAAGCATCACCCTCACCCTCCAAGATCTCTCAGCCTAATGCCATCAACAATTTTTCTTTGGTGGAACAACCGTCAGACAAACTGCTGGAACAGGGACATCAAGTTCCAGAAGAGGGCGAGTTGCCAGGTGGTGGGGGACAGCGTCGCTTGCTGGGGTCTGTGGACTATGATGGCATCAATGATGCAATTACAAGGCTCAATTTGAAGTCAACTTACGATGCAGAGATACTGTGGGATGCTACCAGGGGCTGGAAGGAGGGCCGGGGGCCCATGGACTTCAGCAAGGATACCTCTGGAAAACCTGTGGCCCGGAGCAAGACCATGCCCCCTCAGGTGCCACCCCGAACTTATGCTTCCCGAATCACTAACCGAAAGAATGCAACACCTGGCAAGAACCGCCGGATTTCTGCTGCTCCGGTGAGGACCTGTGTTTTTCTGTACATTCAGAATCAGTTTTTCTTTGCCATTCCAAATTCAAATCTACCAAGTACTCACCCGTCTAGTCCTCTCTTCTCTCCTCTCTTCTCTTCTAACTCTACCCTCAGGGCCCTTGGGTCCTTATGGGGGATGGGAGGAGAGATCTAAGGTAGGCTTGATTGTAGGAGGCTGGGAGAGAGACACCAGCAAAGGCCTGGTTCTTTTTGAAGCCTAGTTTCATGTGTTTTGGTCAAAATAGCCCTTCTAGGGGCAAGCATTTTGGAATCCTGGCTCCTAGTATGTATTCCTTTCATGATGTAAGGACTGAGTTAGGAGACATGGACTCTGTGACTGAATGGTGGGGTAGATCTTGAGCAGGCTGTTTCTGATTCTTGAGGCCCTGCCCTGGCAACCACTGCACAGCTCTAAACATCATTCATAGTACTAGCCACATGATTAGTGCTCACAGAATACCAGTCCCTGATCTAGATCTCCACAACAACCCTGTCTGATGCTTCAAAGCCACATAGCCAGCAATGGCAGAGCTGGCATTAGCCCTTGGTCTTGCTGTTCCAAATCTCCCCTTTTTCCCTTCCTCCTCCTCTCTCCTCCCCTCCCTCCCCACTTTTTATTTCGATAAAATACATGTAACATGGATGGGCATGGTGGCGTACGCCTCTAATCCCAGCAGAGGCAGGTGGATCTCTCTGAATTCAAGGCCAGCCTGGTCTGGGCCAGCTAGGACTACAGAGAGACCCTGTTTCAAAAAGACCAAAAAAAGAAAAAATTAATAATACATGTAACATAACATTTATCATCAACTATTTTTTTAATTTTAATTTTTTATGTCTATGAGTGTTTTGCCTACATGTCATACAGAGCCTGAGGAGGCCAGAAGAGGGTGTCAGATCCTCTGGAACTGGAGTTACAGTGGTTGCTGGTTGCCATGTGGATACTGGGAATGAAACCTGGGTCCTCCGGAAGAGCAACCAGTTCTCTTAACCACTCACTGAGCCATCTCTCCAGCCCTGATTTATATTTTTATTTGTACAAGTGTTCTGATTTCTGGTATGTTTACTGGTATGTATGTAGTGCCCACAAAAGCTGGAAGAGGGTGACAGAGCCACCATGTGGTTGCTGGGAATTGAACCCCAGTCCTTTGGAGGAACAGCAAGTGCTCTTAACCCCCAAGCTCCCTCTCCAGCCCCTACCATCATCAATTTTAAAGGATACAGTTCAGTGGCATTAAGTGCAGTCATGCTGTGGGAGCATTCACTGCTATTCACCACTACCCACTCTTTTTTTTTTTTTTTTTGTCTTTTTGAGACAAGGTCTCCCTGTAGCCCTAGCTAGGCTAATTCACTAATGGAGACCAGGCTGGCCTTGAACTCTCAGAGATCTGCCTGCCTCTGCCTCCCGAGTGCTGGGAATAAAGGTGTGAGCCACCACGCCTGGCTATCCCACTCTTTTCTTAGTGAAAATATAAAAAAAAAAACCTGGCAGTCTGACAGTAACACTTTGACTTATATTAATATACAGTATAAAGTGCAAAGTCTGTACATTTTGCCTCAGGTGGCTTCCAGGGCAGCCTTGATCTATCTGTTACCCAGGGCAATGTCAGGAGTAGCTTAAAGGTGGGACCCAAGGAGGCCCCCTTGTTTTCACCCTTGGCCCTTGGACACCCTGCTCCCAGGGAGTCAAGAGGCTGCCCTGTGGCTAGGGACTTATGTAGCAGCTTGTTACCTCATTCCATCCTTGTTTACTCTGTGCCATTGTCTTAGTACCCTGGGGCTTTCCCACCTTGTGTCTTGCCTTTGGGATCCATCCCAACTCTGCAGTCTTCCTTCCTCTGCTTCTGCAGAGTATCCCAGAGCCAAATCAGCTCCTAGGACAAGCTGCAACTCCTGAGCTGGGGCTTTTAAAGGCTCGGCTCAGAGGTGGGGCTGCTCCTGCTATTTATAGTGATGGGGAGAGTCCTATCCTAGATCTGTTCCTCACACACAGCTGAGCCTGCTCACAGTGTCAGGCCGCTCCGGGTAGGTGGTCACCTTTGTCTTCCCTCCCCCACCCCCTATCTTGTGTGTCATCAGAGAATTGGAGGAGCCTGGTCTACCCCAGAGACTCCTCGAAGAAGCAAGGGCAAAGCAAAAAGCTTGCCAGTTCTGAGGGGGCAATGAGGCCATGGTCGTCCCCATCTCAGCTTGGGACAGGGGCTCAGTCTGCTGGGAGGGGGGACCCCTTGAGCCCTCCACCTATGCCCCCACCCCGCCTTCGTCGGGCTTCCAGCCGGAAGGACCCTCCTTATCCTAGGCCTGCTGAGCCATCTCTGGAAATGGCTGGCTCCAAATGTCAGCCTGGTACCCCTGCTGCCAGCCTCTGCCTGGCAGACTCCCCCAGCCAGCATCAGGCGATGCCACCAGGGCCTGCCAGCCGGGCAAACGTAAGTGGCTTTTGTTTTCTTACAGTGCCAGGGAATGGGCATGAAATGGCCTTCAGTGGCCGTTCTGTTTTTTCCCTCTTGCTCTCTGCCTCTTCTACCCCTTCTTTCTCTCTCTCTGACTCTCTCTTGGGTTAATTGCTGACAGTGCTACTATTGTTTGGACTCCAACACAGGCATGCACTTGGCAGAGCCAGGGCCTCACATGCCAACTGCTCCCACTACTGCCCTCCCCTCCATGTGCCCCCACGTCTACACTATACACACCAAGGGGAGCAAGACTGACAAGACAGAGGGTCACCTGAGGAAGCGGTGAGAATATTCAAATGAAGAGCTTAGTTGCTGCCTTCTGCTCTGAGGGTCAGGGAGGGCATAAGAACAGCTGAGGGGGCAATGAGAGGTGACACAGCATGCACAAACCACAACAGACTCCCCCAGAAGCAGCTGTTAGAACCAGCTGCTTTTACGGGATGCAGCCTGGGACTCCATGGAGCTGAAGCCTCATGCCTGGGTGGCTGCCCTGTGAGGCTGTCAGCATCAGCTCTCTCCTTATTTGTTCCTCCTTAAGAGCTCATTTGAGGGTTTTCTGGGTGTCTGAGAGCAGTCCTGGGATGGGAGACATTTGAGGGCTTAGTCAGAGAATCCTAGCACCATATGCATGTTCTGGGAGAGGAAGTGAGGTCAACAAGGGCAGGCTGCCTGTGATCCTAGCCTCTCAGGACCATCAGGCTCCTGAAGAGCCTCGTTCTAGCCTCGTTCTCTCTAGTCCAGACCGCTGCTTTGACACTTTCATCCTCAACACTTACTGAGAAGGCACATGTGTGAGTCATCTGCCCTCACTAAAGAGCTCTGGGTCTCTTTGAATCTGGTTCCTGGGGCTTTGGATGCTGTAGTTTTTACCCAAGGCCAAGCCTCCCTGGAGACCATTTGAGCTGATCACCTGCCTGGTCTGTCCATGGGGCTGGGATAAACAGCTCACCTGCATGTCCCTGAGAGCCTTCCCTGGAAAGCCTCTCCAGCTGTTGCCCTCTGCACTTTGTTATGTACTGCCTTGCTGGCAACACTGGGCTGGGAAGACGTGTCCCCCTCACAAAGCAGGTTTGACCACTCTTGACCACTGCACCTCAGCTTTCATGCTCAGCCTCCAACTTGGTCTTTGGTCTCCTAGGTTGGTGCATATGTATTTCTGGATTTTCTATATTTCCTATGCCCCTTTTAAAGTTAAGTAGAAAATCTTCATACACAGACTTTGGGTTTAGATCTGGGAGGCCCTTCAGAGAAGGGATGTCATGAAGAAAAAGCACTAAGTCAATTGCTCTTCCCTTAAAGGTGCGCTCCCGGCCCCACATCACCAATGGCCACGAATTATTTGAGGTCTCAGAGGAAAGAGATGAGGAAGTTGCTGCATTTTGTCACATGTTGGATATGTAAGAATTGAAGGTTGGGATGGGGATGGTTGGGGGTGTATGTGTGTGTGTGTGTGTGTGTGTGTGTGTGTGTGTGTGTGTGTGTGTGTGTACCTGAGTGAGTGGTTGGGAAGATTGTGGGTCTCAGGAGGATGCTACCCCATTTCTGCACTTTGTTTAGGAAGGAAGAAGAGCTCTATTAAACTTCCATTCAGCAACTGGGAAATTTTTTTTTACATCAGGTGTCTGAAGGTTTTATCAAATCTTAGAAGTTTCATGTTTTTAATAAAATTCACAAACCTTGATCAAACAGTCTGATTATCCTCTCACTTCAGGCACTGACCCCCAGTGCCCTTAGGAGCAAATGCCTCTCCTGATGAGGATGAGAGTATACTCTTGTCCTGAAAGAGAATGGAAATGGATTTATGAGATTTTTCTGTTAGATTTAATGTGGAAAACTTGGTCATTTTGGAATTCCTGCTACAGTTCCATTGTGGAAACCATTTTGCAATTGTAGCAGAAATGGCAAGAGCACAGCTTCCCAGAGCTGCCTCCCTAATGCCCCCAACCTGGCCTGCAGATCTAGGAGGCTGGGTAGGGACAGAGAGGCCCTTGGGCCTTAGGGTGGGAGGGTCCCTTCGGACCTCTTGTCTACTGCTCTCTGAACACAGCGGGAGTCCTTTTCCCTCTCTTCTTACACAGCCTGCGAACGGGCTCTGATATCCAAGACTATTCCCTTACTGGTTTTGTCTGGAGCACTGTTACCCCGAGCCCAGAGCATCTTGGGGATGAGGTCAATCTGAAAGTGACTGTGTTGTGTGACAGCCTTCGGGAGCCACTCACTTTTACCTGCAACTGTAAGTTGGCTGGGGGAGGGTATGTGTGCATTCCTTGAGGTGAGGCAGGGAGGACTATGTTTTGGACTATAGGACCTTTTGGTTCTGATTCCCATCTCACTTTGTAGCCCAAAAGAGGGGTAGAAAGGAAACTTCTTTGAGGGCCAGCATTCTGCGTAGACAGTAACTTTCTCCAACCCCAAGTGTTTGCCTGCTTTATTTATTTGTTGGTGGAGATCACTTATGGATAAAGGATCAAGTTTGAGAGGTTTTGTCCTACTGGTCCCTTGGCACTGCCCTTGATCTCTTACCCAACCCCTTACAGGTTCCTCCACTGTGGATTTACTTATCTACCAGACCCTGTGCTACACTCACGATGAACTGAGGGAAGTGGATGTGGGTGACTTTGTGCTTAAGCCCTGTGGACTGGAAGAATTCCTGCAAAAGTGAGTGAACAGAGTGAGGGGTCATGTGGGGCAGAGGCTGGGAGAACTTGGGGAGGGCCTTGGGGAGCTTACTAGACTCAGTGTTCGCAGCCCCTCCTAACCCGCAGTCAGGATTCCTGCTTTCTGGGCACGCTCCCGGCCACGTTGTATTTTCCCAAGAGCTCCGTCTTCCAGCTGGGTTGGCTCGATCCTGAGCCAATCTGCTATGGAAAGAGCTTGGAGCTGGGATTAGGCAAAGATGAGGTATTTGCAACCAGGCTTCTGCTTTCTGAAAGAATTGCATCAAATCCCGAGGCAGGGACTGGGGGCTATGGCAGGTTGCTTCTCTTTCTCTAGAGCACATATGCTGCCTTTATAGCCAGGGGCAGCTGAACTGGGTAGAAATGCTCTTGTGGAACCCACAAACTGCAATGGCTTCCTCTGGCTTCCCTTGTCTATGTGCCTTTGCCTTCCTGGCCTGTGCAGCTGATTAGCCTCTTCCTTGGCTGGCTTCCACTTCCTTCCAGTGAGTGCCCTCCAGTGAAGGCATCCTCCCTGGAAAGTGTGATGTGGGACCAGCTGAGGACCATTACTGTGGGCTGTGGAAGACTGGAGTGGTATAAGCAGGGCTCCCACTCCCAGGAGTTACAGTCTTGTGGCAGCAGATATCAGGAGATCTGCTTTCCTTCCTCAAGTTTCCGCACAGCTACTGCCCACCACCTCTGGCCCCTTTGGATGAAACCGACCTTGGGAATAGAGAAAGGCAAGGCCTCCACCTTCCTCCTGAGAAGTACCACTTCAAGCATGTTGTTGCCTGAAGGTCTAGGTGCAAGAAGAGTTATCTATGGCTAGAGCACAGGATTGGTAGTCAAGACTAAAGATTCATTTCTTGGTTGATCTCTTCAGCAGTAGGGATAGTGGGCACTTTGGGCCTCTGTATCCTCATCTAGAAACCAAGGGAAAGGAACCGGCAGGCCCTTCATGATGTAATTCCAGGACACCTTGAAATATATTCTATGTGGTGGATCACTGTGTCCTTGCTTCCCCAAGAGGGACAGGGAGGGGTCCTAGATGCATGTTCTCTTAGCAATACTAGCCCTATGCAGCTTACCACCGTTAGGCGGGAACAAGAAAAGGGTGGCTAAATCCAACTCCAGGGAGCACCATTACACTGAATTCTGGCTTTCCATTGACTAGTTGTGAAGTTTGCTCCTCGGTTTCTTCTGCAAAGAGTGGTTAGGGTTTAAGTTGGAATGTGGCTCAGTGATGGTAGAGGTGAAGACTCTAGGTGGGGCCTGGCATAGGTGAAGTCCTGGGTTCCATTTGAGCATTGCATGCATGCTCACACACACATACATATACACAATGAGGGCTAATGTGGGAGGGACCAAATGAACAATGAGTGGCTACCAGCAGTGAAGGACCAACCCCAAGAAGAGGACTCCTGAGGCTTGGGACTAGACAGATACCACATTTCTCCAGGAGACCCCTAGTACCAGATCCCTGAGTCCAGAGGTAGTGGGAGATGTCAGGTGAAAAGATTCCAATGAGGTGGGACTAAGTAGTGGTCCTTGGGCCATGCCCAACCCCAACTCAAGTGTACAGCAGAAGGTTTTTCACAAAGGTCAAGCAAGCCCCTGGGGACCTGTGGCCCTGACTCTTGGTTCTCCCCTCCTACCCTTCATAAAAGCATAGTGCTAGTTGCTGGGTAGAAAGGATCCTCTGAGGGTTCCAGAAAACGTCTAGTTCTCATGAAAACCCTCAGGATTGTTTCCCTTGCCTATCTGGAGAGGCTGATACTGAGGGGCAGTGTTAGTCCAGGATGCAGGCTGCTCTCTGATAAGAACCTTGAGACAGTCCTGGGGAGGTTGGGTTTCCTGCCTCCTCCCTGCCTCCACCACTATACTCTTCCTTCCTCACAGACCCTCCTGCAGAGCCTGCCTGGCAGTCTAGCCTCTCTACCTCCAGATTTTAGCTTTATTTTAGTCTTAGCAAATCAGAACACAGATTGTAGACCTGGTCCCCTCAGAATGTGAAGAGCCCCCTGAGTTCTGACTGGTTTTGGCCTGGCCTTGGCCTTGCATGTCTACAAGTTTTTATAGCCTCCCCCCACCTTTTGTTCCCTGCCCCTCCCCTCCATTTCAAGCTTAGATTCCCATCTCCCCTAAGGAAGGAAGTCTGTTTCTGACTTCTGTTACCCAGATGCCTGGATCTGGTCCAGCCTGTGGTGCTGGCCTGGAGTAGTACTTGTTCACTTCTTTCTTGTGGGTTTCCTTTCAGATTAAGGTGCGATTTGGGAGAGAGGAAGAGGCTGGGTGTCAGAGGGACTCCCCAGGCTGCCTCCTGTGAGCTGGGGGTCTCCTGTGTTGGTTGCTGAGCAGTGAAAATGGCACATATGTTTTAGAAAGTCTACCAAGACTTAAAGGTGATTGACAGGATGGAATGTGGAGGGAGGAAAGAAATGGAACCTGGAGGGGGTAATAGTTCTGGAATCCTGGTAGGTTAGCCTCACTTGTCTTCAGCACCCTAGTAGGTAACATAGAAAGAGACACCAGAGTCCAGGTGCACATTAACTCCCAGACCATCTCCTCTTGGTTGTCAAAGCTAAGAGGATAGGGTTTAAACAGCTACCCCCCAAAAAGCCCCTCTTGTTTTCCACTCTATGCAGTAGTTCCCATCCTGGGAATGAACCAATGATAACAACACAAGTAATAAATGCCTGGAGGAGTCATTATTTGTGTAGCCCAAGGGTTGAGTGTTGTAGGTGGCTTTTATTTGGATAGATTTCCATGCCTTCATCCTCCCAGCTCTACTATGACATTTATAGGAGCAAAGAATAAGCATTACAAAACAGGCCCTCCCTGACTCCTTCCCTCCCCTCTCCCCTTTGTATTCTTCTCCCCCCCTCCTCTCCTACTCTTCCTCCTTCCTCTCATCACCCCCCCCCCCCCCCTTCTCCTCCCCCCCCCCCTCCCCTCTTTTTTCTTCTCCCCCCTCTCCTTCCCCCCCCCCCCCCCCCCCCCCAGTTCTTTCCTTCCTGGCTGTCTTTACCCAAGGCTAAGGTATGCATCTCTCTTACTAATGAGTCCTCAGGACACTGATGGTCTTGTCCCCCTACCCCACCAGTAAGCATGCCTTGGGCAGCCATGAGTATATCCAGTACTGCCGCAAGTTTGACATCAACATCCGACTGCAGCTAATGGAACAGAAGGCCATACGCAGTGACCTGGCCCGGACGGTGCGTGTTGGAGGTGGTTGACAGTTGTACATATACGGGGAGGTAGACTGGGCAGAGGGTGATGTGGAACATGTTAGGTGGGAGTTGGGGTATGCATCTTGGCCTGAGAAAAGGGCATCACCTCTGTCTGACCAGGGCACTGCTCACTCACTCAGGTGAATGATAATCAGAGCCCTTCCACGTTGAACTACCTCATCCATCTACAGGAGAGGCCAGTCAAGCAGACTATCAGCAGGTAAGAGTGTGTACCGCGTAAGTAGAAACGGAGAGGGAGTGACATAAATATGCTTGCCTGACTTCCTGCTAGGGTGAAAGATTCTTGTCTGTGTCTGGGACTTGGTTGGGCCCAGGGGACTTGGCATTCATTGATGACTGTACCCCAGGGCACACTTCATCTCTTCTCCAGTGTTTTGCTGTCCTTTTCTAGGTGAGAGGTTGCAAAGTGGATAGGACCCCCTCTTCCACCTTCACGGGGCATGAGAAGAGTGGGAACCCCTTGATGTCAGTCTGATCCCTGGGTGGAGGAGAGGGAGAGAAAAGCATGGGTCTCCCAGGGTATTGGGTCTTTTGTGACCTCTCCTGTGATTTTTCTCTGTCCCATCACTCTCCAGGCAGGCCTTGAGTCTTCTTTTTGATACTTACCACAACGAGGTGGATGCTTTCCTGCTGGCAGATGTGAGTACACATCCTGGGACTGACCAAAGAGTTGCTGCTAGACGCTCCCTTTTTCCCGGGCTTCCTGAGATCAGCTACACCAAGAGGGAGCTGGGTGGAGATGACAGTCTGCCAGTGACTCTTAATTTCATCCTCCATCTCATGGGCAAGCAAAACCTTTCCTGGCTGTGAGGGAGCTGACAAATGTGTAGAAAGGGGGTCTGTGCCTCTGTAGGAAGTCAGAAGGCACGCACTGATCCATCTCTGGAGTAGAGCATCTCTAGGGTAACAGACCTAGTACTGTCATCCAGCTGCTGTAGGGGGCATGTTAGCAACTGTGTCCTGTGAGCAATGTCCAGGAACTCTGACTTGAGAGGTTCTGTTGAGCCTGTGTCACAGGTATAAGAGCCCTAAAGTTCCAAGTGTGTGGAGTAGCCAGATTCCTTTTCTCTTGGATTCACTTATAAGGAACCTAAAGCCTTGGAACCATTTGCCAAAATGTCATGAAATAAAGCACAGTTCTTTTATCTTCAGAAGCAACCCCCATCTCAGGCCGGGCATGGTGATGTTAATCCCAGCACTCAGGAGGCAGAGGCAGGCAGTTCTCTGTGAGTTTGAGGCTAGCCCAGTCTACATAGTGATTTCCAGACCTGCTAGGGCTACGTAGTGAAACCATGTCTCAAAAAACAAACAACCCCTATTTCCTCAGTTCAGTTTGTAGTCATGGGCTCTGCCCTCTAGGGCAGTGTGCCTAGCTCACTCGACCCCCATCCACATCCAGAATCCTTTCTGTAGTGGCCTCCACTTCAACATGGGCAGTGATGAGTATTCTCAGACTATTTTGCAGTATTCTGTGCTAGTTGCTGAGAGGTAAAATGGGTACGTAGTGTAAGAATAATTTCAGCCTTAGGGAGTTTGTGTAATTAGGGAATAGAATGTTCATCTAAAACTATTAGATACAAGAGGATGACAGTGGGCATTGGGAGGGGAGGCTTTGTAAAGGGGTAGGTCCTTGATTTAAATTGACACAAGTAATTGTGACTAGACAGGAAAGGGCAAGTGGGGTCTTTGTGTGTCTCCCTGGCCTCTGTGCTCTTCTGTGAATTGATTTCCTTAATACTCTGGACCTCTCGGGGAGACCTGTGTGTGTTTTTATAACAAATAAAATAGATTGTTACTGGCAGACTAGGGCTTTGGGGGAATGGCTGACGGAATGGGGAATGTCGATTGGACCCACCTGACTCAAAGCAAGAGACTTATTTGCTGATGCTAGATACTTGAAAATAAAGCATGGTTCCTGGAGTTCCTCTTTAGAGTCATGAGCCTTATACTGCCTGACTCATTCCTGTAAAGACTGGGTTGGGGGAGGCATAGAGCTGATCTACCAGCTTCACTATGTGGCCTCCCACAGGGGGACTTCCCGCTGAAGGCCGACAGGGTGGTCCAGTCTGTCAAGGCCATCTGCAATGCCCTGGCTGCTGTGGAGACCCCCGAGATCACCAGCGCTCTCAACCAGCTGCCCCCCTGCCCTTCACGCATGCAACCCAAAATCCAAAAGGTAAAGGAGCCCAGGTGTTAGCATGACGAACAGGAATGTTTACAGGTAACTGGGCTGCTGGTTACTGGGTGACTAGGTGTCCACTTATGAAAAGGTTCTTCTCCACTTCCATCTTTTATGTGTAAGCAGTTCAGACCCAACAGTTCCTGGGACATGGATGCCAAGTGTGTCCCCCCTTCCTGAGGATAGGGTAGGCTAGTGTCTGCCCTGTGGGAATAATCGTGTGAGCTCAGGCCAGAAAGGCATTATTCATGGTCACTGATGCATTGCCTAGCCATGGTTTGCTTATCCATCAGGGCACAAAACCAAACCAGTAGGAAAATCTTCAGTGCCTGGGCTCAGTGACTCCACAGTGGGAGCTGTGCGTGTGATCATGAGGATTCTTCTTGTCATTTGCTTCACCCTGTCCCTCTTGTGACTCTGGTGTAGACAGACCATCATGTTCTCCCCTTCCCTGGGGAGTCTCTGCTCCTCCAGGCCAGCCTAGCTCAGATGAGCGTAGCTGTGAAAAGCCCTTCTTTCAGCTGTGATGAAGCAGGCCTGGGTTCTGAAGCGCTCTCCCTCCTCTTTTTCCCCAACAGGATCCCAGTGTGTTGGCTGTGCGGGAAAACCGAGGTAAGGAAACTGCTCTCCTGCTTTGTCCTGTAGGGGCAGCTGAAAACTGCCAACTGCTGGCTCAGCCCGCATTCTTCCTCCTTGGCCCCCTTGATTTATGTGTGTGTGAGCGTGTGCTTCTGTGTGTGTATCTGTGTGTTTCCCTATGAGGTGTGGACACAGATGGAGACCACATTTCTTTCCACAGATCTTTCTCTCATTATTCTTGCCAGTCAGTCCTTCTGGTGTCCCTGGGAGAGGGTGATGAGGTGATGTGGGTGTGGGAGTTGGGGGAGGATGGTGAGGCTGAGTTTGTCTTATAATCTGGATGGAAAAGCTCCCCCTTATGTAGGTTGTGATTCTCCTGCCAGCAGCTACAACACTTCCAATTTAGAATGGGATTTGGGAGAAGGGAGAAAGAATTTTTCCCTTGGATTTTTCTCTTGCAATCTTTAAGCAAAACCTTGCTCTAAAAACTCATGTTACTGAGATTGTTAAAGTGAATCCATCTTTTGGACTTCATGAACTTTTTGTCTACAAAAACTATTCTAGACCTGACATAAATTTCCAGCTGTGTGTATGCGTGTGTGTGTGTGTGTGTGTGTGTGTGTGTGTGTGTGTGTGTGTGTGTATGCACGCCTATGGTGCTGGAGATGGCACCCAGTACCTTGCATATTCTGGTTAAGTACTTTTTCCACTACTGAGCTACACACCTACTAGCTTTCTGTTTTGTCAAGAAGTGACAAAACTTATTTATTGAAAAAGGGTCTCACTGTGTAGCTCTGGCTGACTAGAACTTACTCTGTAGATCAGGCTGGCCTTAATCTCACAGAGATCTGCCTGTCTGCCTCCCAAGTGCTGGGATTAAAGGTGTGTGCCACCACACTTGATTATTTATTTATTTATTTATTTTATTTATTTATTTTTTTGGTCTTTTTGAGACAGGGTCTCCCTGTAGCCCCAGGCTGGCCTTGAACTCACAAAGATCCACCTGCTTCTGCCTCCCGAGTGCTGGGATTAAAGGCGTGCGCCACCACACCCAGCTGACTATTTTTTAAATATTTTATTTATTATTTTAATTTTTATGTGTATGAGTATATTGCCTACATGTATGTAAGTGTACCCTTGTCTTGCAATGCTCATAGAGATCAGAAGAGGGTATGGGATTCCCATGGAACTGGAGTTACAGATGTTTGTTAGCCACGATATGGGTGCTGGGAATCCTACCTGGGTCCTCTGCAAGAGCAACCAGTGCTCTTAACCACTGAGCCATCTCTCCAGCCCCCTATTTATTTAGTTTTTGAGACAGGGTCTCACTGTGGTGCTCTGGCTGGCCTGAAACTTGCTATGTAGGCCAAGCTGGCCTTGAACTCACAGAGATCTGCCTACCTTTGCTTCCTGAGTGTTGGGATTAAAGATGTGTGCTACCATGCCCAGCCAAGAAATTACTTTTTTTTTGTCTTTTTGAGACAAGGTCTCACTATAGCCCCAGCTCACCTTGAACTCACTATGTAGACCAGGCTGCCCTTGAACTCACAGATCCACCTGCCTCTGCTTCCCAAGTGCTGGGACTAAAGGTATATACCACCATGCCCAGCTCTCAGAGATGACTTTTTAAAAAGAACATATTAACACTAGATCATGTAAGTAGCAATATAATATAGGACCACGTTTAAAACTGAGTACCTGTTGATGGAGAGTTTACCACACTCCTACATCTTTCTTGTTTCTCCACGAATGGGTGAACTTTGTCACAGCCATTAGAAACTGTGTGAAGAGCTCTAGGGAGACACATGAGCTTCACTTCCTGGAGGCTTCACACACAGGGGCTCACAAGACTGATTTGGGGATCACTGTCCCGGGCCATCCTATCTTTGTAGTGCTGGGGCCACAAAATTGCACTTGTTGAGTTTCCTTTCTGACCCTTCCTTTCACAGAGAAGGTGGTAGAAGCCTTGACAGCAGCCATCTTGGACTTGGTTGAGCTGTACTGCAGCACATTCAATGCGGACTTTCAGACTGCAGTGCCTGGGAGCCACAAGCATGATTTGGTTCAGGAGGCCTGCCATTTCTCCGGGGCACTAGCCTTCACTGTGTATGCTACCCACCGTATCCCCATCACCTGGGCTACCAGGTGAGTCAGAGCTCTAAGGAGACACATGAGCTTGACTTCTGGAGGCTTTACGTCTTCTGCGTGTGTCTTCTCTATCCTCCATCTTAGGATGTGTAATATTGTGTGGCATTCTGCTGCAACAGGGCTAAAACTGGTGATCCAGGTGCCTGAGGGGAACTCAGGCTGAGGCATCTCTGAGAGAGAAAGTCCCCCAGGAGATGGAGAAGCACCTGCCCTTCCCTCAGTGTTGGCTGCCTCAGCATCTCTGCCCCCTCCAGATTCAAAGCCAGCTGAGGGAGACAAGCGACAGATGGCCAGTTCCCAGATAGAGTGTGCCCCACGCCAATGGCTGCACTCTCTTGCAGATGCACAATGGGAGGGGTTTGGGGGGGGTGACCCTTTGTCTGGGGTTCCCTTGCAGGGGTGGGGGGAGGAGGACGTTCATTTGGTAATCCTCAGATCCTCTGCTGGGTCCCCAGCATCCAAGGCCTGGAGGAATAGGCATTTGGCCCCATCCCACCCTCACTAGCCCCATCCCCGCCTTCCTCCCTTCCTCTTCTTTCTTTGTTCCTCACTTAATGTATTCCTCTGGGTGATTGGTGTAGAACAAAGAAGGCAGCCTGGGAAACAGGGGCCTTCTCTGACCTCTTCTGTCAGGCACCTGTCAGAGCTACAGGAACCCCCATGTGTTGGCATTCATGGCGGCATATGTCGTTTTCCTCCCCACTCTCCTTGCCTGCACATACATACACACACACATATGCATGTGTGCTTGTGTGCTACACTTGATGGGCTGGAGCTGACTGTAAGGAGGAGGCTGGATGGCCATTCCCATGAAAGGAAAAACCTCTGTACTCAGCATAGGCCTGAGACCCTGGGGGTCCAGGGAGCCAGATGGAGTTGCTGCTCCCTAAACAGACTTTCTTAAGCCCAGCCCCATGTTGCCACTTCCAGAGACCAAGAAAACTATACCAAAAGTAATAGAGGTGGGCATTAGGGTACCAAGAATGCTTTTAAGGGCTGTTCCCTTTCTTTTGTAGCTATGAAGATTTCTACCTCTCCTGCTCCCTCAGCCATGGTGGCAAGGAACTGTGCAGCCCCCTGCAGACTCGACGGGCTCACTTCTCCAAGTACCTGTTCCACCTCATCATCTGGGACCAGCAGTAAGCTCCCTCCAGGCCCCAGGCTGGGCCTAGACCAACCTGCTTACTTCAGAAATACCCTGGGGCAAGGAACAAGCCTAGGTCAGAAAAGGGTTCTGTTGCTGTCCTTATCCAGACCAGGTCATTCAGTCTCTTGAGTCTCCACTTCCTTGATGCTTAAATGGGGACAAATATTTCTACCTCTCAAGTTATTAGGAACATCCGATGACAAGTGTCCATAAAGACTCTTTGGAATCTATAAAGGACCATATAAATGTTACTTGGTAATTAAAAATACCTCATTTAAAAAAAATACTTTATTATTTTTATTTTATGTGTATGCATGTATTGCCTGCATGTAGGTAAGTGCGCCTGTCTCGTGCAAAGCCCGTGGAAGTCAGAAGAGGCTGTTGGATCCCCAGGAACTGGAGTTACAGACAGTTGTTAGCTGCCATGTGGGTGCTGGGATTTGAACCTGGGTCTTCTGGAAAAATAGTCAGTGTTCTTAACTGCTGAGCCAACTCTCCAGCCCCAATACCTCATTCTTTTGATCTTGCCTCTCTTAAAGAATGTAACTGGTTTACAAGATTTCCATCTCTCCTTTCCTCCCAAAGTTTGCTTAGAATAGGCAAATGTGCTGAGGGTATGGCCTGAATTAGAGTGTTTGCCTAGCATGCACAACGTCCTGGATTTGAGCCCTAGAGCAGCATAAAACAAACAAAAAGCACAAAATTCTACTAATTTAGTTGGGCATAGTGGTGCACATGTATAATCTCAGCACTTGGGAAGCAGAGGCAAGAAAGAGGTCACCATAATTTTGAGGCCAACCTGGACTACATAGCAAGTTCTAGGTCAACCAAGAGATACTATCTCAAAATACACAAAGTATCAGTAGCGGGGCCATGCCTTGTCCTTTATGGATAGAGCAAGGAGGATTGTCTAGAGAATGAAATAGTGAATGTGAAGCAAAGGAATAAGTTCTCTTTCTAGTTCTCTCTAATCCTATGTTCTTGCTAGCCTGTCTATTCCTCAGTTTCTCAAATTGAGCAGCAAGACCATTTGTTTAATTTAGAGACAGATGTAGCATTGACGTGAGATAGGCAGTCATAAATATGACATTGGGCCGGGCATGATGCACCTTTAATCCCAGCACTGGGAAGGTAGAGACAGGCAAATCTCTGTGAGTTCCAGGCCAGCCAGAGTTACTCAAAGAGACCCTATTTCAGAAAACCAAAAAATATAAATATTAAATACATATGACATGGGGGCTAGAGAGACAATGGTTAATTGCACTGGCTACTATTTGTAGAGAACCTGGGTTCAGTTCTCAGCACCCATATGGTAGCCAACAACTGTTTGAACAAAAGTTCTAGGTGATCTGATGTCCTCTTCTGGCCCTTGAGGGCACTGCATGCACAGGTGCACTAATGTACACCCAGGGAAAACACTGATACACATAAAATTAAAAGCAAAACAAACAAAAAACTTAGAAGCTGGAGAGATGGCTTAGCAGTTAAGAACTCTGAATGTTCTTGCAGAAGACCTGGGTTTGAATCCCAGCACCCACATGGCAGCTAACAACTGTCTATAACTCCAGTTCCAGGGGATCTGACAGCCTCTTCTGTCCTCTGAGGGCATTACACGACATGGGTACACTTAACTACATGCAGGCAATACATGCATACACATAAAAATATAAAAATAATAAAAATTTATTATTTTTTTTTTTTTTTTTAATTTATTATTTTTTTTTTTGTCTTTTTGAGACAGGGTCTCCCTGTAGCCCCAGCTGTCCTGGAACTCACTATGTAGACCAGGCTGGCCTTGAACTCACAGAGATCCACCTGCCTCTGCCTACCAAGTGCTGGGATTAAAGGTGCACGCCACCATGCCCAGCAAAATATTTTTTAAAAATCTTTAAAAAAAATGACACTATTAGCATAAGACATTATCAGCTTCCAGTTATTAACAATTTTATTTCAGGAAGAAAAGCTTCAGCCAAGCAAGGCAGGAAGGAAATGAGGGGTGACAGGACCTTGAGTGTTTGCAGGTGTTTGCCTGCCCAGTGCCTTGCTGTGCTATACTCATCTGCTCTCCAGACAGTTAGAAAGCCCCTTGTTTGTCGTCCCCAGCTTCACTTCCCTAGGTCAACCATATCTGAGTCCTCTTTGCATAGTGGCAAATGCATCTTCAGTATGCATGGTACAGATTTATAAAGAAAGAAGTGCATCCTCTGGCAGATCAAGAATGCAAAATAGACAAAGGGTCAGGAAGGCTAGATTATTTAATAGGTAGATTATATGGGAGACAAACCCTATTCATCACACTGAGGTTATTCTTAGAACAGTAATGGTGTACAACTCCCACTAACAAACACTTACCAGGGTAGGAGGAACTCTTTGGAAACAGGGTAGCTGCATTAAGTGGTCCCTGAGAAACAGGGCTTGGTACTCAGTTCTGCAATACTAACACTCAGGAGCTGAGGCAGGATTGATGTCAATTTGAGGCCTGCCTAGGCTACATAGTGAGACACTGTCTCAGTGAGGCCCTGGGTTCAATCCAGCACTGCTAAAATAAATAGCTTCCAAGTTTCACTGTCCCCTTGGGATTCTCCATCCTTCCCTGTTGCTGCCTAGGGAAGTGGTGCTGAGGAACATAGTTCCAGGTACGGAGGCCCACCCTGCCCAATGGATATCTGTCTGCTCTGGGTCTGAGCAGACAGATCAGACCCAGATCCACAGGGCCAGTCCTCTAAGGTATACAGCCTGGGTGGAGAGCATAGTCTCAGCACTACCACCCCCAGTGTCCAAAGTGAGATCTCTCAGCCTTCCTAATCAAGGCCAAGGCATGAGGGAGAAGGTACTACCCTGTGGAGTTCAGGAAACAGTTTTGGGCCAGCCATCCTTCAACTGTGCTCTCAGTAGATGCGGCTATTCTAGACAGCTTAAAATGAAGGTATTATAGGACCACCCTATAGGATTTTGAAGCACAGTTAAGACACTGTAAGAACTTGCTCAGTGGTAGAATGCTTGCCTAACATGCATAAGGCCATGAGTTCACCACAAAAATCAAATAAATAAATTAATTAATTAAATAAAATACTTGGACAGCTGGGTGCATGCCTATAATCCCAGCATTTAGGAGGCTGAAGCAGGATTACCATGAGTTCAGAATTAGCCTAGGCTATATAATGAGACCCTGGCACAGTGTCTAGTGATCAATGCATTCTTCTTCACTGTCTTCATCTTAGGTCCCTCCTCAGTTCCTGTTTCTCTGTTCCAGGTGGCTAACAAAGTAGCTGATGCTTGGGGGTATGTGTGTGAAAATGCTGTCAGCATAGCCCAGTTTCAGTATAACTAGTGTCAGGTAGCGGAAAGGGGCACAGAGAGCTACGTCCTCTCTTCCCTGATGAGTACACTGAGTGCCAAGCTATGAGTTCAGTTGCTCAAGAGAGTGACCAAGCAAGACTGAAGCCCCAGCACATTCCCTGGAAGAGGCAGCCCCTGTGTTTTGAAATTGAAGAAGAGTTTCTCAGGTGAGGAAGAGAGCTAGCTCTGCAGTAGTAGTGGTTCTCCTGACCAGCCCCAGGCAAAGGATTGTGGAGGCCATTTTAGAGTCCCATTGGCATTCCATTTTGGAATCAGATATTCTCAAGGCCTGAAGAATGGGGGCCTTGCTTGCTTCTTGGTGTTATAGTTTCAGTCAAACCAACCAACCTTCCCTCCTTCCTTCTTTTTGAAATAGTATCTCTTATCCAGGTTGGCCTGGTACTCTCTATGTTGCCTTTGAGCTTATAGCAGTCCTCCTGATTCAGCCTCCCCACTGTTGGGATCACAGGCATGAGCTACCATACTTGGCATTTCTCCCTTCTTGGGTGACCAGAAAGGGATCAGGACCAGCTCCTTTTCCCTGGCTGCAGGGTCAACTGTTTCTCTCTCCCACTGCACCAGGATAGGGATCAGCTCACTCTCAAAATAGGCCCAGCAGCCGTGCTCTGTCCCTCCAGCCAAACCCAGCCTGGCATGTCCGCTGGCTGTTGAAGGGGCCCTAATTATAGCTGTGGGCCCCTGAGTAGAGGCAGCTGAGGCAGAGCAGGACTGTGCCAGTCTGTGATTGTCCAGTGCCTCCTTTAAGTGGAGATTTTTTCCCAGGAGTGAGGGGCAGTGAAGAGGAAGGCTATTTTATCTGAAACTGCTGACCTTGGGGGTGACTGCCCAGCCTCTGTGCCCTTTGGGTATAGAAGCAGCTGGGCCTTGGGCCGGCTAGAAGGGTGTGGCAGTGTGGACTTTGGCCCAGCTTCCCAGAAAGGTAACAGGGTGGGTCCTCTTTCCCCAGCTTCCATTTTCCCTCCACCTCCCCCACCCAAGTCTCCTCTTCCAGAACTCAGAGGGAGTGGCTGGGTGTAGTTCAGTCATTACTGGCCAAGGAAACATCTGGGTTTGAGGAGTGGTCAGCTGCTTGGTCAGTTCTCTTGGCCCTGCCAGTTGACTTTCTTACCCCAAGGGGACTTTATAAAGCCCCTTCTCTTTATTCCTTTGACTTTGAGCTTGTTTTCAAATGGGAACAAACCATGACATGTCCCTGGGGCTAAGAAAGGGGACACAAACAGATAAGAGGGCTGTGGGGGGAGGGCCGACTGAGTGCACTGAGAGCAGAGGTCCTGGTGCTTCTTCCTCATGGCTCTCAGAGTAGGGCATGGTGAAGGGATGGGACTGTTGAGTGGAAAGGACCACAGAAACAGCTTTGCTGACCCTCTTAGGAATCCTAAAGTGAGGAAGGATCCTGGCACAGGACAGAATGGGTGACCACCTGGACAATGAGATAGCTCTGCTAAGCAAGTTCTGCCTGGTCCCTGCCTAGAAATTGGGTTTTTTTGTTTTGTTTTGTTTTTTTAAATCTATTGAGGAGCCTGAAAGACATCTTACTGTGCTTCAGGGGGCACATGGTAGAGGTCTTGCTTAGTTTGGAGCCTTTAATGGTTTTACAGGACAGCTTTCCTAGGGAACATATGTGGCACCCTGAAAGACTAATTCTCTGCCTGTACTTGATGTTCCAGGCCCCCTGATTCTGGTCTCCTTGTTTCCTAGGATCTGCTTCCCAATACAGGTAAAAAGGCTGCCTCGGGAGACCCTATTGTGTGCCACACTCTATGCCTTGCCCATTCCCCCGCCTGGGAGTTCTTCCGAAGCCAATAAGCAGCGACGAGTGCCCGAAGCCCTGGGCTGGGTCACTACTCCACTCTTCAACTTCAGGCAGTATGTGAGCCCCAGGGGAGTAGCTTCTGGTTTTACAGGGAAACAGGGGTTAGAGATAAAAGCCTGGTTGCTACTCTCAGTGTCCTTGGGTTGGTCATATGGGGCTCACTGAGAAGTCTAGAGGTCCCCAGTCCTGGTAGAGAGGCCAGTGCACAGAACTAGTGACTAAGACTGTTGATGAAAACTGTTAGTGGGGGAGGAACATGGGAAAGCATGCTCAGGTAACATGTCATTGGTCCTGTTACCAGAAGGACCATAGAGGTCATCTCACCAGGCCTCTCTGCCTTAAGAAAGCAGCTTTGCTTTCTTCCCTGGTCATCTTGGCCAGGGATTGGGAGGCTCAGAGAGGCTTCCTAGGTATTAGAAGGGAGAGCCACGGTGTGTGAGGAGAATAAAAGAGAAAGAAGACAGTGGCTTCAACCAGAAAAGTCAGGCTTGGGCACTGGGAGCAGAAGAGAAACTACCACTTAGCCTGTGGATTTGTTGGCCTATCTCACCCTCCTATCTTAGAGTCTTGACCTGTGGCCGGAAGCTTCTGGGCTTGTGGCCAGCAACACAGGAAAACCCCAGTGCCCGTTGGAGTGCACCTAATTTCCACCAGCCAGACAGTGTCATCCTGCAGGTAAGACCCAGCTTTTCCATCCCACCCATCACAGGGCACCAGAGTCAGTTCTGAGGCCCCTTTTGAGTTGTAGGCTGGAACTGTGGGCATGGGATGAAGACGTGACTGAGAGAATGTGGCTGGACCCAGATGGGACTAGTGAGTGGAAGTGGGAGGTATCCATCTTCCATTTCTCATCATCCCCTGGAGGAGGCCCAGCCCCTTGTCTGAATTCTCACAGTTCTAGGTCTGATCCAATCTGTGCTGCCTCTCGTGAGGCCCACGTAAAAGTATTCCAGCAAGTTACTTGGCATCTTAAGGGGGACCCCTTCTTAGAGGGAAGGAGAGGAGCTGGTTAGGTCCTAGGTCTTGTGTCTAGTTCCAGCTCCCCTTTCTCATGAGATGCTGTTGTATGGAGTTGTGAATGTCAATGATGATAGAGAATGAAACAAAAAGATACAGAATATATGCTCCATGACACAAGTATTTTTACCTTATTCACCACTCTATGTCCAGGGCCTAGAAAAACTCATCAGGGTGTTTAAATACTTTATCAGGGCTCAGTTAGCTCTTGCTGACTAGGTAGAACCCTAGAGCAGTATATCTTTCAGCTCTGATGCCCATCTTAAGAGAACCTACATCTGGTGTCACAGAGTAAGGGGACCTAGTGTCAGGCCCTAGAGTTAGTAGAGATTTCACCCAGTGTGTGGCCCCCAGCTTCCAGCAGGCTGCAGCACCTCAAGAACCACACTAAGGAGTCCCCAGCATCAGCCTGAATGCTCTCAGTGGTTTACTCAAGCAATACCTGTTCAGGGTTGTTGGGGTGGGGCTTGTCCTGTCATCCATAAGCTTCTGTCTCTCTTACTCATTTTTCCCATATTTCCTTTTGGAGGTAGATTGAGGTAAGGCAGGGCTTTACTATGATCCCCAACTGGTCTGGAACTCAACTATGCAGACTAGGCTTACTGTGAACTTGGAGTGATACTCCTGCCTCAGAGTGCTGGGATCACTAGCATGAACCACCACACCAGGCTTCCTATTAATTTTTGCTGAAAGTTACAGCTGGAAGAGACTTTGAACCAAGTGTAGCTAGGCTATTTTACAAAGAACCTCTGGAAAAGAGAAGAAAGGAGGAAGGCAGAAGCACTCAGCAGGGAGCCGGCCCCCAGGAGGTAGCTACCCCTAGGAGGTAGCTGCCCTGCTAATGCTGATGTTGTCCCCTGTCTCTCCCCTGATCCTACCCTAAGATTGACTTCCCCACCTCCGCCTTTGACATCAAGTTCACCAGCCCTCCTGGAGACAAGTTCAGCCCCCGCTATGAGTTTGGCAGCCTCCGGGAGGAAGACCAACGCAAACTTAAAGATATCACGGAGAAGGAGTCCCTATACTGGTGAGGCCCAGGGCACCCGCTGACTGTCAGAGTCGGTCTGGCCTGTCAGCATCTGGTCCCTGCTCTTATGCTTGATAAGTGGAGGTAGGATGGGATTGGCACTGCAACGACCTAGGTGGGAGGTGATGGTAGCAGCTCCAAACCTTTCTCCACAAGCTGAGAGTAGGAAAGAGCAGATCTGGAAATGAGATCTGAGAATGCCCAGCCCCACACTAGTGACCTGGCCAATTCAACTACTAGGAGGATCAGACCTCTGTCCCTACCTCAGATATGCTGTCTCCTCGCTGTCTGGTGGGGCAGCTGGCTGTGGTCCTCACCTCCCTGCCCCACGTCCTGTCCCTTCTACACCAACAGCCTTTGCATTTTTCTGGCCTTGTCACTTTCCAAAAAGGATCAGGTGTCATGGCAAGCTGGCAGCTCTCAGGAGGAAATGAGTTCAGGCTGATCTCATTCTTTAGGCTGCTGTGTCCATCAGGACTGGAGAGGGTGGGGTGAGAGGGAGGGGAGTCAGGGCTCTTGCTCTGCCCAGCCTCCTCTCTGGTCCCTGCATAGCTTGCTGAATGTGCTGGGTGGGGGAACAAGAGAGGCAGACCTCCCTGCCCCCACCCCATTCCCAACCCCTCACTTCATTAGCCCCTCAGTTCCCTTCTCCCATTAGACACCTGATCTCAGGCAAGCTCAATTAGCTGCAGACCCTATAAAAATCAACAGAAGTCCCATGAGGCCTCTCAGCTGTCCAACTACTGACAATTATGGCTCACTGCCCTCTAGTGTCTCTATTCACTAGCTGGGAGCTAGCCACCCCACCCCCACCCCAGTACTTCAGGGTACCCCCAGATTTGGTGTCCCCTTAGCCTATACATTCTGCCTCTGAATGACCGTGTGTACAGCAATTCCCTTGGAACATAAGTTCTCCACCCCCTGTCTGACTCTGCCACCCTCCCCACAGGCTCACTGATGCTGACAAGAAGCGCCTGTGGGAGAAGCGATATTACTGCCACTCGGAGGTGAGCTCACTCCCCCTGGTGCTTGCCAGCGCACCCAGCTGGGAGTGGGCTTGCCTACCCGACATCTATGCTCTGCTGAAGCAGTGGACCCACATGAACCACCAGGATGCCCTGGGGCTCCTGCATGCCACGTGAGTTGCAGCGTGCACCTGTCCCAGCCCCAGCCCCATCTCTGGTGGGGGCCCCTTTGGGGAAATGGTGACATAGACATGGGTATTCAGGACTTTACCAGCTTTTCTTTTGTACGTATCATAAAACTGTACAGTGAGCCCCCCCATATGCCTAGATTCCACCGCTAGCATTTCCTGGATCTCATTTTTAAGCTTTAAAAAATATTGTCAGGCATGGTGGCGCATGCCACCCATGTACTTGGGAAGCAGAGGCAGGTGGATCTCTGTGAGTTCAAGCCAGCCAGGTCTATATAGTGAGTTCCAGGCCAGCTGGCATTCTTCTGCTTCTCCCCACCCAAGGGAGACTGCCTGCTGGCCATTCCTACGGACTGCAATCTGGAGGAGATGCAGATCCTTTTTCCTTCTCCTTACACTGACACCCAGGTATGAAGGTACATGGCTCACATCTCTGTCACAGCCAGCAGCCCAACAGGGTTGTCAGGGTCCTGCACTCTTTTGCAGCTTCCCAGACCAGGAGGTCCGCCGGATGGCTGTCCAGTGGATCGGCTCACTCTCGGATGCTGAGCTGCTTGACTACCTGCCCCAGCTCGTGCAGGTACATGAACTTGCAGTACTGATGCTCTTATCCCCCAAATCTTAAGCTTGTCTACAGCTGCCCCTCAGAGCCAAGGTCCCAGGAGATAGTAGTCAGTGTAGATTTCAGGTGGTTAATGAAGCCTTGTGTTTGCTTTTTCCTGAACAGGCCCTCAAGTATGAGTGCTACCTGGATAGTCCATTGGTGCGCTTTCTCCTGAAACGAGCCATCTCTGACCTGAGAGTGACCCACTACTTTTTCTGGTAAACTCATGTGCAGAAACAGGGGAGGTAGACCCGAATCCTTTATGGGAGAGTATTTCTCCCAGGCATGCAGGGATGAGGAGCCAAGAGATTGAGCTCTAGTATGTTTTTGATCTACCCTGTAGCCTTAGTCTAGCATCTCTCCTCTGAGGGTCTCAGTTCACTTCGATGTAGCTCAGGGAAGATCACCTATGCCCCTTTTCTCCACCCACCCATGGCAGAACTGTGAAGATGAGCTGAGCTGTAGAGGGGCTTTGAGTTCAAAGACAAGGTAGACATTCAATATGTATTTTTCTTCTCTGAGGCAAGGGGTGGGTTTTCTAGTGAGTTGAAGCAGAACGTTACCCCTTTCCCCCTTACTCCACTGCCTGTGGCTCTTAAGTGGCCTGAATCCCCACTTGCCCTGCCTCGCAGGTTACTGAAGGATAGCCTCAAGGACTCTCAGTTCAGTATCCGCTACCAGTACCTGCTGGCAGCCCTGCTCTGTTGCTGTGGCAAGGGACTGAGGGAAGAGTTTAACCGCCAGTGCTGGCTTGTCAACACTCTGGCCAAACTGGCCCAGCAGGTCCGGGAGGCCACACCCTCTGCACGCCAGGTGAGTAGGATAGGTGAGCCAGGCAAGATTGCCTAGCCCAGCCTCTGTTTCTGGCCAAGACTTCTGTAACCTAGAGTTTACTTCTCAGGCATCCTGAGTAGCAGGATGACATATGACCATCTCTGATTTAGGAACTAGAAAGAGGTAGCTGTAACCTGCAGGCTATAAGCAGATAGTCCTCAAGCTGGGAATAGCCCATGAATGTGTTTTATTTGGCCTGTAAAATATTACAATTTTGATGTAGCTGTTTGCCTTAAAGGTTAGGCATTCTTGTATATTTTGTCTATTACACAAGTGTACTCATTAGGTAAGGGCTAAGGTCTAGTCATTTTTTTTTTTTTCTTTTTTTTCTTTTTTTTTTTTTTTTTTTTTTTTTTTTTTTTTTTTTGACAGGGTCTCTCTAGTCTCAGGCCTTCTGGAAGTCACTGTGTAAACCAGGCTGGCCTCGATCTCACAGAGATCCGCCTGCCTTTGCCTCCTGAGGGTTGAGATTAAAAGCATGCACTACCATGCCCAGTGTGATCCAGTCACTTTTTTTTTTTGTTCTTTTTGAGACAAGGTCTCCTGTAGCCCCAGCTGATCTGGAACTCACTATGTAGACCAAGCTACCCTTGAACTCACAGAAATCTGCCTGCTTCTTCCTCCTGAGCTCTGGGTTTAAAGGCATGTACTACCATACGTGGCTGATCCAGTCACTTTTTAAAAATTTGTTATTTTATGTGTATGAGTGTTTTACCTGCATGGATATAAGTGCACCCACATGTGCAATGTCCATGGAGGCCAGAAGAGAGTGTTGGATTCCCTGGAACTGGAGTTATGGTTGGCTGTTAGTGACCATGTGGGTGCTGGGAACTGAATCCAGGTCCTCTGCAAGAGCAGCCAGTGCTCTTAACTGCTGAGCCATCTCTCCAACCTCAGATCTAGTGATCACTCTGGGGACCATGGATCAGGGCAGAGACAGGTGACAGGAAGAAGATCTCCATCTGCTTGCTTGAAGGCACTGTGCTAAACCATCAGTGCTCTTGGTTACTGATACTAAAAACTGGGAGCTTTGGGAGCTGGAAAGATGACTCAGCAGTTAAGAGCACTGACTATTCTTGCAAAGGACTCCGGTTCGGTTCCCAACACCCATATGGCTGCTAACAACCATCCATAACTCCAGTTCCAGGGGATTTTGACCTCCGTGGGCACTGTACAACATGGGTGCAACTTACGTACATTCAGGCAGTACATCCATACATATAAAATAAAAATAAGTAAAATTTTAAAAAAAACTGGGTGTTTTTATATTAAAGTCTGGATCATCAACTTTTCTTGGAAAAACCTGGGCAGTACTTTCCCCCTTAGGGTGTCACTGCCCTGGCTTTTGTGTCTGCTTCCTGCCATTCTACTGACTGCCTGACCTCTGTAGAAAATCGGGCTTTCTTCTTGTGCACTGGGCCAGGCTGGGACCCACATGGGTGGTTCTCCTTCCCAAGAGTCCCCCAGAGGTCGTTCGTGCTATTCGGGCACATGACTAGGCACCTTCCTATGGGAGAGGTCTGGCTATGAGTGGAAACTGTGGGGCCCTTACCTTACTCTACTTCCTTCACCACTCCCTACAGGGCATCCTTCGCACAGGCCTGGAAGAAGTAAGACAGTTCTTTGCCCTCAATGGCTCATGCCGCCTGCCACTTAGCCCTAGTCTTCTGGTGAAGGGCATCGTGCCCAGGGTAAGTAACTGCTGGATGTGGAACGTTGCAGAATGGGGAATGCTCAGGGAACACTCTTTGCCCTGTCTTGAGAGAAAAGAGGAAGAAGGGCAAATGGATGGTCTCTTCCCAACCTGCCCACATGTGGATTTTTGCTTGGCAACTGTGTGTAGGGCATCAGAGTTGGGTCAGAGGCTGGGTCATCCTGTGATGCCAAGGATGAACTGGGAAGGTGGCAAGGATGGTAGTTCTTAGCCATACTTTCTGGGCTCATTGTCCAGCACTGGTCTTTGTTCTTCTTGTTGGTTGTTGTGCTTCATTCTTGCAACTGTTAGACAGTTTGTGCTGTCATGAACCCCATTTTCAGAGTTTAGATGGGATGTGGGACTTAGCAGAAGTAAGTTCTGAGTAGAGTGAAAGGCAGGGGTGAGAGAACAGGTGCTGGAGCCAAGGTTGTGACCTGAGCCAGGAGAGAGCAGTAAGGAGAGGTGTGTGGAACCCATCCTGGGAAATCTAGGGATACACTGAGCATGTCTTGTGAAGACCAGCAGCAGAAGGGTAGACAGCATCTTGACCCAGAATGAAGAAGTCATTTTCCTTCCTGAGTGTGAACCACACTGACAATTGTCACTGTCCTCTCTACTGTTCAGGACTGCTCCTACTTCAACTCCAATGCAGTCCCCCTCAAGCTGGCCTTCCAAAATGTGGATCCAATGGGGGAGAACATCCGAGTCATCTTCAAGGTGAGAACACTTTAATTAGCACTTAAGATACTAATGCAGAAGTGCCATGAGCTTAAAGCTGGCTTAGGATACACAGTGACTTCTAGAGCACTTTGAGCTGCACACCAAAAAACAACGCTACCAAAAAACAAACAAACAAAAACAAAGCAAGGGAAAAAGAATACTTTATTCATGCCTGGTGTGGGTGAAGGCAGTAGAGGAAAGGCTGGCAGGAAAGGCCTGGACTGTTTCTATCCCATGTGCCTTTGTGTATGTGGTGTGTGTGCATATGCCTTAGGGGACTGAACTCAGGGCCTTCAGCATGCAAGGCACCCATTCTACCACTGAACTACATCTTCAGCCACTCATGCTACCTTTTTAATATTGGAAAGACTATCAAGTAAAAAAAGATTTTGATGAGTTCATGACCCTAGAAGATAAAGAACAGTGTCAGGAGGGGCAACTGATATAGCTTAGACTATAGAAACACTTTCTGGGGGGCAGAGCTACCCCTTGGTGCCCCCACCCAATGCATGGATATAATCATCTTGTCAATGGGCATATTCTAGCAGAAGCTGGGTGACATATGGCAGGAGACTGGAGAAATTCTGTCAGGTGCAGATTAGACTAGATGAACCCTGTGCTCCCTCTGACTGGCCCCTCTATGACCATGAGAAATAAGATAGTCATAGAACATATAATACAGTGGGGAAGGCAGCATGCACCTACCTGGGGTATTGGGAGGGTATACCTGAGGGGTAGATCATATGCCTATTAGTGTCTTTAGGGCTCTAGGCTCAATTTCTAGTACCCAAAAAGTAAAATAAATACAGTTTCTATCACTCAGAACCTTATACTATACATTTACTATGTGTTAGTTCCTAATCTGGTACAAACATTCAAGTGTTTTTTGTTTTTTTTGTTTTTTTTTATGGTCTTTTTGAGACAGGGTCTCCCTGTAGCCCCAGCTGACCTGGAACTCACTATGTAGACCAGGCTGGCCTCGAGAGATCTGCCTGCCTCTGCCTCCCGAGTGCTGGGATTAAAGGCATGTACCACCATGCCCAGCCAAACATTCAAGTTTTTGAAAGGCCTCATGAACCAGGCATGATAGTACAGACCTGTAATCCAGCACCCACCAGTTGAGGCAGGAGGATTGCTGTTTGAGGCCAGCCTGGATTACATAGAGAGACCTTGTCTCAAACAGCAGGACTGATGGTCAACCACTGGGGGTTTTAGAAGCCTGGAGGAGGGAGCGGAGATGGGTTTTAATCACTCTTTCCTGTCCAGTGCGGGGACGACCTTCGCCAGGACATGCTCACCCTGCAGATGATTCGAATCATGAGCAAGATCTGGGTCCAGGAGGGGCTAGATATGCGCATGGTCATTTTTCGTTGCTTCTCCACTGGCAGAGGGAGAGGTCAGTGTGGAGTGGGTGTGGGGCATCCCTTTGCTTACTGCCTTTCTGACTGTTTTCCAACATGAACAATAGAGAATAGAAGGGCAGGATTATTCTAGGAGATGTAGAGTGACATGAAAAAAGAATTCAAGGGAGAGAGACTGTTGCGAAACAAAACAGACTTGGAGGCTTAGCAACCTCAGTGGACTTGGGTTCGTAAACAAACCAATTGTAAAGTAGTTTGGGGATGCCTGTAAGCAATTTGAAAATAAACTGGCTTAAGGAGCCACTGTTAGTTCTTTGGACGTGACAATGGCACTGATATCCTTGTTACTTACACTTGAAATATTTATGCGTGAAGGGGCATGTCTAAAGCAGGGCATGATGGCACATTCCTGTATTCCCATCTCTCAGGAGGCTGAGATAGAACCACTAGTTCAAGACCAGCTTGGTTTATAGAGTGGAACCCTGCCTTGCTTAACAGTACTCCACTAGGGCAGGAAATAGGAAGCTAGTTGAGTAGTGGAAGATGAAGTGAAATTAGACAAGTGTTGATCATTGTTGAAGCTATATATTTGAAAACATCGGTAGTAAAAGTTGAAGGGAGAGAAGGCGCAGCTTCATGAGCTGGGGGAAACCTGGACTCACTCTGGACTGTGGATGCAGGTGTGACCTTTGTTTCCACTGTCATGTATTCCTCCTAATAGCACACTTTGTCCAAAGAGCCTGAAGCTTAACTCATGGGAAGTATCCAGTCCAACTATGGCAGACCTTTCCCCCTCAGCCCTCTTCACTCTGGTCCAAACATGACCCCAATCTCTTCTCTTCCAGGGATGGTAGAAATGATCCCCAATGCTGAGACACTGCGTAAGATCCAGGTGGAACATGGGGTGACTGGCTCCTTCAAGGACCGGCCCCTGGCTGACTGGCTGCAGAAACACAACCCTGGGGAGGACGAATATGAGAAGGTATGGGGGGCTGTGTTCTAGTTTGCTTTCAATTGCTGTGGCAAAACACTCTGACCAATACCAACTTGGGGAAGAAAGGGTTTATTTGGTTTACAAGGGTTTATTTGGCTTACAAGGGTTTATTTTTGGTCACAGTTTATCAGGGAGCCCAAGGTAGAAACTCAGGGGAGGATCATGGAGGCAGGAACTGAAGCACAGGCCAAGGAGGAACACTTTTTACTGACTTGCTTCCCTGGCCCGTGCTCAGCCTGCTTTCCTATATAACACAGAACAGTCTACTCAGGTGGCATCACCCACAGTGGGCTGGGCCCTCCCACATAACTGAATAGTCAAGAAAATACCCCACAGATATGGCCACAGGCCAGTTCAATGGAGGCAGTTCCCTAACTGAGGCTCCCTCTACCCAGGTGTATCATGTTGACAACTGAAGCTATCCTGCACAGGGGATGTCAGGGGTCCAAAGATGGGGCAGTGTGCCTGACTGTGGCACATGATTCTGCTACCACCAGACCTGCATGCTTTGCTGAGGGAGGGATGGATCTTTGTGGACCAATGTTTCTGTGAAATAGAGGTGGTCACATTATTATTGTAAGCTAACAGAAAATTCTCCAGTATTGGTCAGAGAAACCGTCCTTGAGTTTCAAGGGATGGGGAAGCAGCTTTTGAGAGCCTACCTGTATCCCTCCTAATTATGGATCCTGGTCAGTTCCTCTCATACTCTCAGAGGGCTTCAGTGATGCTGAATAGAATGTGAGGTGGTTCGAGGAGGCATTTTATCATTTTTTAAAGTTTTTATTTATTTTTTTAATGTGTATGAGTGTTAACACCTGCATGTATGTAAGTGCACCTATGTTTTGCATTGCCCACAGAGGCCAGAAGAGGGTGTCAGTTACAGGCAGTTGTTAGCCACCATGTGGATGCTGGGATTCGAACCCAAGTCTTCTGCAAGAGTAGCCAGTGCTCTTAACTGCTAAGCCATCACTCCAGCCCTGGATAACATTTTTAAAAATATTTTATTTTTGCCGGGTGTGGTGGTGCACACCTTTAATCCCAGCACTTGGGAGGCAGAGGCAGATGGATATTTGTGAGTTCAAGGCCAGCCTGGTCTACATAGTGAGTTCTAGGCCAACTGGGGCTACAGGGAGACCCTGTCTCAAAAAGACAAAAAAAATTTATTTTTATTTTTGTGTGTATGAGTGCATTGCCTGCCTGTATATAAGTGCACCCATGTCGTGTAGTGCCTGTGGAGATCAGAAGAGGGCATTGGATCCCCTGGAACTAGACAGTTGTTAGCTGCCAGGTGGGTGCTGGGAATAGAACCTCTGTGAGAGCAGCCAGTGCTCTTAACTGCTGAGCCATCTCTCCAGCCCCCTAGATAGCATTTTAATCCAGACCTTTTTCTGGGCATGAGTCAGACACAACCCTTGCTCCAAGTAGGGAAGCTGGCTGTGCAAGACTAACTATAACTTGAAGGCAGGATTGGGGTCAGTGATGAGATTGAGATAAGAGCAAAGAGGACTTTGACTAGAAGAAGGAAGGGGAGAATGGAAGCTTTCTATGGGTTGTAGGGCCTTGGTGACCTACTGTTGCCCATGGCCAGGCCACAGATTCATGACTCTAATCTTTGGGTTAATGAGATTTGGGGTGAAAATGGGAGTGGACAAGTCACAATAAAATATCAGAATGGGAGCCAGGAGTGGTGGCTCATGCCTTTAATCCCAGCATTTGGGAGGCAGAGGCAGGTGGGTTCTGAGTTCAAGGTCAGCCTGGTCTACATAGAGATTTCCAGGCTAGTTGGGTCTACAGAGAGACCCTGTCTCAAAAAGATAGCCCCCCCCCAAAAAAAATCCCAGAATGGAGGCTGTAGAGATGGCTCAGCAGTTAATAGCACTGGCTGCTCTTGCAGAGGTCCAGGATTTGGTTCCCAGCACCCACCATGGCAGCTAACAACCATCTATAACTCCAGTTCAAGGGACCCGACACCCTCTTCTGTCTTCCTACAGTATTGCATGACATGGGTGCACCTACCTCCATGCAGGCAATACATTCATACACATAAAATAAAAATAATAAATTTTTAAAAATCTCAGAATGTTAACCTCTATAAATTTCACTTTAAGTGAATGCAAATACTAATTTATATTGATCAATGCATTTTATTCCTGAGGAAGACATGTAGGCAGCCAAATTATAATCAGCATATGTTTAGTGAATGTGTAATTAGATTATTTTAAATGACTGAAGAGTTTGTGGTCCCAAGGGTTTGATTCCTGGCCCCCTGTGCTATCTCTGCACTTTAAAAAAATATTTCATAACCCTTTGACTCCAGTTTGTGCTGTCCATATACTTCCGGGTGTGGAGCCATCTACTGGATCATGATCAATTGACCAGGGGTGGTGCCCTCTGCATTCCTTTTTTTTTTTTTTTTCTTTCATTTTTTGCCTTTGAGATAAGATCTCTCTGCAGCCCTAGCTGTTCCTAGAACTCACTATATAGACCAGGATGGCCTTGATCTCACAGAGATCCCCCGTCTCTGCCTCCCATCTTTTGAGGTTAAAGGCATGTGCTACCATACCCAGCTCATTAACCCAGCCTGCCTCAGTCTCAAGCCCTGTACCTCCATTTGTATGCCAACTTATGTTCCAACATAGAGCAATGTAGTACCCTTGGGGAGAACTAAGACTGATTCTTTGCTCTGTCCCATATGCTATTTATACTAACATGTTTTTCAAGTGTTGAACACCTACCATATCAAGGCACTGTGCTAGGTGTTGAAATTATAATTGCTCCCTGCCAGCATACTAACAAGTCAATAAATGTGGTGGAAGAATGTACAAGCAGATACACACGTAGAAACTAATTGTTAATTTTTTTGTTTGCTTTTGAGATAGGGCCTTACTCTGTAGTGTAGCTCAGGCTAGCCTGGAACATATAACCTTCCTGCCTCAGCCTGAGTGCTGGGATTACAGGTGTGAGCCACAATATTAATGGTAATGTTTAGAAGAAAGAGCTTGGCCAGTAAACAGCACCCATGTCCTGTACATGAGACCTTTAAATCAGGAGGGGGTTCCCATATAAATCAAGACTCAAACCCTGCCCAATTCAGGGGATAGTAGGAGTGGGGACATTACTGGTGGCACCAATACAGCTATTTGTGAGCTACACAGGAATCATCTAAGATTCAAAGAATACCTGTGACAGCAGCAGAATTGATGAAGATGCAGGTCAAAACTGGAAGTGGGTAGGTTATGCTTCTTATTGAGTGATTGCTTTTCATTCATAGACTTTTCTCTATTTTACGTGTATGAGTGTTTTGCCTGCATGTATGTAAGTGTACCTGTGCATGTTATGCCCACGGAGGCTAGAAGAGGGTGTTAGATCTCCTGGAACTGGAGTTACAGGTGGTTGTTAGCCACCATGTGGGTGCTGGGAACGGAATCCAGTACTCTGTAAGTATAACTGGTGCTCTTAACTGCTGAGCCATCTCTCTCCACCCCCAGATTGCTTTCTAAGAAATAGACTGTTTTTTTCAATTTTATGTGCATGAGTGTTTTGCCTACACGTATGTAAACATACCAGGTGCATGTACCCTAAAGAGTATCAGATCCCCAGGAACTGGAATTAGGGGTGGTTAGCTACCATGTGGATACTGGGAACTGAACCCCAGTCTTCTGCAAGAACAGCAACTGCTCTTTACCACTGAGCCATCTCTCCTGCCCCAGATTCTATGATATCTTTATAAACTTTCTGTCCTTGGTTTCCAGTGGCCTTTTCGCCTAGCTGTAATTAGATGAGTAACTGGATGTAATTAGATTAGCTACTTGATGTAGCTCCTTTTGCAGCATTTCTTTGCAAGACAGCCAAGAATATGTTGGGAGATTGAATCCCTAAACCTGGGGATCTGAAAAACCCAGGCACTGAGTGAACAGGCAGTGGGCCTGGAGACACTCAGTGGAGGAGCAGCCAATGTGAACTGGGAAGGTTTGGAAAAATGGAAACAAGGAGGGCTCTGGGAAGATGCATGGAGATTCCCAGAGGGAAGGCAGGCATTCTGAATCTGCCAAGCTTCCTCTCATTCCCAATTCCATACATTCCTAGTTGGTTATGACATTTTTCTCATTCTTAATTTTGTGTATTCCTAGTTGGCTCTTGCCCACTGTTGCCTTTCCTGAGTTTGGGGAAAATCTTCAAGCTTTATAAGAAGATTTACATGGTGAAAGGGTTTCATCTATAAATCCAATGTAGTTTTACTTCCTAAAGGGGTAGAAAAGTAGACAGATGTTGACCAAACAAAATAAAGTGGACTTGGCCCTCACTGCCTTTCTTCCTCCTCTTTGTACACACACTCTCATGGGCCAGAACAGGACATCAGGTGTCTTCCTCTATCGCTCTCTGCTCTCTGCTTTATTGTCCTTAGCCATGGTCTCACACTGAACCAGAGGCTTGCTGTTTTGGCTAGGCTGTCTGGCCAGTGAGCTCTCAGGATCTGCCTGTCTCCGCCCCACCATACTGGGGTTACAGGCATGCACAACCATGCCCTGATTTTTATGTGGCTTCTAGGGATTCAAACACAGGACCTCGATGGACATGGTAACACATGCCTTTAATCCCAGCACTGGAGAGGCAGAGGCAGGAGAGCTCTGTGAGATCAAGGCTAGCCTGGTCTACATAGTGAGTTCCAGGCCTGTTAGGGCTACAGAGAGATCCTGTCTCCAAACAAAAAACCAAAAACAAACTCAGATTCTCTGGCTTGCAGAATAAGTACTCTTATCTGCTGAGCCATCTCCCTAACCTTCCCCCTCCTTTGAACCCCAAAATATCTCTCAACACATTTTGCCAAATAGAGATGTCTGAATTTCAAGTGTAAAACACTTCAGGAAGTGTGATGCTGGCTCAGCTCTTCTTTGGAGTGCAGTAATTTTCATTAGGTAAACATTTAGCTGGGATCAAACACTCTGGGAATGGAGTGTTATTTAGGGCAGGAAGAAGAATGGATGAATTTTGAGCAAGGTCAGGCAGGCATGCTTAGTTCTACTGCTCACTTGAGTCAGGATTACCGCAACCTGTTGGAAGTTTGAAACATCAGTCTTTCTGTCCACTAAGGTCTCCCAATCTGGGCTGCTCATGTTGGGATTTTTCAATCAGCCCACTGTCTCCCATGGAAGATGTTTCTATGTTCATAAACATTTATCTCAGTATATGATAAGGATGAATAGTCAGGTATTGGGTGCTGTTGGGGTTTACATGAGAGGGAGGCCAGGCCAGAACTCAGTCTGGCTGTGGCCCTACTACCTGCCTCCATTCTCACAGGCTGTGGAGAACTTCATCTACTCCTGTGCTGGCTGTTGTGTGGCCACATATGTCTTGGGCATCTGTGACAGACATAATGACAACATCATGCTGAAGACCACTGGACACATGTTCCACATAGATTTTGGCCGCTTCTTGGGCCATGCCCAGATGTTTGGCAACATCAAGAGGTAAGTGGCCTCATGTATGGAGGGCAGCAGTGGTTCAGAGCTGAGACACCAGCCTTTGATGGAAGGAACTGGGCCTCAAACCATTGTCCCTGGGCTGAACTGCTCTGAAGAAGAGAAAACTGATAAGCTTGTGCAGAGCCCTGTGGAAGGTGAAGACCACCTGGTCTCCCCCCTCACTGAAAACTGAACAAAGGAATAAGAGTCCAAGCTACAGCAAAAGGGAAATGCAATTGGGTAGCTGGGATAAAGTATTGTTAGCTCCCAGGTCAGAACACATAATGAGAGTGTAGGAAATCATCCCCCAGTGGAGCCCATAGGATGACCTTCCTTCTCCACATTGACCTTCTACCTGTATGTTCCCTTGGCCCAGGGACCGTGCCCCATTTGTCTTCACCTCGGACATGGCGTATGTCATCAACGGGGGTGACAAGCCTTCCAGCCGCTTCCATGATTTTGTTGACCTTTGCTGCCAAGCCTACAACCTCATTCGCAAGCACACCCACCTCTTCCTCAACCTTCTGGGCCTGGTGAGGAGTTCCATCCCTTTCTGAACACCTCTTTCTTATGCCCTGGCTTGTTTCAGAAAATTCCTGGAGATCTCCTCTGAGCCCCAGTCGCGCCCTGTGTTCCTTAAAGGCAGAGACCCAAACAACTGGGAACAGTGGTGCCTGACCCCCTCATTCAGTTCCTCAGTTCCTGTGGCCCCCCTAACCACTGCCTAACAGCACCCATCTATAGCCTAGAAGGATCAGGGAATCAAATATAGAAAATGTTGCCTTAGGGTAGAGAGGCAAGCTTTGCTGTAGTTATAGGTACCTCTCCTTTCCTCTTCTAGATGTTGTCCTGTGGAATCCCTGAGCTCTCAGACCTGGAGGACCTCAAGTATGTGTACGATGCTCTGAGGCCTCAAGACACAGAGGCCAATGCTACCACCTACTTCACTAGGTAACACACAGCACAAACCAGTGCTGCACACTCAAGCAGTCCACAAGCTGCCAGGTTGGCAGGAGTGGGCTACAGAAGTAGGACAAGCTTAACCCGGGTGTCAAGGCCTGGAATTGGATCTGATATCCCAGTTTTGCCTGGTAATCACTTTATTCTCTAAGCTCAGTTTCCTGTCTGCATTTTGGGACTAACTTGTATCAGTAGGGCTGTGGTCATCATTTATATGTATTCTTACCAAGTCCCAACCAGCGATTTTGTCTAGGAGGTAGTTGCCCCAGCTGGCCTGGAACTCACTATGTAAACCAGACTGGCCTTGACCTCACAGAGATCTACCTGCCTCTGCCTCCCAAGTGCTGGGATTAAAGGTGTGTGCCACGGCACCCAGTGAGATTCCATATTTTATAATGGTTTTAACTCTTTTACCCAGATCCTTCCCCTTTCATGGGACCTCACTTAAAAGTTGAAATCTCAGCCCAGTGTGGTGGCGTATGCCTTTAATCCCAGCACTTGGGAGGCAGAGGCAGGTGAATCTGTGAGTTAGGCCAGCTTGGTCTACATAGCAAGTTCCAGGCCAGCTGAGGCTTCAGGGAGACCCTGTCTCAAAAAAGACCAAAAAAAAAGTTTCAGTCTTCAGATTGAGCAATGCTTAGCTTGGTCCTTGAACCCCATTTCATAGTACTATTTAGACATTTGCTGTCTCAAATTCCCTTCTACCTTGGTTTGGCTGTCTTGACCGGAGAACAAAAAATGGAACTAAGAACCCAGGATTCACAAAATAAAGTGCATGAGATAATTGTGTGTCAATCATGTGTTCCAGGAAGTTATTACTTTGGGAAAGTGATTTGAGCTAGTTGTTAGTCTTAGGACTACTCAGAGATGTTAACATATAACATATTTAGGAGGCTGAGGCAGGAGGATCACCATGAATTTGAGGCTAATCTGGGCAATGCAGGGTGTTCAAGGCCAGCTATATAGTAAGACCCTACTTCCTCCCATCACCAAAAAAAAAAAAAAAAAAAATTTGAAAAAACCCCAGGGTGGAGGAATTTCCATTTGGTTGACATTTATGTAAATGCATCATGCATATCACCAACGCCCATAACAGTACACAACAAGGGTATTCAGTAAGCACTAAATACCTTAGTTGCTTGAGTTCTACTCCTGATTTAGAGGTTCTGTCTCTAATACAGCCTACAACTTCCGAATGGCCACAAAAAAAAAAAAAAAAAAAACTTGATAAAACCCCAGGATGCAGGAATGTCCACTTGGATAGCTTTGCCAAAGCAGAGGGTATTTTGAATCTATAGTTACATCCTTTGTTTCCCATCGTCCTGGACCAACAGATTGATTGAATCCAGCCTGGGCAGCGTAGCCACAAAGCTCAACTTTTTCATCCACAACCTGGCTCAGATGAAGTTCACAGGCTCGGATGACAGACTGACCCTTTCCTTTGCCTCCCGAACACATACTCTCAAGAGCTCCGGCCGCATCAGTGACGTTTTTCTCTGCCGTCATGAGAAGATTTTCCACCCCAACAAAGGCTATGTAAGTCTTTGCGCCACTCTGTCTCTTGTTCCCCACCGACTTATCTTCTTGGGGTTCTGACTCTTGGGCCTTGGGTTCACAAGGCTCCTGTACTAGGAGCAATCCCACGCCACTTCCCCGCCTTTCCTCTGGTGACCTGTATAGTCAGGGAGCTGAATTGGTTTTTAACTCCCTGAGGCATGTGTCCTATAAGACCCAGGCAGGAAATCTTTGCCTGCCTACCATCTTTTCTCCACTAGAGACAGAGACCCTTTCCTTCTGGAAAGTACCCCCCCCCACACACACACCTAGCACACATATACTTCTCCCCCACTGCTTCCTCTATTAAGTACAGAAGGTCAGTATTCTGAGTTTTTGCCTTTGCAGATATATGTGGTAAAAGTGATGCGAGAGAATGCTCATGAGGCAACTTACATCCAGAGGACGTTTGAGGAGTTCCAGGAGCTTCACAATAAGCTGCGCCTGCTCTTCCCTTCCTCCTTCCTGCCCAGGTAGTTACCCTTACTCTTCTCTGAACTGAGAGATACTGGGGAGGGAAAGGGATGGAGCTGGCTGGACTACACTTCACGGGGCCTGCTGTTGGATTTTGTAACAAGTGCTCCCCCTGCTCTAGCCTTGAAAATAAGCATGGGCCCACCAACCTAAGAAGGAAAGCTAGCTGGAGCTGATGGAAGGAGGGGCACTGGTTGAATATGAACATGACTCAGAGTTTCCAGCTTATCAAAGAAATAAATCATTTTCTTAATGGTTAAAGTGGTAAATACATACAGTGGACTATTTAGCATTGAAAGGAAAGGATCTTTGACACATGTTAAAACATGAATGAACCTAAATGAAATCTACATCACAAGAAGATTCAAAACTTATTCTACTTATTGGAGTAGATTCTACTTACTGGAATCCCCTAGAGTGGTCAGATTCATAGAGACAGAATGGAACCTGGTTAAGGCATTGTTTAAAAGGTGTTATGCTTCAGTTTTGCAAGATGAAGAGTTCTGGACATGACTGATGGTGAAAGTTGTACAGCATTGTGTATGTACCCAATGCCACAGAACTGTACACAGAAATCTTTTTTAAAAAATATTTTATTTATTTTATTTTATGTGTATGAGTGTATTGCCTGCTTGTGTGTGAGTGCACCCATGTCGCGCAATGCCACGGAGGTGAGAAGAGGGCTTTGGATTCTCCTGGAACTAGAGTTAAGGATTGTTAGCAGCCACCATGTAGGTGCTGGGAATCGAACCCGGGTCCTCTGCAAGAGCAGTTAGTGCTTTTAACTGCTGAGCCATCTCTGCAGCCCCTGTACACAGAAATTTTAATATGGCCAATTTTTTTCTTATCTGGGGTTCCAGGAAGTGTGGGGGAGGATGTTGTATACGTGTGCAAGAGAGAAAGGAGGAGAGAGTGAGACAGAGTCTGAGACCCATACCATTTGGGTGCATATGGTCTGGTAGGAGTCAGGTAGGTGAAGGTCTTCCCAGAAGAGAAACTGCTGGGAAATGAGGATCCACTAGAAATGCAAATGAAATGTACACAAAGGGGCCAGGTGTGGTGGCGCATTCCTTTAATTCCAGCACTGGGAGGCAGTAGCTGATGGGTCTTTGTGAATTCAAGGTCAGCCTGGTCTACATGGCCAGTTCCAGGCCAGCCAAGGCTACCTAGTGAGACCTGTCTCAAAAAAATAAAAAATAGGGCCTGGAGAGATAACTCAATGGTTAAGAGCACTGACTGTTCTGTCAGAGGACCTGGGTTCAGGTCCCAGCATCCACCTGGTGACTATCAACTGTCCAGTAACTACAGTTCCAGGGGGATCAGATGCCCTCTTCTGGCCTCCGTGGATGCCAGGCACAAATGGTGCACTTATAGACATGCAGCTAAAACACTCATATACATAAAATAAATAAATCTTTAAAAGAAATAAAAATAAATGTCCACAAAGCCTCATTATCTTTCTCCATCCTCATTATCTCTCTCCTGCCTGCCGCTCTAGCTTCCCTAGTCGCTTTGTGATTGGCCGCTCTAGGGGAGAGGCAATGGCTGAGCGCCGGAGGGAAGAGCTAAACGGCTACATCTGGCACTTGATCCATGCTGCCCCAGAGGTGGCTGAGGTGAGTAACTGGTGTGGGATGTGAGAGGAAGGATCAGAGTCCTGAGGAGTCAGCAGGATCTAGCTGGTGAATTAGCAGCACCAGGCTCTGCAGAGGATTAGCAAGCACTGATCCATGATGGGATCTACCTCAGGCCTAGGTTTTTTATTTTTTATTTATTTCCCAAGCCTAGTTTTAAACATTCTCCAGAAAAAGGTTTGTGTTTTCTGTCCCAGACTGGCTAAGGCATGTCTCTCCAAGTGTATGTGTTGATAGGGGAGTGGAGGAGGCAAGAGTAGAAAAGAATGTACTGCTTTTGACCTGAAGTGGCCTATTTATTTATTTATTTTGGTTTGGTTTGGTTTGGTTTTGGTTTTGGTTTATGAGACAGGGTCTTACTGTGTCTCAGTCTATAATCCAGGCAAGCCTAAACTTCACTTTGCAGACCAGGCCAGCCTAGCAGTCCTCCGCACTTTATCTCCTGAATGATGAGATTACAGGGGTTCAGGTTCACTCCCCTACTCTATCCCACTCTAGCTTTTTTTCTTTTAAAAAAATGATTTGGTTGCCAGGCACGGTAGCACATGCCTTTAACCCCAGCACTTGGGAGGCAGAGGCAGTGAATCTTTGTGAGTTCAAGGCCAACCTGGCCTACATAGTGAGTTCCAGATCAGCTCAGGCTACAGGGAGACCCAGTCTCAAAAGGACAAAAAAAAAGAAAGGATTTGGGGTTGGAGAGATGCTCAATGGTTAAGAGCACTGGCTGTTCTTCTAGAGGGCCTGGGTTTGAGTCCCAGCACCCACATGGCAGCTAATAACAGTCCATAACTCCAGTTCCAGGGGGAATCCAATACTCTCTTCTGACTTCTCTGGCGCTGCACAACACGGGCGCACTTACACACATGCAGACAATACACTCATACACATAAAAAAATAAAACAATAATAAATTAAAAAATGATTTGGGCTAGCCATCATCCTTCCTTTCTCACTGGGCCATGTCTTGCTGAAGAGTGGCCTTGTTCTCTGTATTCCAGTGTGATCTGGTGTACACCTTCTTCCACCCCTTGTCCCGGGATGAGAAGGCTGCAGGCACCAGTGCAGCTCCAAAGTCCTCAGGTACAGTAGCTTCCTGGTGACAATCTTGCCAGTCCTGCCAAACCACACCCCTGCCCCTTGCCAACCTTCTTTGATTTCTTTCTTGTTCCTTTGCTTACTTGCTAGGGAATCCAGTTTTCCATTCAGCCTGTGGGGTCCACAGCTCCATAGCTGTGTTCCCCAGAAGATGGACATTCAGTTAGTGATTATACCCTCAGATAGGGTAGACTCATCCCAGCTCAACTCTAAACTCATTCCAGACCCCCTCAGTACCAGAGCCCTGACATGGAGGGTGGGGCAGGGCTTCAGTCAGAAAGCTGAAATTCCTACCTGGCACCAGTTGGGACACTGCTGGCTCATGAACCTTCCTCATTTTCCTTTGTCCCTACAGATGGCACATGGGCCCGGCCTGTTGGGAAAGTTGGTGGGGAGGTGAAGCTGTCTATCTCCTACAAAAACAACAAACTCTTCATCATGGTGATGCATATTCGGGGTTTGGTAAGTACATTTACAGCTTTCTTTGGTCCTTGATCTTTCTGCTGGTATTTTTTGGACTAGTCAGTCCTCCTCTGACTCCATGTCATGAGAGTAACCACAAAAGTTTACTGAGCATCCACCACAGGCTGCCCAGTGCCAGGCCTGCGGTTGACCAGGCAATTTAAGACACAGCTGGTTGCTTGCTGTGGTCTATGGCAATATCCTAAGTACTATATGAGCTTCATTGTAAGGAAGATGATGTCAATCCCTTCTTCCAAGGGTTGTTGTGGGAGTGAAATGAGATAACACAATGAAAGTATGTACCTTTCTGAATATTAGTGTGGTAGTGGTAATTCCAGTGTTATAAAGGAGAGGCCTGGGAGCTTGCTACCTGGTTATAGTGATAGATCAGCAGATGAGTCTGTGAGAATATACAGGGCAGCCGCTGGACATTCTTCAAGCATACTCAAGGCAGTATATAATTGATTTTGTACAGGTTCTAAGAACATTGTGAATAGAAAAGGAACTTTTGTTGGAAATGTGCAGTGTGCTGCGTACCCCGTGTTGCTCATTACATGGAGATTGGAATTTTGGGTTATAGCAGGAGATGCATGAGCTTTGGAGGCAAAGAAACCTTGGTGTCACTTTCACATTTGTTCATCAACAAATGTTCATCTAGCACCTACTAACACATTATCCCTAGATACAGGAGAAGGAATGTAAAACAAAATCCTTCCCCAGGGAGCTGACGTTTCGGTTGGAAAAGGCACACAGATTAGACAAGTAAAACATACGGCATGTGAGATGAGGTAAGAACTGCACAAGATGGGGCTGGAGAGATGGCTCAGCAGTTAAGACAGAGATGTTCTTGCAGAGCACCCAAGTTCAATTCCTAGGACCCACATGGCAGCTAACAACCATACATATCTCCAGTTCCAAGGGAGTCCGATGCCCTCTTCTGACCTCCAAAGACTCTACACAACACCAATGTGCCTACCTACATGCAGGCAATATACTCATACACATAAAATAAAAAATAATAAATAGAATATTTTTAAAAAAGAACTGCACAAGCAATGAAGCAGAGAAGGAATCTAGGAGAAGCAGGAGGCTAGCATTTATATTAAGAGATAGGGATGGCCTGGTGATGAGGAGGTGAGGAAGGGCACTATATGTGTATATCTGAGAGAGGAGTGTTTCAGGCATGACGAGCAATTAGATCTTAAAGCTTATATCCTGACTTCTGGAGGAAGCCTGCTTTGCCTTATCAGGAACTGCAAGGTCCTATTGGCCAAAGCCCATGGAGTGAATGGTCATCAGGAGCTAGTGGGTAAGTTGGAGAGGCATCCTCCCCTAGAGCCTGGGCCCCACAGTAAGGACTCTGATTTCAACACTGATATGAATCCTTAAAGGCAGATTTGATATAGTCTGACTTAAGTGTTTGGAGGGTTTGGGTTTTATGTATGTATGTTTGTTTGTTTGTGTGTATGTGAGGCAGGTTCTTTTTTTTAATATTTATTTTCTTATTTTTATTTTATGTGTATGAGTATATTGCCTGCATGTATGTGAGTGCACCTGTGTTGTGCAGTGCCTCAGAGACCAGAAGAGGGCTTTGGATTCCCCAGAACTGGAGTTAAGGATGGTTTGTAGCCACCATGTGGGTTCTGGGAATCAAACCCGAGTCCTCTGCAAGAGCAGTCTCAACCGCTGAGGCATCTCTCCAGCCCTGTGAGACATGTTCTTATGCTAGCCCACTCTGGCCTGGAACACAATATGTAGCCCAGGCATTTGAACTTGAACTCAAGACACTCTTCCTGCCTCAGCCTCCTAAGTGCTAGAATTACAAACATGAGCCACCACTCTGAGTTTTGACCTAAGTGTTAAAAGGATCAGTCTTGGCCAGGCATGGTGGCACATGCCTTTAATCCCAGCACTCAGGAGCAGAAATATCTGTGAGTTTGAGGCCAGCCTAGAACCTGGTTTCCATAGTGAATCCAGGCCAGCTGTGGCTACAGGGAGACCCTGTCTCAAAAGACTCCCCCCACCCGCCCCCCAGAAAAAGATCAATCTTGGGAGTCTGGAGGATGTGGCTCAGGTGGAATGCATGCTAGTGTGCTGGAGACTATGGGTTGGGCTGCCTAAAAACAAAAACCAAGGTGCTGGAGAGATGACTCAAGGGTTAAAGAGGACTGGCTGAGTTGGGGTGTGGTGGTGCCCACCTTTAATCCCAGCACTTTGGAGGCAGAGGCAGGTGGATCTCTGAGTTCAAAGCCAGCTTGACCTACATAATGAGTTCTAGGTCAGCTGGGGCTACAGGAGACCCTGTCTCAAAAAGACAACAACAACAAAAAGACCTTTGGCTGCTCTTGCAAAGGACCTGAGTTCAGTTCCCAGCACCTACATGACAGCTAACAGCCATCAGTAACTCCAGTTCCAGGGTATCCAGTGCCTTCTTCTGGGCTCTGTGGGCATTGCATGACACAGGTGCACTTACATACATGCTGGTAAACACTCATCACATAAAATAAAAATAAATCTGGCCAGGCATGGTGGTGCATGCCTTTATACAACACTTGGGAGGCAAAGGCAGGTAGATTTCTGTGTGTTCAAGGCCAACCTGGTCTGTATAGTGAGTTTCAGGCCAGCTGGGGCTACAAGGAAACAAACCTTGTCTCAAAAAGACCAAAATAAGGAAATAAGGAAATCTAAAAATAATTTTAAAAAAACAAAATGAAAACCTAAATAGAGTCAAGCTGAGTAAATCGGCAGTTAGCCAACCTTGAACAAACAACTTATCCTCTCTGACTCGTGTCTCTGCCTTGTAGGGGCTAAAGGGACCAAATGACAAAATAGCATGGAGAAAAGATGCCTGGGTAGACTTGATGGTTTATTTAAAATACTGCATTATCCCAACATTGATTGATCGCTAGATTGATTTTTAAAAATATTTTTATTTGTATGTATGTATCTATGTGTGTTTGTGCAAATGTATGTCATGTGGGATGAGAAGTACTCCAGGAGGCCAGAAGAGGGTGTCAGATCCCCTGGAGCTGGAGTTGCAGGTGGTTGTGAGCCACCCAGTGTGGGTGCTGGGAACTAAACTTGAGTCCTCTGTAAGAAATGGAAGCACTGTTAATTGCCATATTTCCAGCATTTAGATACAAGATACAGAATTGAGGGCCTGGAGAGATGGCTCAGCAGTTAAGAACACTGAATGTTCTTGCAGAGGACCCAGGTTCAATTCCCAGCACCCACATGGCAATTATCAACCATTCGCAACTCCAGGGGATCTGACACCCCTTGTTTACGCCCTCTTCTGACCTCCATGGGCATTTCACAACACAGGTGCACTTACACACATGCAGGTAATACATTCTTACACATAAAATAAAAATAATAGATACAATATTTAAAAAAATATATAGAATTAATATAATAAGAAACTTGATTGATGTTTCAATAGACTATTTGACATGATCATAGTATTTTAATTTATTTTTATTTATATGTATGAGTAATTTCCCTGCGTATATGTAAGAATACCACATGTGCAAAATGCCCATAGAGGACAGAACTGGAATTAAGGATGGTTGTTAGCCACAATGTGGGTGTTGGGAACTAAACCTAGGTCCTCTGCAAGACCAGACAGTGCTCTTAACTGCTGAGTCATCTCTCCAGCCCCTGGTAGATATTTTTATAAGCATGGAGTAAGCTGGGAAGCAGACCTCCCTGCAAAAAAAGGTATGCACTGAGAAAAGCTAGAGAGAGGTTTAAAATTTTTTTATGATTTAATTTTTTTATTTGTGTACCTGTGCCTGTGCCATGTATGTGCAGGTGCCAGTGGAAGCTAAATGGCAGATCCCCTGGAGCTGGAGTTATAGGCAGTTGTGAGCTGCCTGATGTGGTTGCTGGGATCCAAACTCTGGTCCTCTGGAAGAGCAGCAAGTACTCTTAACAACTGAGTTGGGGCTGGAGAGATGGCTCAGCAGTTAAGAACACTGGTTGTTCTTGCAGAAGACCTGGGTTCGAATCCTAGCACCCACATGGCAGATAACAACTGTCCATAACTCCAATCCAGGGGATCTGACAGCCTCTCCTGACCTCCACGGGCATTACACGACACGGGTGCACTTACATGCAGGCAGTGCATGCGTACACATAAAATAAAAATAATAAATAAAATTAAAAAAAAACAACAACTGAGTCATCTCTCCAGCCCTAGAGAGAGAGAGAGAGAGAGAGAGAGAGAGAGAGAGAGAGAGAGATCTTTGATAAAGAACCTGGATTAGAATATGGCGGCAGGAAGATGAAGAGACAGGTGCTGTATGGATCCTCATCTTCTTTGTTTTCATTCCATTATAGCAACTGCTCCAGGATGGGAATGACCCTGACCCCTATGTAAAAATTTACCTCCTTCCTGATCCTCAGAAAACCACAAAGAGAAAAACCAAAGTGGCTCGAAAAACCTGCAACCCTACCTACAATGAGATGGTATGTGGAAATGGTGGTAGGGCAGGAGTCAGCAAACTGCCTGATTGATGATTGATTGATTGATTGATTGATTGATTGATTGATTGATTAGGTGGTTTTTTTTTGGTCTTTTTGAGACAGGGTCTCTCTGTAGCCTCAGCTGTCCTGGAACTCACTATGTAGACCTGGATGGTGCTGGCATGCGCCACCCAGCCCGGCTTGATTAGGTTTTTTTGAGACTCATACTTGTTATGTAACTGAGGTTGGCCTTGAATACCTGGTCCTCTTGTCTCCACCTCCCAAATGCTGGGATAATAGGCATGAGCCATACTATACCTGGCAACAAACTTGCCTGTTTTTACAAATAAGTTGTATTGGAACAAGCCACACTTGACTGATTTATGTATTGTCTGTGGCTGCTTTCATGTTCAGTGATGGCCTTGAGAATTGTGGTATGGATTGTATTTATGTTGTTTTAAAGGTTTATTTTTATTTTATGTGTACAAGAATTTTGCCTACATGTATGTATGTATACCACATATATGCCTGGTACCCCCAGAGGCCAGAAGAGGGTGTCAGATCCCCCAGAACTAGAGTTACAGATGGAGTTACAGATGGTTGTTAGCCATCATGTGGGTACTAGGAACTGAACTGGGTCCTCTGCAAGAGCAGCCATGTTCTTAACTGCTGAGCCACTCTACGCTCTAATTTTTTTAAA
>NW_008335444.1:7693637-7718986 GCF_000622305.1 Nannospalax galili | reverse complement strand
GTGTGTGTGTGTGTGTGTGTGTGTGTGTGTGTGTGTGTGTGCAGATGTCCACAGAGATCAGAAGAGCATGTCTGATCCCCTGAAGCTAGAGTTACAGGAGGTTGTGAGCTGCCCAATGTGGATGCTGGGAACCAAACTCCAGTGTTTTTAACTGCTGAACTGTCTATCCAGTGCCCACCCCACCCCCCAAGAATTTGAAGCCTAACAAATGTGTACTGTCATTCCCTTTATGTAGAAAGCTTTTACACTCTTAGGATTGCAGTTCCCAAGCTGAGACCTGAGCCCTATCTATGAAGAGGGGAGTCTGCTGCCCTGTGTTTTGAATTAGCAAAGACCCAATAAAAACCCTTAGCCAGATGGTAGTCTAAGTATGTAATCCCAACACTGTGTAATCCTAGTAGAAGTAGGATTGCTCTGAGTTCCAGGCCAGCCTGGCTACATGTTACCCTGTCTCAACAAAACAAACAGCTCTAGGGTCTAGAGCATTTTCCTCTTCCAGATTCTCTGTGGACTCTTCCCTGCCCCATCTCACAGCTTCCCTCTCTTCCCAATGCTTGTGTTTGCAGTTGGTATATGATGGGATCCCCAAGGGAGACCTACAGCAGCGGGAACTCCAGCTGAGCGTGCTAAGTGAGCAAGGATTCTGGGAGAATGTGCTTCTTGGGGAAGTTCACATCCGCCTGCGGGAGCTGGACCTGGCCCAAGAAAAGACCGGCTGGTTCTCTTTGGGGTCTCGAAGTCATGGAACTTTGTGAGCTCAGCTCTGGCCCAGACCTCAGGCCAGAGCCCAGAGCTGGGGGAGAGGCCTCTCCTGTCTGCCTGACTCCTCCTTTCCTGGGAAAGGGGCAGGGCCCTTGGACTACCCCACAGTCCAGGTGGACCTGGCCTCAGTGAGAGGGGGATGGAAGAATTGGGTGCTCTTCGTTGTCCCTTCCTCAGCAGACTGCACTTGGGTTGGTTGTACTGAGCAGCCCCTTGGAAGCTGTGAGGTTGCAGCAAAGTTTTAAGTTTACCTTGTGTCAAGGGAGCAATGCCTGCTTTTAGGTATGTGGCACGCGGGCTCTATGAATTAGCAGTTGGGGGAGGAGGGTGGGTGGTATTTTATTTTTATTTTTAAAAAATGAAATATGAAATAGTAATGTTGTCCTAACTGGGACAAGAAGCCTTGTGAGAGGGACATACTCATGTCTCAGAAGGCAGGAAAGGAAGACTATTTGGACTTTGTATGATGAAGGTTCTTATTGGACTTTTCCCTAGGACTTCGTGGGTTTTGTCTTCTAGCTATAGGAAGTATTGGGGAGGGACCCAGTAGGACCTCAGTGAAGCCCTCCCTCTCTAGGGTAGACTGGGGAGGGACAGGGAGAACTGACTGCTAGACTGAGACCCGTGCTGGGCCATCCGATTTTGCCTCCAAAGGAGAGCGATGTGATATCTATGTGTGTAAGGAAGGGCCTTCCATATCCGGGTTCCTCCAAGGACCTGTGTTCAGGGACCCATGTTCTTTAGGGCAGAGTTTTTCCTCTCATCTACCCCTGCTGTTAGGATGTAGCCTGAATACTTTCCTTCTCCCTACCCCGCTGTTCTCTCAGCCCTCTGTGGGCCACCTGGTACCCAAGACTACACTGGGGTGCCCCCATCCTCTCTTGTCTGATGGGACAAAATGTTGTCTCAACCCTTAGATTTGGTTTCACCCAGGGGCCTTGTGGTTGTGAGCCATACCCGTCGGGGCAGGTGCAGTGTGGCTGCCTGCTGCATTGTTCCTGGAGACTTCCTACACCCCTCTACTGCTTTCTTTCCTGCAGCTTCTCTCCTAAACTCTGTTAATGTCGCATTTAAAAAAAAAAACTTCCTTCATTCTGTAGGGCCATAAGATTGTTTAGTGCATAGCCAAAGGAATGCCCAGTCCATAGCAGAGGGGTTTGGAAAGGGTATGGGGAATGATATCTCTGGCTAGGAGGAGGCTGGATTGGGGCCGTGATTATTCCCCTGGAGCTGAAGGGAGAAACCGGCCTATGGCCTTATACTTTTTTTCTTTAATAAACATTCTTTCAACACACTTCTTTACTTATATGGTGCTAGGGATCAAACCCAGGGCCTTACATATGCTAGACAAGCACTCTGCCACTAAGCTGCATCACCAGCCTGCCTCATACTCTTTATTCCTTACCAGATGGATTCAAAATTTACTCAAATTTATCTCCAAAATGTTGTCTTCCTCACAAAAGGGTGGCAGGGAGGGAGGGAGGGAAGGACAGAATTTATATTAACTTTATTTTTTTTTTAGTCTTTTTGAGACAGGGTCTCCCTGTTGCCCCAGCTGTTCTGGAACTCACTATGTAGACCAGGCTGGCCTTGAACTCACAGAGATCCACCTGCCTCTGCCTCCCAAGTACTGGGATTAAAGGCATGCGCCACCACGCCTGGCTATATTAACTTTTTTAACAAGAATAGCATTGTTTGTTTTTTTGGTTTTTTTTTCCTGAGACAGGGTTTCCCTGTAGCCCCTGCTGGCCTAAAACTCACTGTGCAGACCAGGCTGGCCTCAAACTCACAGAGTTCCTCCTGCCTCTGCCTCCCAAGGGCTGGGACTATAGGCAAGTGCCACCATGCCTGGCAAGAACAATTTTTTAAGCAAGAATTAGGTGATGAGAGACGAGTTAACAACACACTGTATACTGTTCCTCTGCAACTCCATTACTGGAGAGAAAAAAGTGCTATTTATTGAAGCTACATGGCCGCATGGAAGTTGGGGTGGAAGTTATTGATGATTTTGAGATACGGTATCATGTAGCTCAGTCTGGCTTCAAACTCCCTGTGTAGACAAGGATGACCTTGAACTTCTGATCCTCTTGCCTTCTACCTTACAAGTGTAAGCCACCATATCCATTTAAAATTTTTTTTATTTTAAATTAAAAATGCCAGACCAGCAAGAAGTCTCAGTGAGTGAAAGCACTTGCCGCCAAGGCTGACAACTTGAGAGACCCACATGGTGGAAGGAGTAAACGGACTCTCCCAAGTTGTTCCCTATATAAACAAACAAATGCCAAGGATAAAGCAGGCTGCTAAGGGCAGGGAATGGGAGAGGGGAAAGAGTGGAACCTTCCAGATGTTTGGACCATAGATGTGCTACTGGCTTTTTGCCTGTAGCCCACTTTATTTTGATCCTCTATGCCCTGACTTAAAGAGGTCTATGTACTGTACCCACCTCCCAGACCCCCGTATCTCCTACTTTCTCTGAAATTGTATTTTCTAATAAATGATATTTGAGAAAAACAAAACTACCATTGTTTTTTAAAATATTTTATTTATTATTTTTATTTTATGCGTATGAATGTATTGCCTACAAGTATGTGAGTACACCCGTGTTGTGCAGTGCCATGGAGGTCAGAAGAGGGCTTCGAATTCCCCTGGAACTGAAGCTAAGGATGGTTCGTAGCTGTCATGTGGGTGCTGGGAATCGAACCCGGGTCGTCTGCAAGAGCAGTCAGTGCTCTTAACCCCTGAGCCATCTCTCTAGCCCCAAATATTTTATTATTTAGATTTTATGTATATGTTTGTGTTGCCTGCATGTAGGTAAGTGCACCCATGTCGTGCTGTGCCCACAGAGGACAGAAGAGGCTGTTGGGTCTCCTGGAACTGGAGTTACAGACAGTTGTTAGCTGCCATGTGGGTGCTGGGATTCGAACCCAGGTCTTCTGCAAGAACAGCCAGTGTTCTTTACTGCTGAGCCATCTCTCCAGCCCTTAAAACTACCATTGTTAAAGATTGGTTGATATGTGACTATTTAAAGCATCTGTTGTATGTTTATGTGCCCTGATATATTGCAGCTTTTAGCTAAAGTTTTAGGGCAAAAGCTCTGCTTCTGAAGGCCCAGCAGGCTAGGCTCAGCTACTGTCCCAAACCAATTTAAGAGAAAAGAATTGGAGCAGAGAGCAAGAGCTACACATAATTACACTGCCTTGGTCAAGGCATGATCCGGCCTCTCATGGTCTCAGCTCTGGTCTTACAGTGTACTCCAATAAATTGTTACTCTATTGTCATTGCTTGCCCCTGCTGCCCAGACAGGGTTCCTAGAACATGATCTGCTTCGGAGTGTAGCTTTTCCATCGTAGATAATTATTCTCATTTTGGGGAGCTCCAGGCCAGCCTTGGCTACAAATTCTAAAAGGAAACCAAAACCAAACCAAAACAAAAAACCCAACAAAGGTAGATAGTGAAACTAGAAAGTGCTTGTTTGAGTCATTTTCCATGAGTTTGTAAACTCCTTAAAGAAAGATGAAAACTGTAGATAACAAAAGACAGACTAACATGGTAAAAATTTTGCAGAAAGTTTAGCAATTTACCAAACAGTCTACTTATTTCCATTGCATACAGTGTTTTAGAATAATTATGACTGACAGCATTATGTCAGGATCATCAAGCTGTTCTTTCTTCTCAGAAACATTTACATTTTTGTTTCTTTCAAGGAATGACATGCCAGCAAAGCACTTGCCACACAAACCTGGCAGGCCAAGTTCCATACCCGGAACCCACATAAAGGTTGAAGGAGAGAACCAACTCCACCGGGGGTGTCCTCTGACTTCCACACATGTGCCATGGCATGTGCACCTACATGCATATCACACACACAATAATAATTTTAAATACATATAGAAAAGACCATAATTATCAATAATAGATTACACTTACATACGAATCTGCATTTAATGTTGTCTTTTAAGAATAAACAAAGACCTGGGCATGGCGGTACATGCCTTTAATTCTAGCATTTGGGAGGAAGAGGCAGGTGGATCTCTGTGAGTTCAAGGCCAGCCTGGTCTACATCGTGAGTTCCAGGACAGCTGGGGCTACAGGGAGACCTTGTCGAGAGAGAGAGAGAGAGACAGAGAGAGACAGACAGAGAGAGACAGAGAGAGAGAGAGAGACAGAGACAGAGAGACAGAGAGAGAGAGAGAGAGAGAGAGAGAGAGGAAAGGAAAAAGTATGCTTGTTTACAAATGTATTCCCTAAGTGGCTGATGCTCAGTCTTTTTTCTAATTATTGTAGTAGTACTGTTTGAAGTGCAGTCTTATGGTATATCTGCCTTTTTGCTTAAGAAGATAGAATTAGAAGCACAAAGCTAAAAAAGGTTAGTACCACCAAAAATTCTAGTTTTGGAGGACACCAACTTGGTAAAATGTTATGAGCTTTGCAAAAAAGATTATTTTTATGTGTATTTCTATGTGCCCACATGCATGCAAGAGCCTTCAGAGGCCAGAGGAGGTCATTGGATACCCTGGAGCTGGAGTTACAGGTGGTCGTGAACCACCTGACATGGGTACTGGGAACTGAACCTAGGTTCTCTGAAGGAATAGTAAGTGCTTTTAACTGCTGAGCCATCTCTTTGGCCCCTCAGCTTCTACTTTTTTAAAAATTGTATGTATGGCCAGGTGTGGTGGCTCACGCCTTTAATCCCAGCACTTGGGAGGCAGAGGCAGGCGGCTTTTTGTGAGTTCGAGGCCAGCCTGGTCTACATAGTGAGTTCCAGGATAGCTGGGGCTACAGGGAGAGACCCTGTCTCAAAAAGAAAAAAAAAATTGTATGTATGTATGTATGTATATTTTATTTTCATTATTATTGTGGCGGGGGTTGGTCTTTTTGAGATACAGTCTCCCTATAGTCCCAGTGGCCTGGAACTCACTATGTAGACCAGGCTGGACTTACAGAAAGGCCTGTTTCTGCTTCCCAAGTACTGGGATTAAAGGCATTCAACACCACGCCTGCCTATTTTTTATTTATTGTTTTTTTTTTTAATTTTTATTTTATGTGCTTGAGTGTATTGTATTGCCTGCATGTATTTAAGTGCATCTGTGTCATGTAGCACTCTCCAGAGGTCAGAAGAGGGCACTGAATCCCCTGGAACTAGAGTTACAGACAGTTGTTAACTGACATGTGGGTGCTAGGAACTGAACCCAGGTCCTCTGCAAGAGCAATCAGTGCCCTTATCCACTGAGCCATCTCTCCAGCCCCCTTTTTTTGTTTTGTTTTGTTTGTTTGTTTGAGACAGGGTCTCCCTATAGCCCCAGCTGGCCTAGAACTCACTGTGTAAATCAGGCTGGCTTCAACCTCACAGAGATCTGCCTAGCTTGGCCTCCTGAATGCTGGGATTAAAAGTGTGCACCACCATGCTGGCTATTTGTTTTTACATGAGTGTTTTAAGTGTTTCACATGCATGCAATGCCCATGGAGGCCAGAAGGGGATGACAGATCCCTTGGAACTAACTTAAGGACAGTTAGCCACCACAACGTGGGTACTGGAACAGAATCATGGTCCTCTGAACGAGCAGTCAGTGCTTTTAACCGCTGAGCCATTTCTCCAGCCCTTAGCGTCTACTTTTGAAGTCTGAAATGTAGTGTCTTTGACGCCTTAGGATAATAGGTCTACATTACTAACAAAAAATTAAAACTTAAGACCTCTTACAAATTTAGAGGCCAATGCTATTGACCACAAATTGACTTATTTTCTGGTATGCCATTGCATTTCATACATAAAATAGTAAAATGCTTTTTAAAAAATTATTTATGCTGGGCATGGTGGCACACACCTTTAATCCTAGCACTCAGGAGGCAGAGGCAGGTGTGAGTTTGAGGCCAGTCTGGTCTACATAGCAAGTTCCAGGTCAGTTGGAGTTACAGGGAGACCCTGTCTCAAAAAGACCAAAAAAGCAAAACAGGGGCTGGAGAGATGGCTCAGCAGTTAAGAACACTGACTGCTCTTGTAGAGGATCCAGGTTCGATTCCCAGCACCCACATGGCAGCTACGAACCATCCTTAACTCCAGTTCCAGGGGAATCTGAAGTCTCTTCTGGCCCCCACAGCATTCACATACATGCAGGCAATACACTCATACACATAAAATAATAAAAATAAAATATTAAAAAACAAACAAAAAAGGCTTATTAGGTAAAGGGAAATAAACGTACACAATGTTTTAAATAGAATTGCCCAAATGGCAGGTTTTTCATCTGTATGATACTGATTACAAATAGCGGAAATGGGGACTGGAGAGATGGCTCAGTGATTAAGAGCTCATACTGTTCTTGCAGAAGACCCCAGTTCAGTTCTCAGCACCCACACTGGGCAGCTCACAACCACCTGTAACTCCATCTCCAGGATATCCAGTGCCCTCTTCTGGCTTCCTCAAGCACCAGTGCTTCAGTGTACATACCCATACACAGACATGCATATGCATAATTTTTTAAATAAAAAAGCAGAAATGTCAAAAATTGGTGTGGGTGTGTGTGGTCTATGCACATGTGTGCAGACATGAGAATGGAGGCAAGAGGAGGTGGGCATCTTCCTCTAACACATGCTCGTGTCACCACCCCCAGTTCTGGGATTACAGGCATACAAGACCAAACCCAAATTTTATGTGGGTGCTGGGAATCTGAACTCAGCTCCTGTAGCAAGCTCTATTACCCACTGAGCCACCTCTGCAGCATAGAAATGTAAAAAAAAAAAAAAAAAAATGGGGGAGGGGGAGACAGGCTCTTACTAGATGTATCCTTGGAACTTGCTATGTAGACCAGACTGGCCTTGAACTCACAGATCCACCTGCTTCTGTCTCCCAAATACTGGGATTAAAGGTGTGCGCCACTATGTCTAGTAAATGTCAATTTTTTCTAAAATTTTAGTTTTATGTGTATGAGTGTTTTGCCTGCATGTATATCCATACACCCCTGTCAGGTAGTACTTCTGGACCCCAGAAGAGGGTGCTCGATCCCCTGAACTGGAGTTACTGGTGGTTGTTAGCTGCTATATAGGTGCTGAGAACATAACTGGGGTCCTCTGCTAGAGCAACCAGTGCTCTTAACTGATGAACCATCTCTCCAGGCCCCTTCCCTTTTTGAGATAGGGTCTTACTATGTAACCCTGGCTAGCCTGGAAGTCTCTATGTAGACAAATTTACAGAAGTCCACCTGCCTCTGCCTCCTGAGTGCTGGGATTAAAGACATGGACCACCATGCCAGCCCTAAATGTCAGAACTTTTATCAGCTATTTTGTATGTTGAAAGTTCAGATGCACTTTGAATATAAACTTACATGCCTTTGATTCTACAAACATTTATATAACATTTAGGTAAAGTTCAGATACACACTTCTATACATGTCTAGTAACAGGAACATAGAATAAAGAATATTAAATGAACTAGCATCACCTTAAAAAAAAAAAAAAGGTTTTGTTCAAGTTCGGATTCTATTGCTGTGATGCAAGACTGACCAGAAACAATTTGGAGGGCTGGAAAGATGGCTAAGCAGTTAAGAGCACTGGCTGTTCTTGCAGAATACCTGGGTTCAAATCCCAGCACCCACATGGCAGCTAACAAGTATCCAGAACTCTAGTTCCAGGGGATCTAACACCATCTTCTGTCTTCTGCAGGCATTGCAAGACATGGGTGCACTTACACATGCAGGCATAACACTCATACACATAAAATAAAAATAAATAAATAAAAAAAACCCCAAAAACCAGAAGCAATAGGAATGCTGTTCAGTGGCTTGCCTCTCCTGGCTTATTCAACTACAGCCCAGGCCACCTGCCTAAGGATAGAACCACCCACAGTACACCTGCACTAGGCCTTCCTACATAAATTAACAATGAAGAAATTGCCCCACAGACAGGCCCATAAGCCAATCTGATAGAGGAAATTTCTTAGTTGAGGTTCCGTCTTCCCATGTGACTCTAGTTTGTGTCAAGTTGACAAAAACTAATCAGCATAGGTTGTTTATAAAGTGATCATTTAAAAGGCTTTAACACATACTTAAGTGAGCCTGGACTTTTAAGATTCAGTTTCTTTTTGTCTTTTATTTGTTTCTTGAGACTGTTTCATTCCATAGCTCAGGCTTCATCAGCATGCACTAGTCTAGGGATGGCCTCAAACTCACAGCAATCCTACTTCAGACTCTCAAGTACTTGATTACTGGAATGTACCACCACACCTGGTACTAAATTTACATTTTTGAAATGTTTTAATATAATTTTGAATTTAGACAAAATTATTTCTTAGAAAATACTTCATGCCTTTTAAAGTTTTTTCTCAAAACACAGCTTACGTTCATTTTTTTTTCTGCATATAGAATTGTACACGTAAATTAGAATTTTAACTCTAAATAATTTTACTCTTAGCAAATACTCAAGAAGAGAGCAAAGTTGTTTCTCCATACATTAACAATTTAGTAAAATATTTGTGACCAGTCCCAAATATATTGCAAAAAAAAGCTGAATCCAAATTGTATTTATGATGGAGTTAGATGAAGATCACTTGGCCGTGTTGCTTCCCTTAAAGATGCCTGTACAAGCTCTATGCAGGCTTTAAAATGGCACAGTGGGAGGCCCCCAAATACCCACAGGGATTCTTACATTAATTGATCTGCAATTGTGTGGTAGCTACTGTTCTGTCTGCCCCTGTGTGCTCAGATGACTCACCTGTGAGCACACCAGGCGTGCTGCACTGGCTAGGCTGAGCTGCAACTCTCTGCAAAGCCCCATCCCATCCAACCAGCAAGTTTTAGATTTTGCCCAGTGTGGGTGTGGACTTGGGCAAAGGGATGCTTCCTTTTCTACAACTCCCCTTCCCTGCACCCTTAGGAACCCCCTGTCCTTGTTCTAATTGACCTTTGCCCCACAGGTGTAACAAGCCCTGCCACGACAGTCTCATAAAGATAGTTATGTCCTGAAGAGGCTTTTTTTTCTAAGGAGTCAGTTGGAGGGAGTGGGGAAACTGTGGCTGGGGTAGAGGGAGGCTCACCTCTTCTCTCACATTAAGGTGGTAGACTTGGCACTAGTGGCCCTAGCTTGATGACTTAGAGTATAAAACTGCCACATATAGTGCCAAACCTGCCCCCATCCCAGCCTTCTCCCAAAAACCCCCTCCTCTAATGCCCTCAGTACCATGGCCCCAATGGGCTCACAGAATGCTGAGCCATTGGAGAATGCCAGAGCCAAACTGAGGAAGGCAGTCTGCTGTCTGCAACCTCCTTAAGGCCGAAGTCTTCAATCATTACAGCTTTTATTCCCAACTGACAGCTCTGGTTTCACTTTGAACCTGTGGAGCCCATGACCCAGCTCACACTTTCCTCTGCAGCCTGAGGCAACCCCACAATTTCTCAGAACTTGGCTTATAAGGATAGCACCAGGCCTCTGCTCCCCTAATCTGTGGGCAAAAGCAGCCACGCCCACCTGTCATGGTGAGCTTTAATTGTCGACACAGCCTGGATGGAGTCTTCTGAGAAGGGAGTCTCAATTGAGGGCTTTCCCAGATCAGATTGGCCTGTGGGCCTGTCTGTGGAGGCTTGTCTTGTTAACTGCTGCAGGAAGGCCCAGCCCACTGTGGGCAGCACCATTCCTTGAGCAAAGGTGGTCCTGGGCTGTGTAAGAAAGCCAGCTGAGCTGGGCATGGTGGCACACGCCTTCAATCCCAGCACTCAGGAGGCAGAGGCAGGTGGATTTCTGTGAGTTTGAGGCCAGTCTGGTCTACAAAGCGAGTTCCAGGCTAGCTGGGGCTACACGGAGACCCTGTCTCAAAAAGATTAAAAACAAAAAAAAACAAAAAAACAAGAAACACTAGCTGAGCAGAGCCTGTGAGTAAGCTAGCAAGTAGTGTTCCTTTGTGGTTTCTGCTTCCCGTTCCTTCCCTGACTTTTTGCAGTGACGGACTCTAACCTGTAAGCTGAATAAACCCTTTCCTCCCCTAAGTTGCCATTGGTCATGGTGTTTATCACAGCAACAGAGTTGAAATTAAAACATTGTCTTTGTGATCCTGGGTGAGGGCTCCTATCTTCCGTATTGTGGTCTAGGACCCAGAAGCTCTCTGGCTCTGTGTGTGCTGTCTTCCCTGTGCCCCAGGGTTGGCTCACCTCCATGGGTAAGTCTCCTGCTCCTGATTCCACTTCTATGCTGAGCTAGGGGAGTGGGCCCTGGAGGTCTGTCTGGAGTGCCCCACCCCAACCCTTGACCCTCCCACCTCACCAAGGGCCAGATCTGCAGTTGCCAGTTAATGGGAAGCTAGGCTTGGCAGAGGAGGGGGCTTTGTGCCACCTGGAGACCCCAGAGGGAGACCTCAACTGCTCTGGCCCTGCTAGGAACCCTGAGTATGATCATAGGCTTCTTCCTTCTCAGAATCTCAAAGTTCAATCAGGGGTCCTCGAAGGGCTTTGGGATGTTCATGTAAGTTTTTGTTGTTGTTGTTGTTTAATATTTTATTTTTTATTTTATGTGTATGAGTATATTGCCTGTATGTATATAAATGCACCCATGTCATTCAGTGCCCTCTGATGTCAGAAGAGGGTGTTGGATCCCTGGAACTAGAGTTATGGGTGATTGTTAGCCACCATGTGGGTGCTGGGAATTGAATCTGGGTCCCCTGACAGAGCAGCCAATGCCATTAATCATTGAGCTATCTCTCTAGCCCCTCTTGTAAGTTTCTGGAAGTTCCCTGGCAGGCAGGTGAACTTTTCCAGCCAACAGCTATCCTCTCACAGACTCTTATTGGGAGAGGCTCATGGGTGCCGACTTCAGGCAATGGAGGGGCTGCTTAGCAGCTGCAGGTTCAGGGTGGTTGTAGCCTCTGTGCCTGCTGCTGGGAAGGGTACTGGGGCAGCGCCACACCACGGCGCCTCCTGGGCACTTCGTTGCTCTGGAAGCAGCTGATGAACAAGAGACATTATGATGGTGATGAAGGAAGTGGTGGTGACTGGAGGCAGGTGTATGTGCATGGGGGTGATCTTGAAAGAGGTAGTGCTTGAGCCCCCTCTGGAGGCAAGTCTACCGCTTACCTTCACTTGTCTCCCTGCTCCCCTGCTGCAATGGTCCTGTGACCCCACAACTGTTCTGCCTTTTTTTATTTAAAAATTATTTATTTTCCCAGGCATGGTGGCACATGCCTTTAATCCCAGTATTTGGGAGGCAGAGGCAGGCAGATCTTTGTGTGTTCGAGGCCAGCCTGGTCTATATAGTGAGTTCCAAGCCAGCTGGGGCTACAGGGAGACCCTGTCTCAAATAGACCAAAAAAATATATATATATTTATTTTACACATATAAGTGTTTTGCCTGCATGTATGTAAATGCACCATGTGTGTGCAGTGCTGGTGGAGGCCAGAAGATGGCATGGGATCCCATGGAGCTGGAGTTACATATGGTTGTTAGTCACCATGTGAGTGCTGGGAACTGAACCCAGGTCCTTTGTAAGAGTAGCCTGTGTCCTTAACTGCTGAGCCATCTCTCCAATGCCTATCTATATTTTTATATACATTGATGTGATGTGTGGGCATTTCAATCTATACACACCAGCTCATGCACTTCTTCCTCTCAGACGTTTTTTATCTGTCTACCACAAGTGCTAGGGCATGATTATTTGTAATGACAGGTCCTCCAAGTCAGGTTCGGAGTGACCCTGCTGTGCCCGGGTGTGACTACTGGATGATGACTAGCTTTTCTCCTTAGCTAAGTATCTGTCTTAACTGTCTGGATGAAGCCCTATACCTAGGGTCCTCAGATACTAAGAACCTACATATGTTTTCTTTGGGGAGTAATTCTGTGTGGATAGATGCCTAGATCCCTCTTGAGGCATCCAATGCATCCATGCAGACCAGCCATGGCCAGTTTTGAAGAGGTGAAGTGTTGTCTTGTTTGCCCCTGCCCCCTCCCCCCGCCATCCCCCAGTTACTGTGATAAAATACTCTGAGCAATGCAAGTTAAGGGAGAAAGGGTTTATTTTAGCTCACAGTTCAAGGTACAGTCCCTCATGGTGGGGAAGTCAAACCAACAGGAGCTGGAAGAGTTGGTCATATTATGTCTGCCGTCAGAAGGGAGCAGTGAATGCCTGCATGCTAGTACTCAGCTGACTTTCTCTGCTTTATACAGTCTGAGATCCCTGCCCTAGGGAATGGTCGTAAGCACAATTAAGATGAATCTTCCCACATCAATTAATGTAATCAAGATAATCCCAAGTAGGAATGCCCAAAGGCCCATCTCCAAAGTCATTAAAGATTCTGTCAAGTTGACAATTAACAGTGAGGATCACAGGGGTTGAGCTATTCTCAAGAATATTCCACTGTTCTTGGAATAGTGGCCCACTAAAAATAGCTCAAGTTCAGGGAGGGTTTAGGAAAAGCAACTCCTAAGATCTAGGAGATACCCAGACTCAATGCAAGGTGGGACCTTGATGGACTAGAATGAAAGGCAAGGAGGAGGCTGCCCTCCCCTTTCTGGGGTTAGCCTGGCTGCATCCTACCATCAGTGTGTCTGATCCCTCCTTTCCCTCTGCTTCCTCCTTTCCCAGGACACTGCCACCAGACCTGTGGCTTCAGCTTGCTCCACTGGCAGCATGGAGATTCACATGAACTAGGTTAATAAAGCTGGGGGATCAAAATGATGAAGTACAGAGACTGCTAGGGCCCATGGAAAGGGGATGGTGTCCACTGGGAGACAGGCAAGTCTGTTAGCAGCATGCAGAGAGGCCTAACAAGGACTTTGGTGTGAAGGCAGCCCTGATGTTCTCAGGTAACAGAACTGAGAATGGTAAGCCCTAGGAAGACTAGGCACATGGTCAGGCCAGAGAAGGGCAGAGGCTGGGTGAAGCTGACTTGTTTTGTGTGGAAAGAAGAGCATGGATCACTAACTAGCTAGAAGGGCACCGGAGGCAGGATTTGAGCACCAGGGGCAGGGTTGGGGGTATAGCATGGACCTGGTCCAAGGCAGGACTGTTTTCTCCAGAGATGCAGAGACAGGGAAAGGGGGTGTGGGGAAAGTTGGTGTAGCTGCTTCCTAACTTGGGTCCCCTCTTTTATTTTCATCATGCACTGGCCACCATGTGCCAGCCACTCTATGTGGGTCTGTAGGCATACACATGCAAGCCAGCAGCAAACACCCTGGCTCTGACCTTTTGGATATTATGATTTAGTGGGCAAGCAGGGAAATGTCACTTACCATGGCTAGCTGCAATTACTAAACTTGAGGAAAGAATTTCAACAATTGTCTATGTTCCCCTCAAGGAAGGATGACCTTTCTAACTTGTGACTGACTTCTTCCAGTGAGGTGGCCTTGTAGATCATGGAGAAGACCCACTTTACAGATGCCCTTACCAAGGCTTGCAGAGTCTTCAATCTTCCTAAGGCCACTTGGCCCATTAGAAGGAGCCAGCAGGGCTGACAAGATGACTCATCAGGTAAAAGAGCCTATAGTTCAAGCCTGATACAGGAGCTGCTTAGGCACCTACTCCCTGTCCTCCCCAGGGTCTCATGACCCTGGTGCAGAGGCTCTTGAAGTATATCCAGGGTCGATTTCATTAAAAGTTTCCTTAACCTTTCTTCTGGTCTCTGTCTGGGAAGGTGCTCTGAAGGAGGTGTCCCTAAAGTCAGCTCATCTCACCCAAGGGCAGAAGTGTTTCTAGTTCTATGATAGATTTGGTGCTTTCTGACTGAGGGTGATTTGGATATAAGGTATGATGACCTCGTCTACTCTGTGGCTTATTTCCCTCCCCCTCCCCCTCTTTCTCCCTCTCCCCTTCTCTTCCTCTCTTTCCCACTCCTTCCCTGGCCCTATCTAGGGCTGACTGATTTCCCTACCTGCTCTCCTGGTTGCCTTTATGCCAGGTTTCCATTGCCCCCTCTGCTGGCCTTTCTGGCTCCTTTCCTCTCCCTACCCCTCCTACCCAGAAGCTACTTAGGTCGTTAGATCACTGTCCTCCTCCCCAGGCTTTTGTGTTCAGGGACCACTAGAGCTAGTTCCTTTTCTCTTTTTCCTTTCTGGCCCAGTCTGTCCTAGACTGTCTGCCAGCAGCCACCCTGCCTGAGCAGCCCTGCAGCTGCCCATTTCACTAGCTTGCCTCTGAGCATCCTGTTGGGCTGTCTAGTAGAAAACTACAACTTGTTCTTCTCTTAGTAACATTTGTAATTTAATTAATTCATTTATTTTCATTTTATGTACATGAGTGTTTTGCTTCCATGTACATAAGTGTATCACATGTGTGTGATGCCCACTGAGCCCAGAAGAAGGCTTCTGATGCCCTGGAACTGGAGTTATAGGAGGGTTGTTAGCCGCCATGTCGGTGTTGGGAACTGAGCCCAGGTCCTCTGGAAAAGCAGCTAGTGCTCTTAACTACTGAGCCATCTCTCCAGCCCCAGAACATTTATTTTAAAGCTTGAAAATAATCAACTCTTTGCTGTTTTAAAGCAATCCTTTGCTGTTGTCTATGTTTACTGTGTAAGAAGAGTGTTTTCCTCTGCAATGGCCACTTTGATCATTGCTTACCTTCACTGAATATACTATATAGACCTGGCTGGCCTCAAACAAGCTATGATCCTCTTGTCTCTTTCTCCCAGTGCTGGGACCATAGGAATGTGTTACCATCCCTGGCTCAAATCTCTGTTTAGCATCTCCTCTATTGGGGAAGAAACCAATGCATTTGGATCTACCATACTCTCTAGGCTCCACCTACACTATCTTTACAGTCTTCAACATATATCCCCCTGCTACTGTGAATCTCAGACCCCAAGTGACCTCCAGGGACATCCCTGAGCAGCTGATGCATGCTGGTTGGGTCAGATATGCAATAACTCAGGGACTAGGCTGCTGGGTGTTTACAGTCATGAAGGCTTCCTTTGGATCAGTGGCTCCAGATCCTTTGTCTTGCAAACTTGAAAATTTCAACAAGGAAGTATGAATTTTAAAATGATTTTTAAATAAAAAACAAGGTCTCACAATGTAAACCAGGCTGACCTTGAACCCACAGAGATCTGCCTGCCTTTGCCTCTTAAGTACTGGCTGTATTTTTTTAAAAGAAGTTTTATTATAGAAATCTCTTTAATTTTTAAAAATTTTATGTGTATGAGAGTTTTGCCTGTATGTATATAAGTGCACCTGTGTCATGCAAAGTCTGTGGAGGCCAGAAGAGGGGGTCAGATTCCCTGGAACTGGAGTTATGGACAGTTAGCCACCATGTGGGTGCTGAGAATCAAACCTGTGTCCTCTGGAAGAGCACCCACTGCTCATAACTGCTGAGCTGTCTCTCTAGCCCCTATTGTAGAAACCTTTTTTTTTTTTTGGTATTTTTGAGACAGGGTCTCCTTGTAGCCCCAGCTGGCCTGGAACTCACTATGTAGACCATGTAGACCAGGCTGGCTGGGATTAAAGGAGTGTGCCACCAGGCCCTGCTAGAAATCTTTTTTTTCTCTCTCTTTTTTTTTTCAAGACAGGGTCTCCTTGTTAGCCCCAGCTGACCTGGAACTCACTATGTAGACCAGGCTGGCCTCGAACCCTCCAGAGATCTGCCTGCCTCTGCCTCCCGAGTGCTGGGATTAAAGGTCTATGCCACCATGTCCGACAAAATCTTTTTTTTTCAATGACTTTTTTTATTTATGGGTAAAGTCTCCCCCTCACCCAGTCTATCTTTGATGTGTTGCTGATGACCTTGGCCTGTTCTGCGGCCACTGCCAGCCTTGGCTGGTGGCGTTGCCAATCACTGAACTTTCAGGTATTTCTGGTCTCCAACCTTGGCAACATCAGCTAGCCATTAATTAAACTGTGTTCTCTTTGTTTCCAGGACACATGACAAGCTTGTAGTTCACCATGGACCCCTGCCTTTACTGCCTATGGAGAGAGAACTTATCACAGCCACTGAGATGTAGCTGTAGTTCTTGGTTGCCTTATATTTAGCTCAGGTCTGGGGTGGCTTCCCTCTTGAAATAGGTGGAGGCTTTCAGATGCTGTTCTTTTTTTTTGACAGATGTGTCTTTTAACAAAAAAAAAGTAGCAAGACACATTTCTTTGAATCTAGACAGCATCGAGCTTCAGAAGCTATTCTTATCCATAATTCAGAATATGCGAGCACTCCTTAGTGTCTCAGGACAGGAGCAGAGCTTGTACCCCAGGTCAGATACCACATCTCCCTCCCTCTGGCACCCTAGCCCCCAGTGTTTTAGGTCCTACATGCAACTACTTCCCCCAAGTCTCACAACCAGCTTCCTGGGTTAGAGACAGTATCTCTTTCCTATCCTCCATGTCTCCAACCCCCAGCATCTCAGGACGCAAGTGGAACTTGGTCCCCAGGGTAAAGGCCATATCCTCTTCCCTCTGGTTTCCTAATCCGAGCAGATGGACCCACATGGTAAACAACAGAAAATACATGAACTTGCCAGCCATGATGGTACATGCCTTTAATCCCAGCACTTGAGTGGCAGAGGCAGACGGTTCTCTGTGAGTACGAGGCCAGCCTGATATATGCATCAAGTTCCAGGCCAGCTGAGGCAATAGGGAGAAAAAAGAAAATACATGAACTCATGGAGACATAGAGATTAAACATCACATAATATTAAATGATGAATGAGTCACTGAAGGAAAATTTTAAAATTCCTAAAATCAAATGAAAATGAAAACACAACATATTGCAACCAGTGGGATACAGTTGAGCCAGTCTTGAGGGAAGTTTCTAGCTATAAATGTCTATATTTATAAAAATCAGAATGTTTGCTCTTCACCTGGGACTGGAAAGATGGCTCAGTGGTTAAAAGCACTGGCTGCTCTTTGGTTCCCAGGACCAACATGGTGGCTAGCAAACTTTGAAATTTCAGTTCCAAGTCCTCTTCTGGCTTCATGGGCATCACATGCACAGGTGCACTTAATGCATGCATGCACTTACATACATGCAGGCAAAGTACACACATAAAATACAAATTTAAATCAGAGAGAGGCTGGGCATGGTAGCACACATCTTTAGTCCCAGCAGGTGGGTTTCTGTGAGTTCGAGGCCAACCTGGTCTACTTAGTATGTGCCAGGTCAGCCAGGCTATATAATGAGATCCTGTCTCAGAAAACCCTCCAAAGTAGGGCTGGAGAGATGGCTCAGTGGTTAAGAACACTGGTTGTTCTTGCAGAAGACCCAGGTTCGAATCCCAGCACCCACATGGCAGCTAACAACTGTCCATAACTCCAGTTCCAGGGGATCCAACAGCCTCTTCTGCCCTCCATGGGCATTGCATGACACAGGTGCACTTACCTACATGTAGGTAACACACTCATACACTAAAAATAATAAATAAAATATTTTAAAAAACCCAAAATAACAAAAATACAAAAAACAAAAACAAAAAACAGGAAGAACCCAAATAAATAACCTAATAATGCACCTTAAAGCTTAGGGAAAGCAAGGCCAACCAAACCCAAAAGCAGTATATGGGAAGAAAGAATTAGCACCAGGGGCCAGGCATGGTGGCATACGCCTTTAATCCCAGCACTTGGGAGGCATCTTTACCAGCTACACATACAAAAGAGGATTAATACCAAGAATATGCAAAAAACAAAGAAATAAGAAAATAAAAAAAAAAAAAAAAAAAAAAAAAAAAAAAAAAAAAAAAAAGAATTAGCACCAGGGCAAATATTCATGAATCAGAAATGAAAAAAAAAGCAATTCAAACAAAGAAATGAAAGTTGGTTCTTTGAAAAGATGAACAAGATTGAAAAACCCTTAGCCAAATTAATAAAAAGATGTAGAAAGCCCAAACTACCAAATTGGAGATGAAAGAGAGACCCATCTCAAACCTTTAGGGATGTATCAACAAAGCCCTAGCACCCACCAACTAAAAGGCCAAGAATGCCATCAGATTGCATCTGATGCTATAGCTGGGATTTATCTTCTGCTGTACCTGCTTACTTAATGTTTCCATCAACGTATTTGAAAAGTATCTTGATTTATGACTTTTCTTTGTACAGTTACTATAAAAACTTCATGCCAGGTGTAGTGGCTCACTCTTTTAATCCCAGCACTTGGGAGGCAGAATCAGGTGGATCTCTGTGAGTTCAAGGCCAGCCTGGTCTACATAGTGAGTTCCAGGCCAACTGGGGCTACAGGGAGACCCTGTCTCAAAACCACTAAAACAAAACCAAAATCAAAACAACAATAACAACAACAAAAAGAACTTCATGAAGCTACTTCCATGCTGGAACAAGGAATTTGGGGTAACCTGAATCAGTGTTCCTGGGTCATGGTCACTCATATTTGGTTCCAGGGTAAACTATCTCTTATCCTTTTTGGGATGAGAGCTGTGCTTTTGTGTTGACACCTGGTACCAGCCAAAGCTTGTCTCTGGGAAAGATGTTTTGCAGAATTCTTACAGTTTGTCAGACCACCTTGCATGAGAGACAGATGGGTCAGTGGTGAGCAGACCTACACTCCCGAACAGGACTGCTTAGTTATACATACATTTTGCTCTCTATTTAAACCTAAACCTCATGTCAGGACCCCAAAGATGGCATCATTGGACTGCTTTGCTTTTCTTCCTGATGTGGTTACGTTAAACAAATGCCCTTTTCCTGCTTTTCAGTATTACTTTGTCTTTTAAAATTGGCTTACTGAGGATAGGTGGTCTAGCCTGGTTTGTTAGGGCTGCAGGGTTCAATCTCTGATCATAATTACTGTAACAAGTTTGCTTAACCCTCAATCTTATGCTAGCCCTCTGTATTAGTCAAGGTTCTCTAAAGGAAGAGAACTGATAAAATGGAGATGTACATATATATATGGGGATTTCTTAGATTAGCTTACAGAATAGAGTCTGAGTAGTCCAACGATGGCTGTACCACACTAGAGAGGCTGAGAATCTGGTGGTTGCTCAGTCCACATGGCTGGATAGCTCACAATCCCAATCTGGTGCTGAAGGCCTGGAGGATTCCTTGGAGGTTTGCTAGGAATCCATAGAAGTTGGTTCTACGATCAGTGAAGGAATGCCACAGCAACAAGATAAACTTGGCAGTGAGAGACAAAGGCAAGTAGACAAAAAGCAAAAGCTCCCTTCTCCCAAGATCTTTTATCTGGGCTTCCACCAGAAGGTGATGCCTACATTCAGGGTGGGTCTTCTGGCTTCAAATAATCTTATCCAGAAAGTCTTTCTGATTTCAGTTAATTCCAGATCCAGTCAAATTGACTACCAAAATTAGCCATCACATCCTGATGGCCAACATGCAACACAGTTTCTGGTTAGTATAATGGTTGATAGTTCTCAGAGTGTCTTAATATATGATGCCTTTTTTTCATTATGACAATGTTGGAAAGTAGATGTGTCTCATTAATTCTGTCAACAAGCTTCTGCTGTATATAGCTGCGCTATAGTGGCTTGCATCCTTTACAAAGAGTACAATGTGAAGAATGCTTTCTGGAATTGTGCCCTGGGTCCTGTTACAAAAATAGATCAAGACCATTCTCTGCATTTAAAAAGCTTTCTGCCCCAATATAACAGAAGAGACTGAACCTCTTGAAGTACCTCACAGCTTTCAGCCCTGGAGCAGAATTGTGTCTTAGCAGTGAACCCCTAATTGGAGGATGGGGGTACTACGCTTCCTATGCCAGCACTTAAAAAATGTTTTTTATGGGGCTGGAGAGATGGCTCAGTGGTTAAGAACATTGGTTGTTCTTGCATAAGACTGGGGTTCGAATCCCAGCACCCACATGGCAGCTAACAACTCTCCATAACTCCAGTTCCAGGGATCTGACAGCCTCTTCTGCCCTCCTTGGGCATTTCATGACATGAGTGCACTTACCTACATGCAGGCAATACATGTGTACACGTAAAATAAAAATAATAAATAAAATATTTAAAAAATTTTTATTTACTACTTTTATTTTTATTTTATGTGTATGAGTGTATTGCCTGCACATGTGTAAGTACACCTCTGTCATGAGTGTGCCCACGGAGGTCAGAAGAAGGTGTCAGACCCCTTAGGAGTTACAGATGGTTGTTGATAGATTAAAAAGTAGCCATATGACAAATAGGGTTGATCAGGAGAAAGCACCAGGACACAGATAAAACTCCATCGGAATAGAGTTTATTAGCAAAGGAACACATGGGACAGATTCCCTTCCAGGCAGGGAAAATGTCTGCCCGGGTCGTGAGCTGGGGTCTTTTAAAGGGAGAGGCTTTTGGGGGGTGCAGAAGGCAGGAAGTTTTTTAAAGTTTTTTAAAGTTGGGCAGGGGGCGGACAGGAGAGCAGGACTGTTAAAACTGTCCCCTTTAGAGATCAAAGGGGAAGCCTGCTGTGTTGGCCAAACAGTGGAGAAAAGTCTGCATCTCTTGACTTCAAAAACCAGGGTGCTTATCAGCTAGGTTCCCTTTTCTCAGGAGCTTGAGAAGTCCATGAGACCCTGCTGGTGAGGGGGCGGGGCTATCTGAACCTTAACATTCCAGCTTTTTGTGTTATAGGATAGGGGGTGCCATTGCCATCTTGGTACTTCCTACTGGACCGGGTTGACGTAGGGGGAGCTGAATTAGGGGTCAATCAGACAACAGGGGTTCCCTCTTCATGTATCTCAGCAGGGTCCTTGATGGTTGACAGGTGCTTGTATGTGTACATGTGGAGGGAAGGAAAGTTAACAACTGATTAAAATTAGTATGAGAGTAAGAGTTAGGTTTTGGATTTTGGTCCTGAAAATATCTGAAGAGGCAAGGAGCAATGGTTAGCACCAAGGTAATAGCTCTTTTTTTTTTCTTTTGCCAGGGCTGAACTCGAGAGTGATGGACTCAGGATTTGTTTTTAGGCTTTTTGATAGCTGTTGGAGTGGCTAGAATCAGTGTCAGGTACCTCTCAAAGGCTTCTAGATAGGGAGAGAAAACAAATTTAGCCATCATTTAATTTTTTAGGCTAGAACAATAGAGGGTTGCCTCCCTTAGCTGTACATGGGCACTACAGTATTGTAGACCAAGATTTGAAGTCTTATACCTGAGTAGCGTTGTCTTATAATCATCTAAATAACATAAGAACTTACATCTAATGTCTGGGTTGTGTAATCCCTTGAACTCTTAAAATATACTGATGACTTTAATTTTGGTTATACTTTCCTTTTGTGTGTTTAAGACCATACTGATGGCCCAAATAAACCAATTTATTTTTATTCTTAAGGTCCTATGAGGATTTGGTCCTCAGGGGTCACATGGGCTTGGGGGAACCCCTGGCTTCTCCATCTACGTGACAATAAGTCAAGAGGTCCTGCTTGACCAGGGCTTTGCTTGGAAGCATGGAGGAACTTGTTTGATCTTGGAGGGCAAGGAACAAAAATTTGTCCCTTTAAGTCCCTCTGACCAGATTAATATAGGCCTTAGAGTCTGGCTATTAAACATTCAACAAGGTTAGTTATACCAGACTGGTACTTTTAATTACCATGTGCTATGTAGATAGAGCTTGGGCAACATCCTTAAATAAACCTTGACTAGACATCTTTAGACTAGTTGACTAAGCTACGACCTTAGAAATTTTAAGATTATCTATATATTATCTGTGTCTCATTTTAAATTTATAGAAACACAGTGAGTAGGTGTGGTGGGGAATGGCTGAGGTGGGGTTCAAGATTTTTAGTTTAAGGGACTCGATACTGGTGGCCTGGTACTTGCTGTGTTCCTTGGCCTGTTTTAATTGAATCCAACCAGGTTGTCCCAAGAGCTTGGCTGCAGTCAGGGTAGACAGGATCACTAGGTGAGGACCAACGTGGCTGGAGGGTTTCCTTCACTCTCTCCTGTTGTGTGTAAACCCACAGGTAGACGTGATCTCCAGGTTGAAGTGGGTGGTCAATTTGACCTTTAGAAGCCTGGGGAATAATCTGGTCAGCATGTTCCCTGAGTAGTTTCCTTAGAAGGGTGAAGGCAGGTAAATAGTCATGTAGAGGAGAGGGATGTTGGAAGAAGAGGTTATCCTTGGCTAAAATTAGGGCTCTGGTGAGTGTCACAAGTTTGGCTTTTTGTGACGTAGTTCCAAGTGGTAGAGGTCCTGACTCAATGACATCTTTGAAAGATACTATGGCCTGTGGGACACTGTTGGGGTGAGAGTTAAACTTCTATCCATAAACCAAGTCAAGTTGGGTTTGGTAGGGGATCTGGGAAATTAGGGGATCCTGGTAGGAGCATTTCTGAAGAGTTTCCAAGCACGAGTGAGTGAGTGGTTCACTGGAAAGGAGATGGGAAGCTGGATTGAGAGGAGGGCAGAAATTAAGGGTGAGCGAGGGGTTTTCAAGAAATGTGACTTGGAAGAATTGTAGTTTAGAGGGAGCTAGATTCAAGAGAATCCTTAAGCTGGTGGGGGGAAAGGACAGGGATGGGCTGACCCAAAGTGAGCTTAATTCCCTCTGGAGCCAGGAGAGTGGTAGTGGCCAGAGCACAGGACAAGGTTGCCAGTCCTGGATGGTGGCATTTAGCTGTTTAGTGATAACCTACTGGAGCAAAAGTGGGACCCCTCATCTGTCCCCCAACCCCTAATGCCTGGCCCTTATTCTTAGTGTGTAGAGAAGAAATGGACATTCCAGGTTGGGGAGAGCCAGATAGTGTGGAATGCTGTTGTAACAGGCCCTAAGAGGTCAATAGACTCAGGGGAGTTCCCTTTGGAAGCTTCATGGAGCAGCTTTGTAAAGAGGGCAAAGTTAGGAATCCAGGTACGCAAGTACCCTGCAATGTCTAGGAAAGATAGAATTTTCTCCTTGGTTGTGGGAGGCTTTAAAGACCTTAGGTAATTTGTTCTATCTATAGTTAAACGGCAGGATGTAGGTGTGAGAAGGAACCCCAAGTGCTTTACTTGAGGGAGAGAAAGCTGTGCATTAGCTAAAGATACCCCATATCCCTTGTCCCTCAGAAAATTAAGGAGTTTAATTGTGTGAGCCTTGGAGACTGAGAGAGATGGGGAGCAAAGAAGTAGGTCATCTACATATTGCAGGGTAGTGGAGGGGTTAAGGTCTAGGGAAGTTAAATCCCAGGCTAGAGCTTGTCCAAAGAGGTGAGGGCTATCTTGAAACACATGGGGCAGGACAGTCCAGGTTAGATCATAGGTGAGAGTGATGTATTTAAAATCTTGTATGAAGTGTGTAGGATTAGTAGAAAAGAGCCTATTTTGCATTTGAGGTGAGCTAGATCTCCAAGAGAAAAAGGGACATGGATCTTGACCATCCCATCCATGCTTGTCACCTCCTGGAGGTGGAAAGTACCATGGGCAGGGGGTTGAGACTGGGTGTGGGAGCGAGTATGGCTTTTAGTTATGTATTTTTATTTGATTACTTGGCTCATATCTGCAGCAATGAACTAGAAGACAGAATGCAGGTCAATAAAAGGAAGCAGGAAGTTGACTGTGTTCCAACTGGAGATTGTAGAAATTATTAGTAAATTAGAGCATATAAGGGAGCAATGAAAGAAAATAGGTGTCAGAATGTTGAAATAAGCAAAAATGGGATGAGAAGGTGTTTAAGGTTTTGGATTTTCTTGAATAAAGGAGAGTCAGTGGAAGGAGAGTGAGTGATGGACTCAGAGTGCCAGAGAGGGGAGGGGGAAGATTGTGGAGAGGGGGCTTGAGGTGGGGGAGGGAGGGGAGTCGGGTTGGGCCCTGGAATGGAAGGCAAGGGAGGGTTTAACGATGGGAGAGCAGAGGGAGGACTTGGCTGTGCCTCAGGCTGAGGAGCAAGAGGAGGATGGGGATGGGTCCTAATCAGAGGCAGTTCATTGGCTATGGTAGGATCAAAAGCTGAGGTGGGAGGAGGCCCCTGGCGGGTTGGGATCCCATGAAACTATCTTAGCCAAAAGAACCTGATGGGAAGAACATGGGACCCAGAGAGAGGGATTAGCACAGAGATCAAAGAAAGCTTGAATGTATGGTAATTCGGACTGTTTTCCTTTACAATGGCAGAAATTTTCTAAATCTCTCAAAATATTGAAGTTTAAGGTTCCGGTGTCTGGCCAAACAGAGTCATTATCTAACTCGTACTGAGGCCAGGTAGTGGTGCACAGGAACTTCAGGCATTTTGGCCTGATTGTATCTGAAAGTCCTAGCTGTTTTAAGGATTTAAGAAGACAAGCAAAAGGTGTAAGACCCTGGGACCTTGAGTGGGTGGTTCCCATAGCAACAGATTAAGGACAGAGTGAAGAGGAGCTAGAGAAAGAACTGAGCAAGAGGGTAGGAGGTAGAGATAGAACCGAGCAGAGGGGAGACAAAGAAAATCCTCTCTCCACAGGGAGTGGAGGCAGGATCATGAGTCTGGGCAGGAAAGCGCAGCAGACGAGGAAGAGAGAGACGTGGGGGAAGTAGGAGGAAAAGGGGTTTGGCATCGGTCACACAAAATGAGAACAAGGAGAGCCAGGCACCAAAAGAAAGCGTCATTTTTTTGTTGCACAGGTTCGAGTTATTATTTTCAAGTTATTTCCAAGTCCCAGAAGGTGGTGTCCTGCAATTAGATCATTAGGGAGAGGAAAGGTGAGATCCTGTTCTGGACAGGAAGTAGTGCGTGTTCCTATCTCTGGAAATAGCGTCCTATATCCAGAGAAAGGAAGGGGTTTTCTAACACATGTGTGATTTAAGGA
>NW_008335444.1:7671139-7692795 GCF_000622305.1 Nannospalax galili | reverse complement strand
GTTTGTTTTTCAACTTCTCCTTGTTACAGGGTCAGGGGCCAGCCTGAACCTGGAAAAGTCTTGGAGAACACATCTTGAGATAATAGACTTGAGTCTGCAGTGCAAGGGCCAATCCCATCTCCAGAGTCAGTGTCTCAGTGAGCTCAAACAGCACATGACAATTTACCAATATAATATTACCCTGATATTATAACTAGAAAGCACCCAAGGAACGATGGGGCAGGAACATAAGCAAGCATAGAGCATCTGAGTATCAGAGAGGAAAATAACTCTATTTCAGAGAAAAACAGGCTTAGAATCACAATGTAGAAAGGGGAGGAGTTAAGACCAGTAGAGATGGCATCTCAAGCCTCTCACTCAAATAGACTATTACTTTTTACCTCTCATTGCTATAACTATGTGTTGGTAGTAGTTTGTCTCTTGTAAGGTTTTGGCCCTGGAGGTAGCTTGTCTCTTGTAAGGTTTTGGCCCAGGAGTACAGCAAATTTTTATCTGCTTCACAGGTCTAGTCATCACAAAGTGTCAGCTCCCTTTGCACCTTGAAGGCAAATGGCTAGAAAAACTAGCAAATACAGTATGTAAAACAGTAGGAATTGAAAATAGTCATTTTTAGAAATTAGCAAATACCATATAAAAGATATTAAAATCCAAATAATTCCTTTAAAATTACCAGATAAAGGTGTCATTCAAACAATGTCAAAAACCTAAAAATAATTCCTTTTTAAAAATCTGTAAATATGTTATACAATGTAAAAACTTAAAACAATCATCTTTAGTGCTGCATGCCTTTAATCCCAGCACTTGGGAGGCAGAGGCAGGCTGATCTCTGTGAGTTAAAGGCCATCCTGGTCTACATAGTGAGTTCCAGGACAGCTGGGGCTACAGAGAGACCTCAAAAAGACCCCCCTCAAAAAAGAAAAAAACCCAGTAAATATACCATAGAAGAAGTTAAAACTCAAAGTAATCTCCTTTAAAAACAGGCCCTAAACGATGTTAAAATTTAAACTCCCATTGTGTAGATCTGGCATTATTCCCTTAGTCTGAACTAGAAATGCATTGCTTATTCTATGACATCATCAAGAAATGAAAACAAAAATAAATTGCAAGAGGATCCTTGGCACCCCTGGTACTGGTAGATTAGGCTTGATATGAAAGAAGAAAGTACCTTCAGATATACGTGTGTGTGTGTGTGTGTGTGACTCAAATACAAAAGCGAATCAAAGGAATCCATGTTTCTCACCAACCATTGTAGCTGTGAATGCGAAGCCAAGTTCTCAGGATCTCTTAATTTCTAGACACACGCTATGCTGGAAAGGAAACTAATGAGGGCAGCAGAAGGAACAGGGCATATAAATCAGTGGGTTGTTGTTCTGAAAGCATATGACTCGCCTGAGTACTGCCTGTGAATTTTCGTGTACAGTGAAGTTTAAAATGGTCAGGTCTAGTTAGAAAAGTAGGTGCCTGAGCACCAGTTGCTTGGTGCCCAAGAGGGCCTAAGATCAAAATTTTGAGCCCCCTTGCCTGAGAAGAAGTTTAGGAGAAAAAAAGGCTTTTAAAACGTTTTTCCTTTGTCAATGGGGCAAGCCACCTGAAATTCTTTAAATGCTCCAGCAAAATTGCCCAGCCGGTTTAGGCTAGTTGGGCCAAAACAAGGAGAAAGGGCCCCCTAAAGGGTTCTTAGCCACATTTATAAGAGAATTTAAGAATGGGCCCAGCTGGAAACTTTTATCATTTTATTAGAATGTTAAAGAAAAATCCCCAGGGCAGGCGAGCTGGCAATCTTGGCAGCTGCCTGGAGGGGGTGAATAGATGGAAGGAAAAAAAAGCCTTGGGGTCGTGCAGGTTTAAAGCCTCCATAGTAGGTGAGGCACATGGCAGGCTGGCAGACACATGGCGGGGAGTAGAAAGCTTTAGTATGGGAGGGAGAGAGAGGAGAAGGATACAGAGCATTTGCATGTGTTGGCTTGAATGGTATCAGAAATCATCCCGAGTAAAGTGAGGAAGAAAGGCAGTGGAAGAAGACAAAGACAGGGAAAAAAGGATGGAAGACAGCAGGCCTTCCAGGCCCATAGCAAAGGAGAGGGAGCCAGAAAGGGGTGAAAGCAAAGCAGAGAGCTGGGGAGAGAAAGGAAGGGTGGGAGTGTACCTGAAAACCAAGTTAGTGGCGTTGGAGAAGTCCAGACGGGTCCCTTGAAGTAAGAACCAGGTTTTGGCACCATCTGATAGATAAAAAGTAGCTGTATGATCAATAGGGTTGATCAGGAGAAAGCACCAGGACACAGATAAAACTCCATCAGAACAGAGTTTATTAGCAAAAGAACCCATGGGACAGATTCCCTCTGGGCAGGGAAAATGTCTGCCTGGGTTGTGAGCTGGGGTCTTTTAAAGGGAGAGGCTTCTGGGTCGTGCAGAAGGCGGGAAGATATATATATTTTTAAAAGTTGGGTGCAGTGGGGAGCTGGAGAGCGGGACTGTTAAAACCTGTCCTCTTTAGAGATCAAAGGGGAAGCCTGCTGTGTTGGCCAAACAGTGGAGAAAAGTCTGCATCTCTGACTTCAAAGACCAGCATGCTTATCAGCTAGGTTCCCTTTTCTCAGGAGCATGAAAAGTCCATGAGACCCTGCTGGTGAGGGGATGGGCTATCTGAACCTTAACAGTTGTTAGCTACCATGTGAGTGCTGGGAATTGAACCTGGGTCCTCTCCAAGAGTAGCTAGTGCTCTTAATCACTGAGCCATCTTTCCAGGCCCCTCCTGTTTCAGCACTTTATCCAGAAGTTTTAAAATCTTCAGAGCAGAGATTTGTATTTCATGCAAGGGGATTTTGTGGGGCTTCCAAGGGAATTGTCCTCAGTAAATAGTAAAAAGTGTTATCTGCTGTATTTCTAAGGGGCTTTGTGGCAGTGCAGCCACTGTGGACAGGTCTCTATGGACCTTTTAAAAAAGTTAGAACTTGAATGACAAGAGTCTTAGTTAAGCACTTTTCTTAGCCAAGTGGAGTAGAAATCTGACCCCCCTCAGGGAGTGAGAATGAGAGTACTGGGGATGGGAAGAGAAGTCACCAGGGAGAAGAGAAACAAAAGAAATTCAGAACGTTGTATTTTCAGAGTTCAAAGAGTGCAAAAATGAAATTACCCAACACTGGGGTTTGGGGGACAAAGATTCACTTGGATTTGAAAGGTGAAAAATCAAGCAGCATTTTAAGTTCTGAGGTAATGCTGCTGGTTGGGATTTGTCTGGAAGAGTTGATCTTTGACAAACAATGCTGATGACTTCAAAGAGTCAGGTGAGCTGTCAGGCACTGTGGCTACTCAGAGGACAAGCATGTGGATGCCCTTAAGGAACTTACAGTAGAGCCAGGGAGGCAGCCATGAAAGGAACACAACAGTCCTTCAGTTAATCAGACTCTGCCTTCTCAGATTCAACCAATCATACAGAAAATGTTTGTAAAAAATGTCTGTGTTGGGTCTGGTGGCTCTTGCCTTTAATCACAACATTCTGGAGGAAGCAGAGGCAGGCAGATCTCTGTGAGTTCCAGGCCAGCCGGACCTGCACAGTGAGACCCTGTTTTAAAAATAAAATATAGGCGGCTGGAGAGATGGCTCAGCGGTTAAGAACACTGGTTGTTCTTGCAGAAGACCCGGATTCAAATCCCAGCACTCACATGGTGGCTAACAACTGTCTGTAACTCCAGTCCCAGGGGATCTGACAGACTCTTCTGAACTCCTTGGGCATTGCACGACATGGATGCACTTACCTACACACAGGCAATACATGCATACACATAAAATTAAAAATAAATAATTTTTTTTTTAAAGTTTGAAAAACAAATAAAAAAGTATCTGAGCCGGGTGAGGTGGCACACACCCTTAATCCTAGCACTCCATGGGTTCAACGCCAGCCTGGTCTACATAGTGAGTTCCAGGCCAGCTGGGGCTACAGGGAAACCTTGTCTCAAAAAGATTAAGAAAAAAAATGTAATAGTGTGTGTGTATACCTGCATGTGCGTGCTCAGAGGACAACTTTTGGAAGTTGATTTTTTTCCTTCCATAATGTCCTTCCACCGTGCCTGGGGATGAAACTCTGGTTGTCAGGCGTGGTGGAAGGCTCCTTTACCTGTGCCAGTCCTTAGCTGTGAAATTTTAAGGGTGGATCCTGTGGTTTTTTCCAGGCACTTAACTAAAGACCCAGTGAAAAGAAAACTCTTCTCGTTTTTTATTTTATTTTATTTTGGTCTTTTTTGAGACAGGGTCTCCCTGTAGCCCCAGCTGGCCTGGAACTCACAAAGATCCACCTGCCTCTGCCTTCTACAGTTTTACTTCTACAACTTTGATATAGATGAACTTGGAGGAAACTCTAGGACCCATAGAGTTCTGAGACAAAAATCCCTTAATGCCAGCCCAATCTTTACTGAAGGTTCTTGTATTTGCTTGGAAATGTAAAGACCAGCATCACTGCAGAGTCCTGACCTCAACGATACTCAAGTAGCAGTAGGTAATTGGGGTGGGTTATACTTCTGGCTGTGATGAGGCTTATGCTCAAAGGGTTTCCAGTCAGCCGAGCCCTTTTCCTGAGTCCAAGAGTGGTGAAGGGGCTTCTCAATACATTCTTCACAGTCAGTGGCATAAAGTACTGGACTCCTTTCTGGTAATAAATATTGAACCATGTTTTCACCAGTTGGCTTGGAGAGGGCATGGGAATCTAATCAATTTCTATGTAGCTCCAGGATGTCATTTTGTTTAAGGGACTTAAACATGCATGGATTTTCATATCTGCAGGACATAGTGGAACCGATAACCACCATGCCTATGGCAACACCACAGTATAGTGTGGCATGGACAGGGCAGGAGAGTGGCAGGTGGAAGGATAGGTAGAGTAGGTTTCACAGAGGAAACATCAAAACTGAGCAGGCTTCCCCAGTCATATGCGGGCAGCTGTGTGTGTCCAATTTCCCCTTCTCATAAGGACACTGTTAAAATGGATTAGAGCTTACCCTAAGGGCTTCATTTTAAAACTGATCATCTGCAAAGAAGAAAATTTAAATAATGTCACATTCATAAAAGCTAGGTATTAGGGCTTCAGCATCTTTTGGGGCACAATCCAATTCTCAAGAATCCAAAGACTAGATATACTAAAAATGTTCTTGGAAGCCTTAACAATAGCTGCTTGGAGGGTGAAGCAGGGTAAAAACTACCTTGGAGTAGATTAGAGAGCAGGAGAGAAGATGGAGACCATGAGCAACTTTTGAGACATTTGGCTGTGGTAGAAACTTGAGGAAAATGTATCTAGAAAGGCTTTTTAAAACATATCTTACAAAAGTATATTAGCCAAAGTGATTTATTACTAGAGAAAACATGTGTGTTACAGAAGGGGGCCAGGATTCCTTGAGTGGAAGAAGGGCTAGAATGGCGGAGGTTTCTTGGCTTTGAAATGAGATTGGTGATACTAAATGTGGGTCCAGATTCACAAGGGCTAGGCATATAGTCCCAGCACTCAGGAGGGAGAGGCCAGCAGATCTCTGTGAGCTCCAGGTCAGCCAGGGATACATAGTGAGACCCTGTCTCAACAAAACAAAACAAAACAACCAAAATGGATACAGGAGAACTGGGTGGGGGAAAGATGGTATGGTTCATGCTGGAATTTATTTTCTCAATGAAGTATGAGGTGGGATTCCAAGCTAAGAATGTACAGAGGAAGGCTGGGAATTTGGAGGAAGCATTGTGAAATAGTCTGAAAGTGTGGAAAAAAATAGAACTACTAAAAGCATTGATGAGATTAGTGACCAAGTGTGAAGTGAGTCAGTCAGTATGCTTGAGTGATTTCTCCAGCACCACTGCACTGCAGGAATGCAGGGTCTCACTCTGTATACACCTGAAACTATGTAGCCCAGGCTGGCCTCAAACTCATAGCAATTATAGGAATGAATCACCACACTGGCTGAAAGGAGGTAGTTTTAATATTGGATAAAGGAAGAAAATGAAGATGATGGGTCACTGAGAAAAAGTGATGATGGTTTATGGGGTCTCTAAGGGGTTAAGTGGGTGGCACCCAACACTGGGGCATACACCTAGAACACCAGTATTCAGTACTCAGGAGGCTGAGGCAGGAAGAGTACTTTGAGTTCAAGGCCAACCTGGGCAGCAAGACTCTGACACACACACACAAAAAGCTTTAAGAGAAAAGGAACTGAATCAAGGTGAGTTGGAAAGACAGGATGTGGTAGCCAGAACAGTGAGGGCTATAAGGGATACTTGGAAAAATAATCAAAAGGTGCGTGCCTTTTACCCGAGGCCTGGCAATATCTTTTAAAGTAAACACAATGTACTGGGGTTTTAGTTGTCTTCTGCCAAAGTGCAGTCAGCTGGCCAATCCAAGGTCTTCTTGTCTTCTCCAACTTGCATGTAGCCAAGGCAACACCTTGTTATCTCTCAGTACAGAGCTGCCCTCCCTTTGCCCTCTGGCTGAAAAGCTGAATCACCATTCTGTTCTTGGTAGACTATAAGACAAAGCCACAAATTCTCATAGCTTTCAAATGCTTGATTATGTGTTCCCCCTAAAGCAACTTCAAAGTTTAGAAGAATAAAAACTAAAATAAAAACTGTATGGGGAAGAGGAAGCCCGTTCAAGAAAGTTTTGTTAGTTTTTACTTACTTTTGCAATGCTGGGGATCAAACCCAGGGCTTGTAATTGCTGGGGAAATGTTCTGCCATTGAGCTACATCCTTAGGCTCCATTCAAGAAAGTTATAAGAAAATTTTTTTGTTGTTGTTTTGTTTTGAGACAGGGTCTCACTGTGTATCCCTGCTGGCCCGGAACTCACAGAGATCTGTTTACCTCTGCCTCCTGAGTGCTGGGATCAAAGGCATGTGCCACTATACCTGGCACAAGAACACATTGTTTTTAGGAGCATGTTTAACTCACTGAAAAAATTGAGAGTAGACTATTAGGTATGGGGGCTGGAGAGATGGCTCAGTGGTTAAAAGCACTGACTACTCTTGTCAAGAACCTAGGTTTGGTTCCAGCACTCATATGGAGGCTAACAACCCTCCTGTAACTCCAGTTCCAGGGGATCAGAAGCCCTCTTTTGGCTTCAGTGGGCATTACACACATGTGGTGCACTTACATACAATAGGCAAAACAGGTAAAACACCCATACACATAAAAATAAATAAACCAAAAGGAGGTTTTAAAAAAAAAAAAGGGATATGAAGTTTGTGATAGGTAGGAATGTTGCAGAGAGTGTGCGTGGCGGGAAGGGAAGGGAAAGATGTCAGGGAAGGGAAGGGAAAGATGTCAGGGAAGGGAAGGGAAAGATGTCAGGGAAGGGAAGGGAAAGATGTCAGGGAAGGGAAGGGAAAGATGTCAGGGAAGGGAAGGGAAAGATGTCAGGGAAGGGAAGGGAAAGATGTCAGGGAAGGGAAAGATGTCAGGGAAAGATGTCAGTCCATGGGTTGTGAGCTGGGACTTTATATATAGGGGCTTGAGGGTGTGGAAGGGGGGAATGTTTGGGGGAGAAATCAGGGAGGGGGAAGCAGGAAAAGCCTGGGGGAAGCAGAAAAAGCAGGTAGGATTAGGGTCTGGAAGTGTTTACTTTTTTCCTTTTAAGAAAAGAGAAAAGCTGTTATGATAAACAGCTTCTAAAATCTCTGGTTATCAGGTAGAATCTGCTTATCTTATCTTTGGAGGTCAGAGGAAAGGCAGGCTGCTTCTCAGCAGAGTTTGTTTCCCTTGACTTCAAAGGTCAAGGTGAGGTCCCTGTTGGGGAGGGGGGAAACTGCTGCTGTTTGGAACCCTAACAGTTTGGTCATAAGGAAGGTTCTTGTAATAAAAGGTGAGCAGCAGTGGTTGGTTTGGAAAGGAAGAAGACACAAGTCCCCTCAGTAAGGTTTATTAGAATTAGAGGGCCTTAGGGTTGCCAGGTTTGGTGGTGCATGCTTTTAATCCCAGCACTTGGGAGGTAGAGGCAGGCAGATTTCTGTGAGTTCAAGGCCAGCTTGTTTTACATAGTGAGATTCAGGCCAGCTGGGGCTACAGGCTACAGGAAGACCCTGTGTCAAAAAATAAAAAAGAAATAAAATAAAAAGACCAAAAAAAAGGGCCTTGGGGTCATGTTGGGCCTTTGGGCCAGGAGGTGGAAGGGCAAGCAGTAGACAGTAACAATGCAATATATGAAAAAATTTAAATATAATGGGGCCTTAAAAGGAAGGAGAGGCTTCCCTTTAAAAGCTGGCCGGGAGCTTCATTATTCTCACATTAAAAGTGAGAATAAGGGGCTAGAGAGATGGCTCAGCAGTTAAGAGCACTGACTGCTCTTGCAGAGGTCCTGGGTTCTATTCCCAGCACCCACATGGTGGCTATGAACTGTCCTTAACTCCAGTTCCAGGGGAATCTGAAGCCCTCTTCTGACTTCCGCAGCATTGCACGACACATGTCCACTCACATACATGCAGGCAATACACTTATACACATAAAATAAAAATAATAAATAAAAAATGTTTTTAAAAAAGAGTTAGAATAAGGGGCTTGGAGGGCTCAACAGTTAAGAGCACTGACTGCTCTTCCAGAGGATCAGAGTTTGGTTCTCTGGACCAGAGTTTTGTTCCCAGCACCCACATGGAGGCTCACAACCACCTGTTACTCCAGTTTCAGGGAAACCTGATACCTTCTTCTGGTCTCCATGGGCACTGTACACTCATGGTACACATAGACATGACTCTACATAAAAACACTCATATACATAAAAATATTTTTAAAGTAAATAAATATTTAAAAATACATAAGATGAACGTAAAGAATAAGAGTCCACATAGTGTGGGGCCTTGGACAGGTCTTCTATATTGAGGTCCACCCACCTAGGGCTCAGGGATCATTGGGAAAGAGGAGGGTGGAAAGAGCCAGGGAGGAGATGCATGACCATATGGAGATACCTGGGACCCTTCTCATACAAACCTACAGCAATGGTGTCAGCATGCAGAAGACCCATGCAGACTTAGGCAGACAAAAACCCAGCACACAACTGTGGAAATGAACAGCAAGCCCCAACCTTAGTCAAAGAATTATTGGCAGCTGATTACTGCTGGGTGAGGAAGAGCTGATCTTCTTGAAGAGAGAGACTCTAGACAGGCTGACTAAACCTGGTGGATGAACTTGCTCCGAGGGACATCTCAGGACACTTTACATAATAGGCCTTAATACAAATGACAGAATGCATGAAGGAGAAAGGGGGTATAAAGATGATTTTATGTATAACACACACAAAAATTAAATAAAAATTAAATAAAAAATAAGGTGGAAAGTGTGAGAGGAAGGCACATGACATTGACCTCTAGCCTCCACACAGGCATGCATTGGTGATCATGCAATACACATGTGCATGTACCATATGCATAATAAAAGAGGAGAAGGAGAGGGAGGAGGAGAGGGAAGAGGAGGGGGAGGAGGAGGAGAAGGAGGAAGAGGAGAGGGAGGAGGAAGAAGAGGAAGAGAAATCCTGACCTAGGCAATAATTACCTCAAGGAGCTTGGGCCCAGTCAGAGAGAATTGTGTATTATCAGTGTTGGGAAGAATCAATGAATTCTGACTGGGAGGGTCAGTGAAGGCCTCAAGCAGAAGCTGACCTTTCAGCTGAGCCTGAGTGTGAGTAGGTGTGCCACATGGAAAAGTGAGGACTTTCCTGGCCAGGAAACAGCAGAAGGAAAGGTCTGAAACCAGAAGCCATGCTAAGTTAAATGCTCTGTCGGATAACTTGCAAGAAGAGAAGCTGCAGAAGAGCCTGGGGGAGCATCCTGGGAGAACCTGCTGAAGAAAGCCATTATTCTGGAGATAGTGGGAAACAACTGAGGACTGTGAAGTCAAACACTGGAATATTAGCTAATGCTTGTACTCCTACTCTATCTGGCAGGCACTGTATTAGGAACATAGCTCTCTCACCCAGTGATTAAAAGAGGAATTACAGCCATAGCCTCACTTTGCAAATGGACTGAAACTCCCAGTAATTAGTGTACTCAGATCTCTTTTTATTATGTAAACTGACTCGTTACTAATATATTTTTCTAAAGTTCTTAAGATTGAGAAACAAGATAGTTCCAGATATAAGTAATAAGATATTAAGGGGCAGTAAAAGAAGAAATTGAGGGCCTCTTGATTTCTAAGAAAGGAGTTCCTTGAAGGGGGTCCAACAAATTATGAGGAGCCAATGGTCTCCTTTGGCCCCTAAAATATCTTCCTTCTTAGGTCTATCACCCTCCCTCTGTTACAGTTGCTTGACCTAAGCCCTATAGATTAGAATGTTTTTGTTCTTTTGTTTTTAGATTAAAAGATTTTAACAGAAAAAAGAAAGTAAATTAAGACCAAACTCACAAGAGAGAATCAGCTGGTACTTGAGGAGCTGAGGCAAGATTGTGGCAAGTTTAAGGCCAGCCTGGGCTACAGAATGATACCCCATTTCAAAGGAACCAATACCCCCTACTTCTGCAATACGTAGTATAGCAATTAAATTTATCAGAGAATTTTTTTCCAAAGGACAAAGTTGCACCCTGCGGTTCTGGTTGCTCAGGAAGTAAATACGAGTTGACTACACTGTTGCTGAGAAGCATGAGAGCAAACAGTTGTGGGGACTCCCTTCCCTTTCTATCCTTCAGCTTGTCCCAAGGTGGTCTAATAAGACACTCTGAGTTTTCATTTACATGTATGTCAGGTGGGCGCTGAAAGATTGGTCAAAGTTAAATCCCAGGCAACGCTAATGACTTAAAAATTATAAAGCAGTGGGCACAGGACTGATTCATTTTTCACATGAATCTTTCACTCCTACTACTCACTTCGGATGATTTGTCTTATCAAGTAGGTTATTTATATTGCATTGCCCAAGTCATATTTAAGGTCCCGGGTTGGGTCTATTTAGCACTTAACACGAGAAGCCTGATATATCCAAATATGAGTACAAGCACTTCCGAGTGTACAGACTGATGAAAGGGCTCAGGAGAATTCACAAGTTCTCTGGAAACCCTGCTCATCTCCCTAAACCCTTCCTTTAACCCAGAGGGTGGAGGGCGCGGTCTCCTAGGAGACCAGAGAGAACTGACTCAGCGCATGCGTGCAGCCTGAGTCCGGCTGATGCAACCTTCCGCGAGCCTTCGGCTCTACCAAGAGTAAATCTACGGGGACCGCAGGCGCGACCAATCAGCGGCTGCGCGCAATGGTGAGGAAAGTCCGCCCCTGGGAGTTGGGAGGGGGCGGGGGCGCCACAAAAGACGTTGGGCGGCGTGCGGCGGGCGGAGCAGATGCTGTCCGTCTTCCGTCTGGTCCGGCGGCTTCCGGGTGTTCCGCTTGCCTCAGCCTGCCGCCATCTTGGGCCTCGTAGGCCTCCGCGCCGCGGTCGCTAGGCCGGTCTGTGGCCGAGCGGCTTCCGCACACTCGGCCGGCGGATTCCCGGCCGCGATGGACGTAGCCGTGGCCGCCGCCTCTTGCGCGCGCCGCCGGGCCCTGCGCCACGCCGCCCGCTGCGGAAGCCGCCGCTCTCTGAGGCTTGTCTGCCGGCGAGGGGGTCGGCCTGCTGTACCGACTCCGCCGCTTGGCGAGGCCGAGGCTGTGTAGGCCTCCGTGAACTCTGCGCACCGACTCGAGAAACCACGAGGAGAAGCGATGGAGCCGGGTACTCCCGGGACTCGGAAGCGGCCTGGCCCGCGCTGGGGCTCCCGGCTCCAGCTGTCCTTCCTCGGCCGGCGATCGCACGTACGCTCTCCCGACTTCGCTCCGGAAAACCCCGGAGATCCCACCCTGGCTTCCACCGCCCTGCCCGAGCCTCGGACTAGCTGCTGGTCCAGATTGCTGTCCCTGCTCTTTGCGCTGCTCCCTAGCTTGCTCCAGAAGCTGCTGATTTGGAGCCAGCTTTTCGGTGGCTTGATTCCGACCAGGTGGCTGGATTTCGCCGGAAGCTACAGCGCCCTGAGACCCTGGAGAGGGCGGCAGGGGTCAGCCACCCCTGCAGTGCAGAAATCTTTGAGTTCCCTGCGGCTGGACCCTTCAGACGGCTTGGTTGACAGCCCCCTTGACTGGCTAGAGGGGGGACTCCAATGGCAGTGCTCATCCTCAGACCTGGAATTGAAACTTAAAGGCCAGGGCAGAGCTTTGGACTCTGCAGCACACACTTTGCTCCTGGAGCAGCAGCCGTGGGGAGTGCAGATGTTCCACGGCAGTCTTCAAGCCCATCTGCTCTCCGACAGCGAGCTAGACTCTTCTTCACTCTCTGGGCCTCTAAACATTAAGAGCTTAGGCAGTTTCAAGGTAGTTTCCTACTTACTGAACCCCTCCTACCTGGACTGCCTTTCCCAGCTGGAGCTGCGCTGTCGGAACAGCCAGCTGGTGGATCTCCGCACGCTGACCCCAGAGAGCTGCTCCCTGGTTGAAGATGGTTGTCATCCGCAGCCACTTCGGGCAGAGATCTCGGCAACTTCATGGCAAAGGTGTCCACCTTTGTCCACTGAAGGCCTGCCAGAAATCCACCATCTTCGTATGAAACGGCTAGAATTCCTTCAGGCTAACAAGGGGCAAGAGTTACCCACTCCCGAGCAAGATAATGGCTATCACAGCCTGGAGGAGGAACACAGCCTTCAACGGGTGGACCCGCAGCACTGCACAGATAACCCAGCACAGACTGTGTCCCCTCCCGGAGCCACCCAAGAGCCCACCGAGGAAAAGCTACAATTGTTGATTGAAGAGGCTCCACTCGCTCGGGGAAGCTGCCCATCTTTCGAGTCACCTGCGGAAAGAGAGTCTGAAGAGGAGGACCACACCAGTGTAGTAGTTGACTCTTCGGACATAGAGGATGAAGTTCCGGTTTCTGCCAGACCAGCTTGTAGCAACAAATTGATAGATTACATTTTGGGAGGGGTGTCCAGTGACCTGGACTGCAGCTCGGATTCGGAAGGTGAGAGTTGGGACGAGGAACCTGAGGATGATGGCTTTGATAGTGATGGGTCGCTGTCAGAATCGGACCTGGAACAAGACTCTGAAGGGCTTCACCTTTGGAACTCTTTCTATAGTGTAGATCCTTATAACCCCCAAAATTTCACGGCAACCATTCAGACTGCTGCCAGGATTGGCCCTGCAGACCCTTCCGATTCTGGGAAGGATTTGTCTGGCAACTGTGTTCTAGGGCGTTCTCCCCAGGCTGGAATCCTTCCAGAGACCCCTGACAGTTCTGGGGAGGAAGATGACTGGGCATCCAGTGCAGATGAAGCGGAGAATCTCAGACTGTGGAACTCTTTCTGTAATTCCGATGACCCCTACAACCTTTTAAATTTCAAGGCTCCTTTTCAAACATCAGGGAAAAACTGGAAAGGCTGTCATGACTCAAAGGCAACGGCCGAGGCCCCGGTGGCCTTTTCCCAGTGTCATACCTTATTTTCTCGTAAGGTGCAGCTATTTGGGAGCCCAGAAAATGGATGTCCAGACTGTGGGCCGAGTGAGTTTCTTTCTGGAGAAAGAGACAAGCATATCAAGAGAAAAAAGGTTTGTTTCTTTTATATGACTGACAATTTGCTCTGTTTTGATTTGGTTACGTGTGGCAGCATGACTTCTCTTTTGGAGGCGTGGTTTTGTGTGTGTGTGTGTGTGCGCGTGTGTGTACACATATATACATATATATAGTTTTTTGTTTGGTCTTTTTGAGTTTGAAATAGGGTCTCCTTATAGCCCTAGCTGGCCTTGAACTCACAGATCTGCCTGCTGCCTCCGAAGGCATCGGCCACCACACCCCCACGGTTGTGTGTATGTTTTTGAGGAAGGCCTCAAAGCCCGCATGCTTGCAGGGAGAACTATTGGAATGGCCCTTCCTCCCCATAGGACGGATTCCTATCTGAAAGGATGGTGCCAATGTAGCTGTTAGGGAGGGGTCATTTTCATTTAGGTTGGTGAAACTATCATAGCCATAATGTCCTGAAATGGTTTGACATGTGGTGTTTTGTTCGCGAAACCTTCATATTTTATTTTCTCAGAACTTTTTATTCCTGTCCATTAGAACCCAAAGGATTAATAATATAAAATAGTAAGCCAGGTTTATGTGATTTGTTCTGAAGGAGTTGATTGTGGTGGTTCATACCTGTAATTCTAGCATTTGGGAGGCAAGAGGATTGCTGCTAGTTCTGGGCAGCCTGGGCCACATAGTGAGTTGTCAGGATGTCTCTATAGGGTGAGACCCTGTCTTCTGCATCAAACCTTTCACAATTACACAAGAAATGGTATTGTCTTTTTTTTTTTTTTTTTTTTTTTTTTTAAGACAGGGTCTCACTAGCCCTGGCTGGTCTGGAACTCCTAAAGATCTACCTACCTCTGCCTCCTGGGTGCAAGGAGCTGTGAGCTGCCACACCATGCCATTGCAAAAGAATGAATTACTAGTTACCAAAGACCAGGTTGTAAACAGTGCTGGCTACTTGGTTTAAGCAGTTCCTGTTCTTGGGTTAGTTTTATTTTTCTGTGACAGGATCTCACTTTGTGACCAAGGCTAGCCTTGAACTCATTACATAGTCCAGGCTGGCCTCAAGTCTCAGCACTCCTCCAAGTGCTGGAACTACTAGTGTGCAGCATGAGGCAGGCCCAGTTCCAGGCTAGTTGGAAAACCTCACGGGGCTCTTTACTCTCTCATTATATTGTCAGATTTACTTTATTTTGGGAGTCTTTTGAATTACTTTATTTCTCCTATGGTTTATTCAGCTGAAGTTACTGAGAATATTCCCCAGACACAAGGAACACAAGGAAGTTTTTTACTGTAGAGGGAGTTTCTTTAGTTTCCTATACCTTCATCTAGAAAGAGAAAGCGATGGGTAAGTTACCATTGACCTGGGATCTTGCAGCATCGGGGGAAAAACTGGAAAGGCTGTCATGACTCAAGGGCTCTCAAAGGCATCATCCTCAGGCTGTAAGCCATTGGTTCCAAAGGTACAGTTTACTATGAAACTGTTCTTACGGTAGAAAATATCTAAATGATAGTAATATTTTTTGGGGGGGGGTCATTTTGAGACAGAGTCTCCCAGTAGCCCCTGCTGGCCTGGAACTCACTATGTAGACCAGGCTGGCCTCAAACTCACAGGGATCCACCTGCCTCTGCCTTGTGAGCGCTGAGATTAAAGGCGTGCACCACCACGCCCAGCTATGATAGTAACCATATGTCTTGCCTATAGAGGCATGATAAGTCATACTAAAATTAAAATTTTATTTCACATTTCAGAATGATAGGATGAAAGAGCCCCCCCCCTTCCTTACCCCCTCCTTATACTGGGGGTTGAGGCCAGACTTGCTGAACAAGGAAGGGCTCCACCACATCTCCAGCCCTCATTACCCTCTATTTAGAATGAATAAGCAAGAAACAAAGTGGGCAATGTCCTGAGCATTTGGCACCTCACCTATTTTCTCTGCTCCTGAGGAGTTAGGACTGAGATTTGGGGAGGCATCTAGACCTGAGCGATTGCTTCACTGTCATGTACTTGATCCACATCTATCTGATGGGAATAATACTAGTAGCTCGTGCAAATATTACAGGGTTTATTACTGTTTTTCTGGTGTGGTGCTGGGGATTGCATCCAGGACAGGCTAAATGTGCACCCTATCACAGAGCTAGCTACATCTCCAGCTCAGGTACTGCAAGATTTAAATGCTTCATTTCCATGCTTTTCAATAGCTAAGGCCAATCTCATGTCTGGTTAGCTTGAGACTACCAATTATGAAGTAGAAGCAAAACTTACAAAGGTTACACTTTAAATATGATAGGTATTTGAAAGCCTTAGGCTGCCTGCCCTCTAATTAGACAGGAATAATGAGTAGTGTCCAATTCTTAGAATGAGGCCTTCAGATCTTGGAGTTTAAAATACTTTGTGTCCTGGCAAAAGAGCAGATTGTAGAGCCAGATAGACTGAATCCTGATCACACCCCTTAGATGCTGGGGCACTGGACTTGTCTCTTAGCCTCTGACTTGTCTGTACAGTGGTGATAGTAGTGGCAGTCGGTACCTCATAGGGTTGATGAGGATCATATGAGAAAAGTTCTTTGGAAAAAGCTTGGCATATGGTATACACTACTTAAGGGCTTGTTTTTATTTATTTTAGTGACATATGAATGAGAAACCACTAGAATGCAATATCTAGTAAGCTGTTACATGCCTGCTAATTGTCCTCAGGGGGCATTCCTTGGCCTGATGTAAAGGGAAGGAAAGCAGTTATCCTCAGTGGGATTAGCTGATGTAACTATTAAACATGCTTTAAAGCAAGTTATTACTTTTGGAGCTTGATATCTTTTTTTGAGACAAGAGCTCACGTGGCCCAGTCTGGCTTCAAACTCCTGGGTGTCCTGCCTCAGCCTCTTGAGTGCATTGAGGAGTGCATTTCCAGGGTTGTAGTGCTGTCTCTCTGAAATACATTTTTCATTTGGGGGAAAGAATACTGCATAACTGTATTTCTTTAAAATATTTATTTTTATTTTATGTGTATGAGTATATTGCCTGCATGTGTGTAAATGCACCCATGTCCCAAAATGCCCACGGAGTCAGAAGAAGGCTTCGGATCCCCTGGAACTGGAGTTACGGGAGGGTTGTTAGCCACCATGTGGGTGTTGGGAATTGAACCTGGGTCCTCTGCAAGAGCAGTCAATACTCTTAACTGCTGAGCCATCTCTCTAACCCGTAACTATTTCTTTAAAGATTAAAGAATAGCAAGGATTAATAATAGGAATATTTCAGTTCCCATCTCTGGATTCATTTTATCAATATCATAAAATAAGTGGGGTTTGGGGGAAATTGTTTGTATATGTATGAAAGGTACATAACATTTATTGAAGTTGTTTTATCCACGTTCTATCTGCTTAGAGCTTTTTTTAAAACTTCACATGTACTTTGAAACAAAAGACTCTTGTTTACCTCAGTTTTAATGTTAAGATCCTAGAATTATTAACATTAGTCTTTGTCGTTATAGGTAACCTTCCTTGAAGAAGTTACTGAGTATTATATAAGTGGTGATGAGGATCGCAAAGGACCATGGGAAGAATTTGCAAGGGATGGATGCAGGTTCCAGAAGCGAATTCAAGAAACAGAAGATGCTATTGGATATTGCTTAACATTTGAGCACAGAGAAAGAATGTTTAATAGACTCCAGAAACATGCTTCGAAGGACTTACACTGTTTTCCAGCAGTGTTAAGATGTGTGAACAGCCTGTAGGCCTAGCAAACACTATCTCTTACTGGAGAGGTTTCTTTTAAAGAGAGATATTGGCAGCTGCCCTTTAACATTTTTTTAAAAGAAGCAACTTTTCTCTAGTGGTGCAGGTTTTTTGGTTTTTTTTTTTTTTTGGTGACGTTTATCATTGAAAGCACCAAGGTTTCAAGCCAACTCTGACATTGAAGGATCTCTGATTTAATCCTCTCTTTCTTGGATGTGGGTTTTGTGAGCCAGTTCTTGACAGTGAAGGATCTCTGATCTTTCATCCCCTCTCTTAGTTGGATGTGGTTTTTGTTTGTTTGAGATCTGTCATGATATGTATGTACTCCTGGTTAGCCTAGGGCTGGCTATGTGGACCAGGCCAGCCTTGAATTTGTGATGATTTTCTAGCCTCTGCCTCCTGGGATTTATAGGTATTTGACTCCACACTCAGCTAGATGTGTTTTTAAGCATCCTTTGCGTGCTTGAAGTGAAAAGGGGACCTTTTAAATAATAATTTTGTGCTTTTCAAAACTTTTTTTTTTCTATGCCTGATGATACAGACCTATAATTGTAGTTACTTTGGAGACTGAGGCAGGAAGATAGAAAGTTCAGTTTGCCTAGGGTACATAGTGAGTTCAAGGCCAGCATAAATAGTTTAGCAAGATCTTATCTCAAAATGAAAATGAAGAAAAGAAGGGCTGGGAATATAGCTCAGTAGTAGCGTGAAGTTGCCTAGTGTGTGCAAGGCCCTATCTTCAATTCCCATGCTCTAAATAAAAATAAATATTTTCCTGGGAAACAATATTTATAGGGCTTACATCCCATATTTAGTTCTAATTTAAATTATGCATACTTATTTAAAATCTTTGGGCTCTTATGTGCTTTTCCCCCTTATATTCTGAAATTAATGAGCATTTATGTTTTTCTGTATATATGTATGTATCTGTGTACATATATATGTATATTATATATATATGTATGTATGAGGGATAGTGAGATAGGTTCTCACTTTGGCCTTGAGCTTATGGCGATCCTGCTTCAACTTCCTCAGTGATAGGATTACAGGCATGAGTCACTGTGCTTGGCTATATTTATTTCATTGATTTGACCTATCTACCTTAAGGCTGAAAATTATGTTGTATATGTTATCAACTTAAAGGACGTTATTGTGATACTTGTTTTTCTTTAAATAATGATCTGAAAGTGTGTGGTGGGATTCCTTTTTTTTTAAGGCATAGTCTCTTGGCCATAGCTGGACTTAAGCTCACTACTTAGCCAAGGATAACTTTGTGCTTCGTTCCTCTTGCTGGTACCACAAGTGTGTGTGCCACTACCACGCCCAGATTTTTTTTCTATTCAAGTTCTACTTAAATATGGTATCGCTTTTTTTTTTTTTCCCTTTAAATCATTGCCGACCTAGTACTTTGCTATCCAGACTAAACTGATCTTGCAGACTTGGTGAGCCTTCTGCTCCTGCTTCCCAAGGGCTAGGATTATAGGCATGCACCACCAGGGCCAGCTGGCCTGCCAAAGTTTAATATCTAATATATTTGATTTCTGTGCAAACTGTCCTTTGGAAAGGTTTCTATGTTGTAGTTCCCAGTGGCTCTTTGTGTCTTTCAATAGGTAGAAATTGTAAAACTCTCTAGAAAGTAATAATTGCATCATAGGTGTTTATTTTTTAAACTTAAAAGCCTAGAACTTTCTTTTGAGGGAGATGGGAGACATCTCAGAAATTCAGTTTTGTTTTATATACTCTTAACAGAAAACCAGTGTTATTAATACCATGCCTCAGCACTGTCACTTTTAAAACTTGTGGTAACACTGTAAACTTGGAACTGTGCAGTTGTGTGAAACGTAAAATAGAAACTTCAGTCAATGTCCAGGTTTATTGTATTTTAATGATGAGAGAAGCAGTAGGATGGTCCACTGTCAGGAAAGTGGAAACTTGAGGCATAACACCTAGAAAGTCTTGAGTGTCTTGAGCCCAGAGTTTACATTTGAATTGAAGTCTGCATTAATTGGGAATGGGTATGCTTTTTTAGTTAGCTTTACCTGGTGTGCATATGTCAGGTTGAGGTAATGTAACCACCTCTTTATCTGTCAGTTCCTAACTCTGTGTGCCTTCTGTTGGATAGTGGAGAAACATGGATCAAATAGATGACCACTTAATTCAGTGTGGGGTGAATTTTCTCAGAAGAGCTTGCAGGGTAACTACCTCAGTTTAAAATCCATCTGGTTTGCTCTAAAATCTGCCTCCAGTGTTAATATATGTTCATTCACACACTGAGAGTGCAGCACCATACAAGATGGACTTACTTTCACAGAACATTCTGTGCATTTTGTGCACCTCCACTTTAGGTAATCACGGAGTGCATTTGCAGAGTGCCATGGGAACAGGCTGGTTAGAAGCAGTGTCATTTGAAAAGCAGGCATCATTTTCCTAGGAAGACAAGATTTGTGACAATACATAGACATTCTTTTAAAACCGGACTGAAGCATAATGATTAATTGCAGACACTAGGTTGTTTGAGTTTCTGGGATCCAGCACCTGTGTGTATCTGAAAGTAATGAAACATCTGTACAGTCATTGTGTTTTGAAAATTGTTACCTGAGATTCCACCCTCACTTCACATGAGTAAAAGCCTGGTTGAAAAATATGCTGCCTTCCTTTAAAAGCGATCAGATGGTGGACAGAAGGATCTTTAAACACTGACTGAATGAGAAAGGAAATTGTCATTTTCATCCTAGTCCTAGATGTCAAATGCTCCCTCCAAAGGAAAAGGCCTTGGTGAAAGGAAGTGCTCAGCTGAACCTTTTACTCATCCCAGTCCTCTAATGGTGCTTTAAGGATCAGTGTAGCACATGAAAGACTTGTACAGACAGGTAAATTTTCCATTTCTGAGTGATGAAATGTGATAATTCTTTATCTATAACTTGAAATCAAAACTATCAGATTTTATTTTTTTATAATTTAAGGAAGGTGAAGTTAGGGGACTAGAAGATTTCTGAATTGACTCCTTCAGATCCAGTAATTTAAATATAACTAGTTGGGATTTTATAGTTAAAATTCTATTTGTATATAATTGTTAACTAATCTGTAAATTGTAATAAATATATTTGCAATTCTTAAATGCTGCGTGATACTTACTGGTTTTGGAATTATGGGGCAGGATTTTCCGGGTTAAATCAGTTTTGTAGAAGCACCTGTATCATACAGGGCACCTCAGCTAATGGAGGGGAGGAATGGGAAGAGGTAAATATAATTGCTAACTACATTTTAATGATAGGAAAACTTGGTTCTTAGAGTAGGAAAGTTGTTTTGTTTCTTTGTATGTTTTGTGACAGTTTTGCTATATATCCCAGGCCACCTGCTTCCGCCTCCTGAGAGCTATGATTACACAAGTGTGCTGCCACACCTAGCTGCTGGCAGTGGGATTGGTTTTGGTTTGGTTTGGTTTTTGAGACAGGCTCTCACTATATAATATGTCCTGACTAGTCTGAACTCAACTAGGTTGACCAGGCTATCCTTGAACTAGAGATTTGCCCACCTTTGCCTCTGCCTCTGTTTCTGCTGGAATTAAAGCTATGGTGTACCACCCCAGCTTGAGAGTCCCTTCTTAGAGGCAAGATTTCACTATAAAATTAGGACCAGCTCTCTAGCTCTGCTGTTGATCCCTTTCTTCTTCCTTTCCCCCTCCCCTCCCTTTCTCTTATCCCTCTTTCTCTTTGCTACTTTTCTTTCTTATGCTGGGGGTTGAATTCAGGATCTTGTGTACGTTGGGTAAGTATTCTACCACTTAGCTATATTCTCAACCTTTTTTTTTCACTTCACTAGAAAAATATATTTTTAAGCTTTGTTTCATGTGTTGTATGGCCAGATACCTGCAGAGGCCTGAAGAGGGCCTCAGATCTCCTGGAGCTGAAGCTATAGGAGGTTGTAAGCTACCTGATGGGTGCTGGGAACTGCAAGAGCAGCAAGTACTCTTAACCATTGAACCATCTCTCCAGCCCCTTTTACAGAAAGTTTAGAGCAACTGTTTAATGCTGATCTCAGAAATTTTGATCATTAAACAGATTTAGGGATATAGTCTGATATAGTCTTCTTTGGAACCTTGTTTGAACTTTTCTGTATCTTTAGAAACAATTTTTCTAGTGTATGTGTTTATGGTGTATGTACGTGTTAGTGTAGAGATATGCATGTATGTGCAAGCTGGTGAGGCCCAAGGTAGACTCTTTGATGGCTCTCCATCTTTGTGTGTGTGTGTGTGTGTGTGTGTGTGTGTGTGAGTGCACACATGCCACACTGCACATGAGGTCAGAGGACAGCTTTGTGGAATCATTTCCTTAGACCTTTATATGGGCTCTGGGGGTCACACTCTGATGGTGGTCAGGCTTAGATGGTGAGTGCTTTACCAGCTGAATCATTTTTTTTTTTTTTTGGAATAGGTTTTCCCCCTGGACCTGGAACCCCCC
>NW_008335444.1:7649717-7669450 GCF_000622305.1 Nannospalax galili | reverse complement strand
GTGTGTGTGTGTGTGTGTGTGTGTGTGTGTGTGTGTGTGTATGTGAGTGCACACATGCCACACTGCACATGAGGTCAGAGGACAGCGTATGTGCAAGCTGGTGAGGCCCAAGGTAGACTCTTTGATGGCTCTCCATCTTTGTGTGTGTGTGTGTGTGTGTGTGTGTGTGTGTGAGTGCACACATGCCACACTGCACATGAGGTCAGAGGACAGCTTTGTGGAATCATTTCCTTAGACCTTTATATGGGCTCTGGGGGTCACACTCTGATGGTGGTCAGGCTTAGATGGTGAGTGCTTTACCAGCTGAATCATTTTTTTTTTTTTTTGAGATAGGTTTTCCCACTGGACCTGGAACCCCTCCCTGCCTTTGCTTTCTAGGTGCTGGGAGTACAGGATTACACCTACCCACTTGTGACTCAAAAAAGAACAACCACAACAAAAAGTATTTATTTTGGTCTTTTTCAGACAGCATCTCCCTGTAGCCCCAGCTGCCCTGGAACTCACTATTGTAAACCAGGCTGGCCTCGAACTCAGAGAGAGCCACCTGCCTCTGCGCTGGGATTAAAGGCGTGTGCCATCACACCCAGCTTAAGAATTTATTTTTTATTTCATGTGTATGTATGTGTCAATGTGTGTGTATTATGGGTGGGGGGTGCATTCATGGAGGCCAGAAGGTTTCAGACCCCCTGGAGCTGGAGTTAGAGGTAGTTATGAGCCATGCAACATGGGACCTAACTCAGGTCCTCTGAAAGAGCAGTACAGACTTTTAAAAAATGTGTATGCATATTTTGCCTGCATTTAAGTGTCACACAGTGCCCACCAAAGCCAGAAAAGCATTGAACCCCCTAGAACTGGAGTTTCGGACAGTTAGCTGCCATGTAAGTACTAGGAACTGAACCCAGGTCCTCTGAAAGAGCAGCCAGTGCTCTTAACTGCTGAACCACCTCTCCAGCCCATGAAAAGGGTTTTAACAATCATTTAACTGATTGTATTAGTTACTTTTCTGTTGTGTGATAAAACACCATGACCAAGGTAACTTATAAAAAGAATTTAGTTGGCTTGGGTTCATAGGGTTAGAGCCCATAATGGCAGGGGAGGCATGGTGACAGAAATGGCAGGAACAGAAAGTCAGTTGATGACATCTTCAAACAGGCACAGGAAGCAGAGCAAGCCAGACTGGAAGTGGGCATGACAATATATTCTCAAAGCCTACCCCCTAGTGATGTACTTCCTCCAGCAAGGCTGTACCTCCTAAAACCTCCCAAAATAATGCCATCAACTAGGGACAAATTCTCATTCAAACCACTGCACTAGTCATAACATGAATGTTATCCATCTGAAATATTTCTACGTCAGTAAGATTTTTATGATCTTAGTTGAATGCTTTGTGGTCAAAACATTTGTCTTTTTCCTGAATTTGCTCCATGAGATTATGCCAGCTATTGCCAATCATGGTGGCACACACCTTTAATCTCAGCACTTGGGAGGCAGAGGCAGGTAGATCTCTGTGAGATTGAGGCCAGCCTGATCTACACAGCAGGTTCCAGGCCAGCTGTGGCTACAGGGAGACTCAAAAAACCCAACACAAAACAATAAAGAGTATGTCAGTTATGGCTCTTCATATACAAACAACGGCAGCAGGACATCGAGATCTCAAACAGGCAGAAGAGAACAGTGGGTCTTTCGTAGCCCTGTTCATTTTGAGGCTTCCCAATCAGGAGGGCTTATGGTGATTTGAACTGGTAGGTTCCACCAGCAGGTTTGACACCAGGAAATTATTTTTTTTAATTAATATGCACACATGTACATGTGTGTGCCATGTGAGTGCAAGTGCACCCAGAGTCCAGAAGAGGGTGTTGGATTCCTTGGGGCTGGAGTTCCAGGTGGTTGTGAGCCACCTAACATGGGTGCTGGGAACTGAACTTGGGTTCTCTGCAAGAGTAGCCCTAACAGCTGAGCCATCACTCCTGCCCAACACTAGGGAATTTAAAGTCTACGCATAACATGGAGAGGGTTGGGAGAGGGTACAGATTGGAGTTAACTGCATGAATGTTTTAACCACTCATAGACTTCATTTTTTTTCCTAATTTTTAAAAAAGTTTTGTGTGTATGAGTGTATTACCTGTACATGTGTAGGTGCACATATATCGTGCAATAACCTCAGAGGTCAGAAGAGGACGTTGGATCCCCTGGAACTGGAGTTACAGACAGTTGTTAGCTGTCATGTGGGTGCTGGGGATCGAACCCAGGTCCTCTGCAAGAGCAGCCAGTACTATTAACTGCTGAGCCATCTCTCTCCAGCCCCTTTTTTTGGTCTTTTGAGACAGGATCTCCCTATAGTAGGGGCTGGCCTAGAACTCATCATGTAGACTAAGCTGGCCTGGAACTCACAGAGAACTGCCTGCCTCTGCCTTCCAAGTGCTGGGATGAAAGGTGTGTGCCACTATGCCTGGCTTTTTAGTTTTGTTTTGTTTTGTTTTTGGTGTTTTTGAGACAGGGTCTCCCTGTAGTGGGGACTGGCCTGGAACTCACTATGCAGACCAGGCTGGCCTTGAACTCACAGAGATCTGCCTGTCTCTTCCTCCCGAGTACTGGGACTACAGGCTAGGACTACAGGTATAGGCCACCACGCCTGGCTCAGATCTTGTTTTCTTAATGGAGCTCATGCATTTATTAACTCTAAAGGTAAAAATCAAAGAGGTGTTTCAAAGTCTCAGAAGAGTGTTTTTGTTGGTGGTGTTGTTTTGTTTTGAGACAAAGTCTCCCTGTAACCCTAGCTGGCCTGAAACTTGCTATGTAGACTAGGTTGGCCTTGATCTCAGAGAGCTCCAACCATGCCTGCCTCCGAAGGGCTAGGACTAAGGTGGTGCACCACGCTTTGGCTGGAAGAGTTTTGAAAAAGATTCATGGGGATAGATGTTCTAAAATGGTTGTTTTTTTTTTTTTTTTTGGTTTTATTTTTTTTGTTCAGACAGGGTCATGATCACCATACTCCATAATTGGCCTGGAACTTGCTACGTAAATGGGGCTGGCTTTTGAAAAGTAGTTTTTAAATTTTATTTTATTTTTTAGTTTTATGTATATAAATGTTTTACCTGCATGTGTGTAAGGATACCCATGTCATGTAATGCCCGAGGAGGCTAGAAGAGGGCATTGGATGTCCTGGAACTGGAATTATGGATGGTTGTTAGCTGTCATATGGCTGCTGGGAACCAAACCAGAAGCCAGTGTGTTGGGGACTCCTGCTGTTTTGGGTTGTAGTCTTTCCATGTCTGGATAGCCGCATGCCGGCTCGGTGCGAATGGAAGGACTCCGTTTCTCAGCAGGGCGCCCCCCTACTCTCTTCCTGACTCATCTTTGAAGTAGCTGTCACAGATACATGGCCTCTGGCATAGGAATTGCCAGGTTTTCCTGTGTGATAATCAAGCAATGTCTGACAGCCTGGTGGAAGCCCACCACCACATGTAAATGGAGCATCCTAAAAGCACCTATCAACTAAGGCTTTTGCCACTGCCCCCACAGTATAAATATCCTGGTTTCCCCTTAATAAATCAGAGTTGCATCAGGAGCTGTGTCTGAAGCTGTATCACTGAATCCTGCATTTCCCCGGAGGGGGCTGTCCCTTCATGAACAAGGACTCCCGGAGATTCTGCTTTCGCCATTCCCGCACCTCCTCACGTGATCCCGCGGCCGGCGGATCTCGTACCTCGAGGGAGTGCCCGGTGGCATAGAATGGAACCCACCCGGGCAGCTGACAGTGGTCCTCTAGAGCTGCCAGCCCCCGCCAGCCCCGGTAGCTGTGGAGAGCCTCAGCAAAGCGGAGAAACAGGGACCCGAACAGCAGACGCGGTGCGCGACACGCCGCACCCCAGTGGCTCGCGGGAGACGGGCGCCACGCCCAGCAGCTGGCGCTCCGAGATCCCTGCGACCCATACCAGTGCCCTTTTTTTTTTTTTTCGGTCCTTTTGAGACAGGGTCTTCCTGTAGCCTCAGCTGGCCTGCTCACTACGTAGACAAGGCTGGCCTTGAACTCACAGAGATCTGCCTGCCTCTGCCTCCCAAGTGCTGGGACTAAAGGCATATGCCACCATTCCCAGCTGCAGCCAGTGCTCTTAACTACTGAGCCATCCCTCTAGCCCAAATAAATTTTTTAAAATTTTATTTATTATTTTTTAATTTTATGTGTATGAGTGTATTGCCTGCATGTATGTGAGTGCACCCATGTTGTGCAATGCTGCAGAGGTCAGAAGAGAGCTTCGGATTCCCCTTGAACTGGAGTTAAGGACGGTTTGTAGCTGCCTTGTGGGTGCTGGGAATCGAACCTGGGTCCTCTGCAAGAGCAGTCAGTGCTCTTAACTGCTGAACCATCTCTCCAGCCCCCTAAAAAACAAAACAAAACAAAAACACGTCAGGGTGTTGGAGAGATGTATATGAGTGTGTTGGCTGCATGTGTATAAGTACACTTGTGTTGTTCAATACCCTTGGAAGTCAGAAGAGGGCTTTGGATCCCCTGGAACTGGAGTTACATGTTCAGTGATTGAGAGCACTGGCTGTTCTTCCAGAGGACCCGGGTTTGGTTCCCAGGGCCCATATGGTGGCTGATGAACACAAGTAATTCCAGTTCCAGGGTATCTAACGTCCTCTTCTGACCTCCATGGGCATTGCACAACATGGGTGTGCTTGCATACATGCAGGCAAAACTTAAATAAAATAAATTAAAAAAAAATTTAATAGCCAGGCCTGGTGGCTCATGCTTCCAATCCCAGCACTGGAGGCTGAGGCAGGAAGAGTGCTGTAAGTTTGACCACCCTGGGCTACAGAGAGACCTGTCTCAAAAAAACAAAACAAAACAAAACAAAACAAAACAACATAGGGCTGGAGAGATGGCTCAGCGGTTAAGAACACTGGTTGTTCTTGCAGAAGACCCAGGTTTGAATCCCAGCACCCATGTGGCAGCTAACAACTGTCTGTAACTTCAGTTCCAGGGGATCCGATAGCCTCTTCTGACCTCCTCGGGCATTGCATGACATAGGTGCACTTACCTACATGCAGGCAATACACGTATACACATAAAATAAAAAAATAATAAAATATTAAAAGGAAAAGCATAAAAAAGCAAATTATCATGAGAAGACAAGCTCCTCTTTGGGTCTCAAATATCATCTTTGAGACAGTTGATGACCTTGCTATTCCCTGTGCTTTCCTTTCCTTTTCATATTATTGAAGTTAGAGGTTCACTCTGACACACTTTTAGTTGTTTCTTGGCTACTTCCCCACCTGTCTGTAAACTCCATGACAGTAGGGATCTTGTTATGAGCTAGGGTCCAGAACTGTGGACTGTTGACTGTGTTAATAATTGTCTTAAAGTCTCTCATATAGCCTTTGTTGAAATTTAATTGATACAGCAATGTCTGATCAGAAAAAAACAGGCCACAGTCATGGATGAAAATAGACACAAAACTCGAAGGCTCTTAGAGAAAAGCTACAGTAAGCGCTAACTAAATTTGTAGAATGTAATTATAAAATTCAGTGTGGCTTGGGGATACCATATCCACTAATTTGAATGTCATTAATAAGGTGCATGTTAATTTATGAATTTAATATGTGAGAAAATCAGTGGGGGCCGTTCTTTTCCATGATTAATATATATTGGAGTTACCAGAGTATCTATCACACTAGAGGTTTAAAACGCGGACATTGGGTTCCTAGTGATGTTGTGTGTATTCCACCAGATGGCGATAACTCACCATCTCAGGGTGCTGATGGACGCCTGCGGTTACTAATTTAATGCAGTTGTGGCCTTGGAGGTTTCCCTCCCTGGGTAAACAAACCTTGCTTATCCCTGACCCAAGGCTCATTCAGACCTGCCTGGCTCACTGTGACTCCTCCCTTTTTGTGGTAACTGCCCAAAAGTTGGGTTGTTCTTTATCAGAGAACCAAGATTTATATTTGAACACAAACAAATGAGCCCATTCTTCCTGATCAACACAGAGTGAGCACGGTGATGTGGGAGATGGTGAGAGATGTAAAGAGCTAAGGGAAGGACAGCTGCTGTACTTGTGTTTTCCCAGCTGCTGTGTGGTGGCTTTCATGGATGTGCAGATTGTTTTCTATTGCGTTTGGTGAATCTGAGCTGTCATTCGAAGGGAGAAGGGAGAGAATGCCCTGTTGCTCTCACACAGAGAACTTGTGAGTCTGAAGACCAGCCTACAAGGAGGGAAAAGCCTCAAGCACCATTTGGTTGGTTTTTTTTTTTTTTCTGAGAACTGCATGGACAAGTAGACCTAGGATTGTCTTTAGATTAGTATTGGCTCTACATGAGCCAAAGTCAAACCTAGGAGAGAGGTTGTCCCTGAGTCACTCCTAGGTGTGCAGATGGAAGGTCTTGTGTCTTTGTATATAATTTCCCTGTGCCTGCAGTGACCCAGGAACTCACTGTGTTTCGGGGCTGCATTTCCTCCTTTGTTCTGCTTGATTTGACTGCATGGACAGGGTGGGGTTCTTTTGCTTTGTCTAGGAATTTGCATAGGAAGTTTTCTTTTAAAAAAAAATTCTGATTGCCACATTTTTAGACATCTTTAAGTAGATCCCCTTCCTCCAGACAATTTGCCAAAAATGACAACTCAGTTGACCTGGGGTGTACCCCCAGTTGCCTGAGGGAACAGTGCTTTTTTAGAGGCAGGTCCTGCTGGGGAGTCAAGGGCAGAAGCAGGTACATTTGCAGCAGTTAATTTCCCAAGTTGTATCCAAGGGGATGACAGGATAGTTAAGCTAGTGTCCCTTCTTTTTTAAAAATTATTTTATTAGCCGGGCGTGGTGGTGCACGCCTTTAATCCCAGCACTTGGGAGGCAGAGGCCAGCGGATCTCTGTGAGTTCGAGGCCAGCCTGGTCTACATAGCAAATTCCAGATCATCTGGGGCTACAGGGAGACCCCTGTCTCAAAAAGACCAAAAAAAATTTTTATTTATTTTATTTTATGTGTATGAGTGTATTGCCTGCATGTAATGTGAGTGCCCCTGTGTTGTGCAATGCCTCAGAGGTCAGAAGAGGGCATCGAATTCCCCTGGAACTGGAGTTAAGGACAGTTCCCATGCTGGGAATTGAACCCAGGTCCTCTGCAAGAGCAGTCAGTGCTCTTAACTGCTGAGCCATCTCTCCAGCCCCTCCAGTGTCCCTTCTTATCCCTCCCACTTGGCATAGACCTCCGCAGTTCCTTTGAGAATATGTTCCTTCTTTGGTCAGGTTTCTTCTTTCCTGTAAAGGCTCTCCTGATGATGACACCATCTCTGGACCTGAAGAGTTCATCATCTTTTAATGACTGTAGCAGCCTGTACACCCAAACACTGCTCATACCAGGTCAAGGTATAATGTCACTGCAGAAACACAACCACAATCAAAATTTCCCTTCTTGCTCTTTCATGGTCAACTTCCATTCCAACCTTAAGCTTTTGGCAACTGTGTATCTGCATCGGTTTATTTATTTATTTATTTATTTGTTTATTAGCTAGCTGAGTGTATTGCTTGCATGTATGTAAGTGCACCCGTGTCGTGCAATGCCTGTGAGGACAGAAGAAACCATCGGATCCCCTGGAACTGGAGTTACGGACAGTTGTTAGCTGTCATGTGGGTGCTGGGATTCGAACCCGGGTCTTCTGCAAGAACAATCAGTGTTCTTAACCACTGAGCCATCTCTCCAGCCCCAGTTTTTATTTTTATCTTTTTTTTGGAGACAGTGTCATATAGCCCATGCTAGCCTAAAACTCATTGTGTAGTTGAAGATAACTATAAATTTCGGACCCTCATGCTCCCACCTCCAAAGTTCAGGCATTACAGGCTTGTGCTACTCTAAGAGGTTTACATGCAGTTTAAATTAAAAAAAAAAAATTGTGTGCATGTATGTAAGTGTACCATGTGTGCAATCCCACAGAGACCAGAAGAGGGCATGGATCCCCTGGAACTGGGGTTACAGACAGTTGTTAACCACCATGTGGGTGCTGGGACAAGAACCTAGGTCCTCTTCAAGAGCAGCCAGTGCTCTTAATCACTGAGCCATCTCTTCAGCTTCTGTATACAGTTAAAAAAATACATTCTTTTTTGTTTTTTTCTTTAACATTCTAGGCCTGGTTATGATAGCACATGCCTTTGATCCCAGCACTCAGGAGGCAGAGGCAGAGGCAGGCAGATAGGGCTATGTTTAGAGCTATATCGCAAGTTCTTGGTCATCCAGGGCTACATAGTGAGACCCTACTCAAAATACAGGCATACATAAATAATAAATATTCTAGAAATAACTCCCTTGATGATATATATGTTTTGAAAATATTTTCTCCTAGTCTGTGTCTTGCTTTTTCATGTTTTGGGAGGGTCTTTTTTTTTTTTTGGTCTTTATGAGGCAGGGTCCCTTGTAGCCCCAGTGGGCTTGGAACTTGCTATGTAGACCAGGCTGGCCTTGAACTCACAGAAATCTGCCTGCCTCTGCCTCCCAAGTGCTGGGACTAAAGGTGTGCACTACCTCACCCGGCTTTGTTGCTTTGTTTTAAGATTTATTTTATTTGATGTGTATCTGTGTGTACTTGAGTGTCTGTTTATGTACCACATGTGTGCAGTACCCAAAGAGATCAGAAGAAGGTGTCAGATCCACTGGAGCTGGAGTTTCAGGTGCTTATAAGCCACCCAATCACCCAATAAGGATACTGGGAATCAAACTCAGGTTCTCTGAAAGAATAGCAAATGATTTTAACTGTTGAGCCCATCTCTCCAGCCTTTATTTTATTTTATTTTATTATTTTATTTTATTTTATTTATTTTTTGGTCATCACCCTGTAGCCCCAGCTGTCCTGGAGCTCACTACGTAGACCAGGCTGTCCTCGAACTCACAGAGATTGGCCTGCCTCTGCCTCCAGAGTGCTGGCAATAAAGGTGTGTGCCACCACCCACGGCTAGCCCTGTTTATTTTTTAGTTAGGGTCTCACTAAGAAACTCAGGCTGGCTTCAAACTTTCAGTCTCCTGCTTCAACCTTCTTGAGTGCTGGGATTATAGGCATGTGCCACCACACCCAGATCTACTTGAAATTTATTTTCTTTTTAAACTTAAAAAAAATTGTTTATTATTTTTGTTTTATATGTATGAGTATATATACACTCATACATATAAAATAAAACCTCTGTGGGTTTAAGTGTACCCACAGAGGTCAGAAGAAGGTGTTGGGGTCCCTGGCACTGGAGTTATAGACAGTTGTTAGCTGTCATGCAGATGCTAGGAATCAAACTTGGGTCCTCTGCAAGAATAGTGAATGCTCTTAACAGCTTAGCCATCTCTCTAACTTCCTCTTTAAATTTTTTTTAATTAAAAAATTTTATGTATATGAGTGTATTGCCTGTATATATGTAAGTGCATCTGTGTTGTACAATGCCCCCCAAAGTCAGAAGAGGGTGTCAGACCCCCTGGAACTGGAGTTACAGACAGTTGTTAGCTGCCATGTGGGTACTGAGAACTGAACCCAGGTCCTCTGCAAGAGCCACCATTGCTCTTAACCACTGAGCCATCTCTCTAGCCCCTAATTTTAGTTTTGATACAGGGCTCTCAGTGATCCCCCTGTCTCTGCCTCCCAAGTGCTGGGATCAAAGTTGTGTGCCACCACGCCCAGCTACCATGCACAGCTTTTATTTGAATTTTAAAACCAGCTTTCTTCTCTTTTCTTTCTTTCATTTTGGGGATACTTGGGATTGAACCCAGGACTTCGCTCCTGGTAAGAGCTTTGTTGTGGGGCAGATGTGGCAGCAGGAAGGTGAGGCAGCTAGTCTCAGGTCCACAGGAAGCAAAGAGAGACGCATGCAGAGAGATGCACACTGGGGTGCTGTCATGCCAAATTTTTCCCTGAGAGACCCAAAAACACTCTCTGGGATACCAGAGAGCACGATTCTAACTAAACCATCACAATGTTCCTCTTAAGTTACAGTTTGGGGAATAAGAATATTTATTTGGGCTTGCCAACATAGTTTATGCTATTTGGAAGAGGATCACTTACAAAGGCATGTGCACCCATGAGCTCTTTCTCTCCCACATTTGGGATCGGCACCATTGACACTGCTGCAGGCTCCGCTTCCCAGATGGCAAATCCCCTCCTTCTTTTCCCAGTGTGCTCAGCGTTTCCCATGTCCTTAGCATCTTTCAGTATCTTCAGCATCTCTCAGCGTCTTCAGTGTCTGTCCTTAGACCCTCCCCCCTCATGCAATTGAAGCTGACTGATGGGCTGGGAGGAGTGACTGTCTCAGAGGACATGCCTACCCAACACTCCACCCCTTCCTCTGGCTCTTAGAATCCTTCACCAATCTTCTGCAAGGATCCCTGAGCCTTGGAGGCAGTGACAGATGCAGGGCGATATTTCTTTTATCACGGCGAGATATTGACCTCTCGGGCCTCCCCATTATTCATCTTCAAGATGCGGCCACTGATCCATCACAGTGGTGTCTCCTCTACTATAAAGACAAATGGAAGAAAGCAGACATATCTAAACAAACATGGGTGCAAATACAAATGCCTAGAAGATACCCTAGCTGGCGTACCATATTTATCAAACAGAATAATTGCAATGGCTTCCCCACTGGGGTCTATAGCTTTCCTTGACACAGGGGGTTGGCCTGGTCTACAGCACCAGATGTGTGTTCCACCCCTAGGAGCAGGCCTTATCCAATTAGAAATTTGTTGGTTGTATGTATGTTAGTCCAGCCATTATTGCACCAGCAGGTATTGCTTGGCATGTCAATAGTGTGCAGCACGCAGGGTCCATTGTTGAGCAGAATCATAGGGGATGCTTTTCCCCCAACCATCTGCATAACACCTTCTGGCACCATGAAAGCCAACCATCCAGCGGCATGGAGTTTTCAGCTTAGTCTTGGCTCCATCTTTCCTTCTCCTGTGCTCACATTATGCAGTGTCTTCAGCAACATGGCCTTACCGACCTTTTCCAATATATAACCAGCATTAGTGGCAATAGCATTGGTTAATTTGAGGCTCTCTAGGATCTCTCACCAACAGCTCATGGATGGGGGCAACCCACCCCTGCTACTGTAATTTTTTCTTAACAGTTGTACAGTTTTGGGAACTGCTGTTTTTATTTTCATATAGGATTAGGTGTTGTAGGCTTTTTCCAACACCTGTCCCTCTTTTTGGTCCTCCAACCCCTGCTAATCATGGGAGCTTCCATTGGTGATGACCAAGTATCTTTAATGCCTTGCACAAACCATTCCATTAGGGACTGCTCCCCCTGTATTGGCCTAGGTTAAACAGACTATGTCTCAAGGATGGATGGGTGGTGCTATAACTCAGCTCCGATGCTTCTGAAGACTTAAACTAATATCATTTGCTCCCATGTCTCATACCCTCACAAGCCACATGGTTAGGAGGCTCTCTAATTGCTTGTTTGGAAAGTCCTTCCTAGTACCAACAGCTCCAGTGTGGAGTATTTTCTGCTGGCTACAGTACTGTTAAGGCTTTTATCAGTCAGCACATTGCTTTTTGCCTAGGTCCTTTGACTCCTTGTCCCCTAACCTTAGGCAAGTTTCTCTCTTCTGTGGTTTATTTGCAAGTTCTGAGGCTAAGATGGAATTTGCCAGCAATGCCTTAGTCTTTTCAGCCTCCTCTGAGGCTATCCCCTTTGCCTTGGACAACTCTTTTATCATGCAAAGAAGTGACCAAGCCACCTTAGCAACAATTTGTTTTTCTTTGGATTCCCCTTTTGCTTCCAAGGCTTGTAAAATTTTGTCTAGACTGTCTACAGTCCTAAGAATTTTCATACACACATGGCAACACCCCCCCATTGCTTAAGCAGCTGAGCTATTTTACCTCATTTACAGGATGGCCCCCATTCCTCCTCCGGGATCGGTCGCATTGATGCACTGGACGCCTCACGGAGTCTATCTCTGCCTACCAGGTTCAGGGATTTGAGCCCATGGCTCCTGCCAGCTTCTCCCTATTCAAGACATCCCCACTGTTTTTTTTCCAGACTCCTGTGGTTTGTCTATCCTGCCGACTATGCCACTTTTGCAAATTTTCCCCTGAGAGACCCACCCACGCTCTCTGGGATCCCAGAGAGCATGATTCTAACTAAACCATCACATGTTCCTCAAGTTACAGTTTGGGGAATAAGAATATTTATTTGGGCTTGCCAACATAGTTTATGCTATTTGGAAGAGGGTCACTTACAAAGGCATGCACACCCATGAGCTCTTTCTCTCCCACAGTTGAGATCTGCACCATTGGTACTGCTGCAGGCTCCGCTTCCCAGATGGTGAATCCCCTCCCTCTTTTCCCAGTGTGCTTAGTGTTTCCCATGTCCTTAGCATCTCTCAGCATCATCAGTGTCCATCCCCAGACCCTCCCACCTCATGCAGCTGACTGATTGGGTGGGAGGAGTGACTGTCTCAGAGTACATGCTTACCCAATGGGCACCTAGCTGAAATTTTTATTAGATATTCCTTCTTCCTGAACCTTTCCCCAACTTGCTGGTGATAGTACCCAGGGCCTCTCACTCACATTAGGCAAGTGCTCTGCCACTGAACTGCATGTCCAACCTCTGAAGAGCTTCTTTACCAATTCTTTTTTTTTTTTAAATCTTTATTTTATGTGAATGAGTGTATTGCCTTCATGTATGCACGTGCACCCGTGTCATGCAATGCACTTGGAGGTCAGAAGAAGGCCTCAGAACTGGAGTTACAGACAGCTCTGAAGCTGGAGTTATGGACAGCCGTGTGGGTGCTGGAAATTGAACTCCTGTCCTCTGCAAGAGCAGTCAGTGCTCTTAACTGCTGAGCCATCTTTATCAATCCTTTTTTTTTTTTTTTGGCTCTTTTTGAGACAGGGTCTCCCTGTAGCCCCAGCTGTCCTGGAACTCGCTACGTAGACCAGGCTGGCCTTGAACTCACAGAGATCCACCCACCTCTGCCTTCTGAGTGCTGGAATTAAAGGTGTGCACCCTAGCTCACAGTTTTTTTTTGTAGTAAATTTGCCGCTACTGATTTCTCTCAGATTCAGTTTGTCTGAAAGACTTTACTTCATTGAATGGTATTTTCACTGGCTATGGAATTCTAGGCTGATGGTATTCTTGTATTCTACTTTACAGATATCACTTCTTTGTCTTATTGAGCTTTATTTTGAATGGACATAACTTTTTATTTATTTATTTATTTGGTCTTTTTTTTTTTTAATTTTATGTGTATGCTGCATGTAGGTAAGTGCACCCATATTGTGCAATGCCCCTGGAGGACAGAAGACGCTGTCGGATCCCCTAGAACTGGAGTTACGAATAGTTGTTAGCTGCCATGTGGGTGCTGGGATTCAAACTTAGGTCTTCTGCAAGAACAACCAGTGTTCTTAACTGCTGAGCCATCTCTCCAGCCCCTTATTTGGTCTTTTTGAGGTAGGGGCTCCCTGCAGCTCCAGCTGTCCTGGAACTCACTATGTATATCAGGCTGGCCTTGTTACTCACAGAGATCCACCTGCCTCTGCCTCCCAAGTGCTGGGACTAAAGGCATGCACCACCAGGCCCAGCTAAAAGTAACTTTATCTTTAAAATTTATTTTTAATTATGTGTATGAGATGGGGTATGTGCACATGAATTTGGGTGTCTTCAGAGACTAGAGGAGTAGGGCCCCCCAGAGCTGGAGTTAGAGGCAGTTGTGACTGTCTGACATGGGTGCTGGGAACTGAACTACTGCAAGAGCAGTACCTACTCTTAAGTGCTTTAATGAGCTTTTAAGGTCTCTAAGTCCCTCATTTTGTGGTAGGTCTGGTGGAGTTAAAATGTCAAACATAGCATGTGTCTGCCTCCTCGGGTCCACTGTCCATCTGTCTTTTCCCAATAAAAAACTCCAAGCTTTCTTTAGGGATTATTAGCATGTGTAATGCTTTCTGTCATTTTTTCCTTGTGGCATCACACACTGGCCAATCATCTGCCTTTGACTTTGAACTTAATATCAGTTTTTTTTTTTTGTTTGAGGGATTTTTTTTTTACATTCATTTATTTAGTTTGTGTGTGTGTAGGTACATACATGCCATAGCATACATGTGGTCAGCAGACAACTTTCAGAAATTCCTTCCATCCTTTGGGTCCCAGGATCAAACTTAGGTAGTCAGGCTTTGCCCACTGAACCATCTTACTGTGTTTTTTTATTTTTGAGACAAGGTGTCAATAGCCCAGGCTGCTCTTGAACTTCTAATCGTTTTGTCTCTACCTCTCAAGTGCTAGAATTACAGGCATGCACCATGAAGCCTGAAACCCTAATATCACTGCTACATGATTCTATAGTTCTCTGTAGTCTTTCGTAGGTCACCATTCTCCTTTGCCTACTCAACCCGTGTCACTTTGAGAGACAGTTCTCTCTCGTTTCCTTCCTATAACTCTTTTTAGTGTTGTGAAGAGAACTTGGACACTGGTCCAGGAAAAAGTTGGGCTTAAATCCCAGTTTCTCATGGCTACCAGCTGTGTGCTCTGAGTAAACTATTCTAGTCTTAAGAGGCCACCTGTAAAATTTGAATAGCGTCCCTTACAGTAGTTGGAAGGGTTACATTAGATAGCACTGGATTTGGTGTATAATATTAAACACTGACAGATAGTATATACTGTGTGGTATGTAGCTATGTCTCCCAGCTTAGAGATGATGGATTTGAAGCATGGTAATCTCCCCAAGTTACACAATTTGGGAATGGCAGAGAGCTAGGGGTTAAACCCAGCCTGTCCAGAGTCCATGTCTTTACCTCCATGCTTCATTCTTTTGCATGAATACTTATTCCTTCTCTTTGAATTAGGTGAGATGAGATTTGGACTTTGAAAAATGAGTACTGCTGATGATATGAGTATTGGGTCTAGGGGCAGTTAAAGGTAGGGAGGAAAGGGACATTTCAGGTAGGGAAAATAGAAGGATAGAGAAGGATAAGATTTGTTCTATGGGTCTTCATGATACAGTACTGTGAATGTCGTGCTAGCAAATTTGGTCTGTGTTGGGGCTAGAGAGATGACTCAGTGGTTAAGAACACTGGTTGTTCTTGCAGAAGACTGGGGTTCGAATCCCAGCAGATAACAACATGGCAGATAACAACTGTCTGTAACTCTAGTCCCAGGGGATCTGACATCCGTGGGCATTGCATGACACAGGTGCACTTACCTACATGCAGGCAATACATGCATATACATAAAATAAAAATAATAAATAATTTTTTTTTAAAAGTTAAAAGAAAAAAAAATTTGGTCTGTGTCATCTTACATAAAGTGACAAGCCATCAGGGGAACGACATGGCCAGAATGGTTTCTTTTAGGATAATTGTTCAATCATTTGACAGATTGACTGAACTGAGGAGCAACTAGAATAAAAAGACAAAATGGAATATTCTAGTACAAGTATAGGCATGAAGTAATGAGTTCAGACAATGCAATGGCTAAACAAGAAAGCATGAGCCACAGATACAATTGTTGGTAGGACTTAGTGGCCTACTAGAAAGAAGTCACAGTTGGTTTCTTATGCTTGGTGATGAGGCGTGACATGGATGGTGTTACTGAGAAGGGATTCTGACATATGAGTTTGGTGGAGCAGACATAAGAGTTATGAACATTTTTGGAAGTAGTGAGGTAGGCTCTCTAGGGGAGGAAGAAAGAAGGGCTGATGGGGAGAGAGATAGAATTCATAGACCAGAGTGAAGTATTTCCCTGAGCTGAAGATGGCATGGGGGTTTAAGGAGGACTTGCGAAATTCTGGAATCACTCCACTCCCTCAAATCTCACGAACCTTTCTTCTCTATCCTTTCCACAAGTACAAGCTTGGCTGAGAAGCAGCCAAACCTTTGAAGAATTATGAAGGCAGCAAAATAAAGAAGGAAATGAAAAAATCAGTGAGCCAATTAGAAACAACAGGAGAAAGCCTCACTGATAGCATGAATGAAATGGAGCAGAATATCAACACTGGATGACAAAGTTGAAGAATTGGACTGCTCAAGCAAAGATTATGAAAAAAAATTTAAAAACCATAGGAATGGAATATGCAGGAAATGTAGGACACCATGAAAAGACCAAAGTTACTCATCATAGGCATAGAGGAAAGAGAAGAATTTCAGGTTAATGGTATTGACCAGATCTTAAACAGGATTGTAGAAGAGAATTTCCAAAATTAAGGAAAGACATGCCCATACAAATACAAGAAGCACATAGAACACCAAATAGACAGGATTAGAAAAGAAACTCCCACAGCATATCATAGTAAAAACACTAAATGGACAGAACAAAGAGAGAATACTGAAAGCTGCAAAAGAAAAACAACTCACATATAAAGGAAAACCCATCAGAATTACAGCTGACTTATCACTATAAACAATGAAAGCCAGAAGAGCTTGGACCAAAGTATTCCCAGTTCTAAATGACCATAGATGCCAACCCAGAATACTTTACCTAGCAGAAATGTCTATTACGGTTGAAGGGGAAAGAAAAATCTTCCATGACATGAACAGGCTGAAAGAATACATGTTCACAAAACCCGCCCTTCGAAGAATACTTGAAGTAATACAAAGAATGGAGAAAGGAACAAATATACCCTAGGGGCAATAGAAAGAAACTAAATGAAGATATAATTGTGGAAACACAAAATTAGACAAAGAATGCAAACAGAAATAAAAATGATGGCAACCAATACACATCTTTCAATAATAACTTTAAATATCAATGGACTGAACTTCCTAATCAAAGGACACAGGCTAGTTGAATCGATTAAGAAATAAAATCTGTGCCAGGCATGGTGGCCCACACCTTAATCCCAGCACATGCGAGGCAGAGGCCAGGTTGATCTTTGTGAGTTCCAGGCCAGCCTGATCTACATAGCTAGTTCCAGGTCAACTGGGGCTACAGGGAGACCTTGTCTCAAAAAGACAGACAAAAAACAAAATCCATCTCTTTGCTGTCTGCAAGAAACATTCTTCACCTTCAAGGACAGGTACTACCTTAAGGTAAAAAGATGGAAAAGAATATTCCAAGCAAATGGCACTAAGAAACAAGCAGGGATTGCAATTCTAATATCTGACAAAAATACACTTTAAACTAAAACTAATCAGAAGACATAAAGAATGTCACTTCATTCTGATCAAAGGAACAATTAACCAAAAAGATACTACAATCATGAACATAATGGCACCAAACTCTGGTGCACCCAAATTCATGAAAACAACACTTGTACACTTTAAGACATAGATTAACCCCAACTCAGTAATAGTAGGGGATGTCAGTACTCCACTGTCTCCATTAGACAGGTCGACCAAAGAATCAACAGAGAGACATCTGAATTAAATGATACCATACATCAAATGGACCTAACAGACATCTACCAAATATTCCATCCAAGCACTGAAGAATACACTTTCTACTCAGCACTACATGGAATGTTCTCAAAAACTGATCATACGGGGACACAAAAAAATCTCAACAAATACAGAAAAATTGAAATAATTCCATGCATTCTACCAGACCATGATGCAAAAAGTTTAAAATGAACACCAAAAGAAGCCCTAGTAACAAATATAAAAAAAATTTTTTTTAAGGGGCTAGAGAGATAGTTCAGTGGTTAAGAGAACTGACTGCTCTTGCAAAGGACCCAAGTTCAATTCCCAGCACCCACATGGTGGCTAATGACCATCCATAACTCCAGTTCCATGGGAATCCAGTGCCTTCTTCTGACCTCTGTGGGCATTGCAGGACAAGGGTGCACTTACACACATGCAGGCAATACACTCAATACACATAAAATAAAAATAGTAAATAAAATATTAAAAAAAGAAGCCCTAGTAATTACTGGGTGATGAATGGGTCAAAGGAGAAATTAAGAAATAAAAGTATTCCTGGAATTAAATGAAAAGGACAATATAACATAACAAAACCTCTGGGACACTTTAAAAGCAGTCCTAAGAGGGAAGTTTATAGCTCTGAGTGCCTACATTAAAAAATCAGAAAGAGGGGTTGGGGATTTAGCTCAGTGGTAGAGCGCTTGCCTAGCAAGCATAAGGCCCTGGGTTTGGTCCTCAGCTCCAGGAAAAAAAATCAGAAAGAGCACAAATAAATGACTTAACATTGCAACTCAAGACTCTGGAAAGTCAAGAACAAATGAAACCCAAACCCAGCAGAGGAGAAGAAATAACAAAAATCAGGGTAGAAATTAATGAACTAGAAACAAAGAAAACAATACAAAGAATCAATGAATGTAAGAGCTGGTTCTTTGAAAAGCTAAACAAGATAGACAGACCCTTAGCCCAGTTAACCAAAAGAAAGAAAGAGCAAATCCGGGCTGGGTATGGTGGCGCACGCCTTTAGTCCTAACACTCGGGAGGCAGAGGTAGGTGGATCTCTATGAGTTCAAGGCCAGCCTGGTCTACATAGTGAGTTCCAGGATAGCTGGGGTTATAGGGAGACCCTGTCTCAAAAAGACTGAAAAAAAAAAAGCAAATCTGAATCAACAAAATCAGAGATAAAAGGGAAAACATCACAACAGACACCTAAAAGGTCCAGAACATTATAAGGGAATACTTTAAAAATCTATACTGTATTAAATTTGAAAACCTAAAATAAATGGATGGATGGATATCTAAAATCATGAGACCCACAAGAGATCAAGAGTTTAAACAGATCCATAACATATAAGGAAATTAAAACAGTAATACTAAACCTCCCGATTAGAAAAGCCCAGGCCTAGATGTATTTACAGAAGAATTCTACCAAACATTTAAAGATGGTCTGCAACCAATACTACTTAAATTGTTCAAAAAGACAGAAACAGAGAGAGAAATCCTAAATTCCTTTTATGAGTCCGGCATCACTCTAATACAAAAACTACCTAAAAATACAACAACAACAACAAAACAAAACAACCCCCCCCAAAAACAACAAAACAAAACTATACAGACCCATATCCTTAAGGAACATAGATGCAAAAATTCTCAACAAAATACTTTCAAACTGCATACAGACACACATCAAAAGACCATTCACCATGATCAAGTAGACTTTATCCCAGAGATACAGGGATGGTTCAATATATGCAAGTCAAAAAAATCATAAATCATATAAATGGACTCAAAGACAAAAATCACATGGCCATCTCAATAGATGCAGAAAAAGTCTTTGATAAAATTCATCACACATTCATGATAAAAGTCCTAAAGATAATTGGACTGGAGGGAACATACTTCAACATAATTAAAGTTACATATACAACAAACCCACAGTCAACATCATTCTAAATGGAAAAAAACTGGAAGCATTCCCATTAATATCAGGAACCAGATAAGGATGTCCACGATCTCCACTCTTTTTCAATACAGTGCTTGAATCTCTTGCTAGAGCAATAAGACAAGAGAAAGAAATTAAAGGAGTACTAATTGGAAAAAGAAGAGGTCAAACTATTCCTTTCTGCAGATGACATGATACTGTACCTAAGAGATCCTAAAAATTCTACCAGAAAACTCCTAGAACTGATTAACACTTTCAGTAGGCAGGTTACAAAATTAATGTACAAAAATCAGTAGCCTTTCTATATACCAATAACAAGCAATCAGAGAAAGAGTATGTGGAAACCATCCTGTTCACAATAGCCTAAAAAATATCTCTGAATAAACCTGACCAAAGACATCAAAGATGTCTACAATGAAAAATTTAAATCTTTAAAGGAAGTTGGTGGCATGCACCTTTAATTCCAGCAGTTGGGA
>NW_008335444.1:7647083-7649398 GCF_000622305.1 Nannospalax galili | reverse complement strand
AACAACATGATATTGACACAAAAATAGACCCCTAGATCAATGCAACACAATTGAAGACCCAAACAGGAGTTCATATAATTTGAGGCACCTGATATTCTGCAAAAGTGTTAAGAACACACAATGGAGGAAAGATAGCACCTTCAACAAATGGCAAAACTGGATCTCTACCTGTAGAAGAATGAAACTAGATCCTTATCTTTCATCTTGCACAAATGTCAAATGGATCAAAGACTTCAATGTAAAAAGTATACACTCTGAAACTGTTAGAAGAAAACACTGGCAGTAACCTACAAGATATAGGTGTAGGAAAGGATTTTCTAAATTGGACACCAGTTGCTCAGGAATTAAGGTCAACAATCAACAAGTGGGACCTCATTAAACTGAAAAGCTTCTTCTGTACAGCAAAAGAAACAATCAAGAAAGTGAAGAGAAAATCCACAGAGTGGGGAAAAAAAATCTTAACTAGTGACACATCAACAGAGGTTTAATATCCAGAATATATACAGAACTCAAAAAACAAAGAAGAAAACAAATGACCCAATTAAAAGATGGGCTAAAGATCTAAAAAGTTTTAAAAAGAAGAAATAAAGATGGCTAAGAACCATCTTAAAAAGCGTTCAATATTGTTAGTAATTAGGGAAATGCAAATTAAAACCACCTTAAGATTTCATCTTATCCCAGTCAGACTGGCTAAGATCAAGAGAACAAATGATACCAAATGCTGGTGAACTTGTGGAGAAAGAGGAACACTCAATCACTGCTGGCGGAATTGCAAACTCATGCAACCCCTATGGAGAGCAGTGTGGTGAACTCTTAAAAAACTAAAAATGAACCTACCATATGACCTGGTTCTACCACTCCTGGCATATATCCAAGGGAGTCATCCTATTGCAGAGACACTTGTATAACTATGTTTGTTGCTGTTCTGTTCACAATAGCTAAGCGATGGAAGCAACCTAAGCACCCCTCAATGGAGGAGTAGATAATGAAAATGTGGTACATTTTCACAATACAGTTCTACTCAGCAGTAACAAAATATGAAATAATGAAATCTGCAGGTAAATGGATGGATCTAGAAACTGTTATACTAAGTGAAGTAACACAGACTCAGAAAAACAAAAGACATATGTTCTCCCTCATTTGTGGGTCCTAGCACCAAATCCTTATAAGTGAGTACATATCCTGATGTAAATATAGGAATGAGGAAAATGGAAGGAAACCAGGGAGGTAAAGGAAAAGAAGGAACCAAGAGAGAAGACTAGTAGGAGACAGGTGTTACTAATGGAGAAATGTGTTAAAAGGGGGTAGTTAAATGGGAGGGGGAAAAGGAGGGCTACACAAGGAACTATGGGAATAAAGGGGAAGAGGGAGATCAAGAGAGGTGAGACCATAGCAGACAGAAATTTTAAAGGGAGAAATGGGGAAAATGGGGAGACTTTAAATGGGAATGGTGGGGAGGTAGGAAGGGTGGATAAGACAGAGAGAGAAAGAGGACAGGTGCCTAGCTAGTATGAAAATCCAGAGAGAATCATCTTAGTCTAAAATTTTGCTGAAAAATTACACATACAATACCTCTACATGAGTCCATGAGTATAGTAGAGGGCTACATAACAAGAAACAGTACCAGACAGAAGAAACTTTCCTTTGAGTTATTGGCTAGGGTAGTCCAAGAGACCTCCAAGATTACACAGGCTATTGCCATAGTCCTTGACTGCCTCCCAGAACTTGATGGTAAGACCCTATTGCTGAAGACAGGACATATTTTGGACACAGGACTTGGAACAAAGGAGATGGAACTGACCTGGAAGCCACCTCCCCTGAAGGCTAGCTCTTACAGCTTTGGAGAGCACCATGCAAGTTGCTAAGGGAGAACATAAACCGATGGTCCAACCTCAGCTTCAAGGCCTAAAAACCACATCAATAACCAGCACAGCTAACAACACTGGTGCAGTAGTGGTACTTTTATCTTGGGGGTAACCAACAGCTACCTAATTGGACTTAGAGCCCACTCAATGGGAGGAAACTCATCTGATACTGTAAACTTAGCCAAATACACATAGCTGGAGAGGTCATAGATTTTAGAGAAAACTCCAAGGCTGTCACATCCCTAGACACATGTAATTTCTTACTATGTGCAAAATAATAGATTCTTAAATTTATAGCCAAGTATCCCAGTCTCCACCCATCAAAGAAGCTTCTTTTTTTCTTTCTTTTTTCTTTTACAAAAACTTTATTGAGAATTTCATACATGCATATAAGGTGTTTTGATCAAATCCATGCCCACTCCCTCCTCTCCAACATTCCCTCTCTGAAGA
>NW_008335444.1:7638338-7647005 GCF_000622305.1 Nannospalax galili | reverse complement strand
TGCTAACAGGCCCAAGGACATTTTGACTTTTAGCCAAGAAACTGGCTACATTTCTTTGGGTTTTTTTTTTTACCCTAACTGCCTAGCCAATTCCTACCTCCTATTCTTATCAGGCCATCCTCTGAAGGGGTTACCCAAATTACCAATAGGGAATAAGGATGCCGACCGCTCTGGCTTCTTCCATGCTTAACAGGGACACAGGGCGAGGCAACTGGAGTACCCCTTCAGTGGATCTATCTAAAACACTCCTAAATTGCATAACTCTTGTCTCTAAGGGGAGAAGAAGGTCCTTGAATCATGAATAGGAGATGTGAAGGAGAAGTAAAGGCAAGAGTAATTAGCGTTACAAGTTCTAGATAGGGAACTAGAAAAAAGTCAGACCAGGGCAATTTGTTCATATGAGAGTCACTGGAATTTCTTGACAAGGGCTTCCAAAAACATCCCTCTATTGGGTTCCTCCTCATTTTTCTCTTGTCTTCCAAGGCTGGACTCTAGAATGATGGATGCAGGATTTGCTTTCAGGGATGAGGGTCCAGTGACCCTGCTTGGCACTCCTTTAATGAATGCTCACAACCGTCAACAAGCCCAATTGTGACTATGTTTAGCGATCAGGCTCAGCCGAAGTCGTGATGATGATAGTTATTTCATGCAGAAGGGCCTGCTGTGTAGCATCATCTTATTAAAAGGACCACCACCTGGAGGCAGGATCCGGGGGCTGTCAGGCTATCCCCTGGGTTCTCAGGCCCTCTGGTAGTTGGAGGCCAGAGGGAGGCCAGAACCCAGCACTATCTGAAAGAAGCTTCTTTTTCAAGAGACAGAGATAATTACAAAGTTCCACAACTGGTCACACAGAGATTGTCTGTGAATTTCTCATGTCTAAGTGGCACATCTAGGATGCAACCTCTATACTTAAGGCTCACAGAACATAGGACACGGGATGAAGAGAACACTAATGCATCGTTCAACTCTTACCAATGAAGCTCCCTCATGCAACAAAGGTCCAGGAACACAAAAGGTCACAGATGGCCAAATCACAGAGAATAAGAGTCTGCAGAGTGTGGGTCCTTGGACAGGACTCCTATATTAAAATCCCAAATCCACCCACCCAGGGCTCAGGGACCATTTAAGAAGGGGGTTTGGAAAGAGTATAAGAGCCCAGGAGGAGGTGATGATGATACAGAAACAGTCCTCAGGCTTCTGGGACTCTTCTCATATGAACCTACGGTAATGGTGTCAGCATGCACACTTAAGATCCATGCAAAGAAGCAGAGAAAGCCCAGCATTTGTGAAAATGAACAGCAAGCCCCAAGATTAGTAGAAGAATTATCAGTAGCTGATTACTGCTAGGTGAGGAAGAGCTGATCTTCTTAAAGGGAGGGACTATAGGTAGGCTGACTAGACCACAGTGGATGAACTTGCACTGAGGGACATCTGGGGGACACTAACTTTACATGATAGGGCTTAACATAAATGACAGAATATTCGAACGAACTCCAGTGGGGCAGTGGGGGGGGCTCTATGGGAGGGTGCCAAAGGGGAAAGGGGTATAAAGATGATTTTCTGTATGAAATACACAAAAATTCAATAAAGAAAATACGAATACAAGAGCCAGGAGCTAATGGGATCAAACACATCCCGGACTCCCTGGGAGTTGAATGATAGGTCCAATAATAATTGACATTGACTCTTTTGCAGCTTCACTAGGATGGGTACCCAGAGCAGGTCATATATACCCGAGAAAATGAACATGACAGGAGCTGGAGAGATGGCTTAGCAGTTAAGAGCCTTGGCTGCCCTTGCAGACAGAGCACCCAGGTCAGTTCCCACCAACCACATGGTGGTTAACAACTGTCTGTAACTCCAGTTCTGGGGGATCTGATGCCTCTTCTGGCCTCTGTGGCACACTTACATCATGCAGGCAAAACACTCATACACATAAATAAAAATAAATAAAATTGAAAAAGAAAGTGAACATTTCTTACTTCCCAGCATATTCATAGCTATAACCCATATTTAGTGTAAAGGTTGATTTATGCATTTTTTTCTCAGTAGACCACGAATTCCAAGAAAGACCATGTTAGTTATTAAGGTGAACCCAATGTTAGCATCGAGCTTCGTTAACACTCACTGATTTGTTCACTTGCTATCACTGTGAGTACAGGGAGAAGTCCTGTTGTGTATGCTGCATATTCATTTACTCAGCAAATATGTACTGAGCACTCACTAAGTGTCAGGCTCTGGGCCGAGTGCAGGGACACAGATTTGAACAAGACTGGCAAGGTTTTTGCTCTCAACGAGCTGATATCTTAAGTGGTGGAACCGAAAAAAAAATTGACAAGTGTTCAGGAGATGTTCATGCGGGCAAATAGAAAAGAGGGATGTGGTAGGGAGAAACTTGGGGGATGACCTTGGGTACAGTAATTTGGGAAGGCCTCTGGAATGGTGGGTCACAAGATGAACAGGGGAAGGCTGAAGAAGGTCAAGAAGAAAGCCGTTATTAAGTCATAGTTAACAAGTCTGTAAGGACCATGAAGTGACAACGTGAGGGTAATGAGCCACAGGGAGGAGACAAATTGATTTTAAGAGTAATGGAAGGGTTTTTACTGCTACAGGTGTGGGGTGTTATATTTTCCTCCAAAATGCGATTTCCTCTTCTGACTAGTGTAAAAATATAGTGGGGCTGGGCATGGTGGCACATGTTTTTAAAATCCCAGCACTCAGGAGGCAGAGGCAGGGGGGATCTCTGTGAGTTCAAGGTCAGCATGGTCTACAAAGTGTGTTCCAGGGCCAGCTGGGGCTACAGGGAGACCCTGTCTCCAAAAGAAAATGGACCCTGTAAAATGGACAGGGTCCACCAAAAAAAAAATGTAATGGGAACAAGACACAGAGTTGGTTGTGATGGTGGGGGGGCAGGGCGGTAAGGGAGGCCTAGATCAGGTGGCAATGATGGTAGAAGGAAGGTCGGCTGGAGGGCCCTGGAGGGAGAGCTGGCTGAGTGGATGTGAATGGGACGAATAGAAAGGAATCTAGGGGCTTGACGTGTAGCTTACTTCATAGACTGCTTGCCTAGCATAGATCCCCATCACAACATCAATTGGACATGGTGGTACATGCTTGCAATCCCAGCACTCAGGAGGTGGAGACAGGAGGATCAGACATTTAAGTTCAGGCCTACAAGATGGTTCAGCAAGTAAAGACACTTGCTGCCAAGCCTGACAATCTGAGTTTTATCCCCAGGACCCACACAGTGGAAATAGAGAACCAATCCCCACACGTTATCCTCTGACCTGCAAGTGTGCTGCCCTTGCACTAAATAAAAAAATGTTAAAAAAAAGTTCAAGGTCCTCTTCAACAACATAAGGAGTTCAGGGTCAGCCTGGGGCTAGAGGCCCTGTCTCAAACAAAACAAATACCAACGAATAGGAATCTGGAATGGCTTCTAGGCTGGATGACTGGCTAGCGCTCTTGCCTGAGATTGAGAGGTTTCCTGGGGCAGATTTTCAAGGCTAAAACCAGGACAAATCTCAGGCAAACCAGGGCAGTTGTCACTCTACTGCTAGGTTTTGGGGCTGATCAATGGGCATAGGAGGTTGGCGGTGCCTTACACAGAGACAGGTGAGATTGAGGGAGAGCAGATTTAGAGGTGAGCATCAAGTGTTCTACCCTGGCCACATGAAGTTTGAGATGCTTATTTGTCCACTTGGAGATGGATTATGCACGTGAAAAGCCCAAGGGCTTCCCTGATTCAGATGATTCAGATGAAAAGTGGAAGCCAGTATTTCTCTATGGCATTTACAACAATGGGGAGATTGCCTCTGAATCCACGTAAGTAGAATACAGAGAAGGGCCTGAGATGGACATTGAGATGTCACCCTGAGGACATTAAGCAGAAGCAGCTACTCAAAGGTTTAAAAAGGAATAGTTGAGCTGGGCATTGTGGCACATGCCTTTAATTCTGGCACTTTGTGGATCTGGAGTTTGAAGCCAGCCTGGGCTATGTAGATGGTGGTGGTGGGGAAAGTCTCCATTTCTAAGGAGCTCAGTGTAGTGAGGAGACAGGCAGTAGTGAGGGCTGCAACAATAACCAGCAGGAGGATGCCAGGCATGCACAGAGGCCTCCCTCCTGGGCTGTATTTGGAAGGATAATGAGCCACGGGAAATATGTAGAGAAGGACTCTCCTAATTTTGGAAGTCACTGCACACAGAAGTCAAGGAACAGGAGGTGTCAGGATGGCTAGGGTGGAAGTGGAGGCAAGAGGGCAGAGCTAATGGTGTCCATCAGAGATACCCCCTGAGATGAGAACTGAAAACGTGGAGTAACCCAACATGAGTAACTGGGGACAGGGAACAATAATATACTCCAAGTGCCTAGATCACCCCTCGAAGAAACTGGAAAAGATCATAAAATGACAGGTGTGATGGGACGGGCTTAGGTTTCATTTTATTTTAAAGATTTAATTTTGCTTTATGTATAGTCCTGTTTTGCCTGCATGTATCTATGTATGTGTACTAGGTATGTGCCTGGTGACCCTAGAGCAATAATAGGGCATTGGAGTCCCTGGAACTGGAGTTACAATTGTGGGTGCTGGGAACCAAACTCGGGTCCCCTGCAAGAGCAGCCAGTGCTCTTAACTGCTGAGCCATCTCTCCGGCCCCCTTGTGTTTTGTTTGTTTATTTGAAGACAGGGTCTCCCTGTAGCCCCACCTGACCTGTAACTTGGTATGTAGACCAGGTTGACCTGGATCTCACAGAGATGTGCCTGTCTCTGCCTCCCAAGTGCTGGGATTAAAGGAATGTGCCACTATACCCAGCCCCTTGCCATATATATATATATATATATATATTTTTTTTTTTGGGGTGTTTTTGAGACAAGGTCTCCCTGAAGCCCCAGCTGGCCTGTAACTTGCTATGTAGACCAGGCTCACCTGGATCTCACAGATATGTACCTACCTCTGCCTCCCAAGTGCTGGGATTAGAGGCATTTACCACCATGACTGGCCTGCTATATATATATTTTTTAATGGTAGAAATGTTGAGTTTAGTTATAAACTTGAGAGGTGAAGGAGGATTTGAGCATATAGGGGAGAGGAGATAATTGATGGAGTAGGATTCAGAGGAGCTGTTCTGGGAAGGGCACTTGTCAGATGTCAACACAGAGGCTTAGCTCTGGTTGGGAGGAAAGGCAGGTGGACAGAAATAGATAAGCGTGCAATGCATTGGGGTGGGGCTGAAGCAAGGCAGTACCATTCCTTCCTGTTTGCCTTCATTTTCTCTTGGAATGAGAGTGACTGTAGACATAGCTAGAGGCATGTGGAATGCTCCACAGTGCAAATTTATAGAAGCATCAATTTGTTTAAGTCCTCCAGTGGCTTGGCGCGGCATTTTTCTGGGCACAGGAGCAGAAAAGTAGGTAGATGAGCAGAGCTGGATACAGTGGAGGACAAGAACATTGGCTTATGAGGGGATGGACTGACTAGCATTCGAGCTGAATTTTGCAGTCCATAAAACAGGCTTGGGTTGACAGCTGAGGAGCAGATTCAAGAGGCTGAAGGCACCACAGAAAGGCAAGAAGCAGGAAGACAGGGGCAAGGGTTAGGAGGAACCACAGTGGGATCAGAAAGAGGATGTTCAAAGTCTGATTGAGTCTGAGGGGTAAGAAAATTCCAGGTAGGCTGGAGAGATAGCTCAGTGGTTAAGAGGCCTGACTGTTGGTAGAAGACCCAGGTTCCAAGCCCAGCACCCACATGTGGCTAACAATTGTCTGTAGCTCCAGTTCCAGGGGATCCGATGCCCTCTTCTGACCTCCATGGGCATTACATGACACAGGTGCACTTATGTACATGCAGGCAACACACTCTTAGAACACAAAATAAAAATAAATAAAAAAAAATTTTTTTAAAGTAAGTCCAAGGTACATAAGGCCTTCAGTGTGCCGGCAGCTGGCTGGAGCCGAGGTGACTCAGAGCTGAGGATGTCAAGTATGTATAATTAAGTGGCAGACAATTCCTTCACCATGGCACTGAAATCATGCAGGAGACAGGAGGAAAAGAAGTAGTTGAGACCAGAGCCAAAGCCATGCCAAATTCAGTGGAATGACCAAGAAATGGTGGAGATACACAGAAGGTGAAGAAGTTGGTTGGCTAAAGAGAGGAACTGTTTATATAGCCAGGGAGGCATAATGGTGCTGAGTCTTAGTGCTGAGGCATACTGGTGCTGAGCCTTCTGAGTGCTGAGGGAAATTGGTGCTGAGTCTTCTGAGTGCTGAGACATATTGGTGCTGAGTCTTCTGAGTGCTCAGGCATACTCTGCCTTCTGAGTCCATTGAACTAAACTGAAGTGCTCTGCTAGTTCCGGGAAATGCCACTGTCAACACCAGCTGCTATTTTCTAGAAAACCCCCAGGACAGACATTGAAATAGGTTGGGAAATGCCTCAAACTGAAAAGTCAAGGAGAGACCCAGCGAGGGCTCAGCAGGCGTCTGTGTGCCCTTTGAGCTCTACCCAGGCTTCAAGTCTTGCCTGGTCATGTCAGTCCTCCCTTTTTCCTTGGGGGCTGCTAGTGACAGCTCTGTACTCCAGGGCAAGGTTCTGGCAGGAAGAATCAGTCAGCCATCTTGGGCTGGCATGGTTCCTGGGGAGGAGCCAGTACTGAGGCTTTGAGGCAGAGAGCTGAAGGAAGCACGTTTCGGGAGTGTTTCTCTCTGGTGAGCAAGGGCTCATTAGCCAAAACCATCATCTTCCCAGGCTCATCCTCAGACCCACTTAACAATAGCCTGAGCTGGGTCTCCACCCTCACACCAGCACCAGGAGTGCAAGTTGCTTCCTGCTCAGACAGAACCCACCCAAACCTCAGCCCTTCTAGAATGTATGTGCACAGTGCACAATGCTTTTTCCTTTTAAAAAAACATTTATTTGTGTGTGTGTGTGTGTGTGTGTGTGTGTGTGTTGGTGTATGCTTTCCATAATACATGGAGAAGTCAGAGGACAATTTGTGAGAGGCAGTTCTCTTGTTCTGCTATGTGGGTCTCAGGGATTGAAATCAGGCTGTCAGGTTTGGCAGCAAGTGCATTTACCCACTGAATCATCTCGTTGCCCTTTTTATTTTTTTATTCCTGCTTTTTGAGACAGGGCCTCCCTCTGTGACCCAGGCTGGCATTAAACTCCCAGTAATCCTCCTGTCTCAGCCTCCCCAGTGCTGGGATTACAGGCATCCACTGCCATACCCAGATTTGGGGCTTACGTCCTTCCTCCTTCCTCTCTGTTGCTCTGTGTCTGTGGCTCTCTCTCCATTGCTTCTTTTGAGTGGTGTGAATACACAAAAGGCACACTTCCTGTATGATGCTCTCTTACCCTCCTACTTCATCAATTGCTTGATGCTCAGTCTCCCCTGAAGGTTCCTTCTCATTAACTTGACCTCTAAAAGTCGGAGCACCTGGTTCTCAGCCCTGGATCTCTACTTCCTCCGGATCTACATGTATTTCCTTTGCAATCTCAGCCTTGTAGCTGTCAGACTTCTAATCATGCAAGTGCCAAATGCAACTCTCCTCTGGGAGAACCTCGAGTTTCCTGTGTCCAGTGGCTCTGTGGCAGCTCTGCTTGGACACCTTGCAGCTGACACTTCCCACGCTCAGAACTGAGGTTCTCTTCCCCCTCTCCCTCACACACCTGCTGTCCTTAGAGCCCACCTTCATCTCAGTCAGTGGCAACTCTACCCAGTATTCAGGCCAAGTACCTTGAACTGATTTTGACTGTTCCACTCATAGCCTCTTTATCATCTATCAGCCAATCCTGTCATGTTTACCTTCAAAAGATACCCAGGATCTGACCATTTCTTACTGCTCTAACCTGAACACCAGAACCAAGCTATCCCTAGGACCTGACCATTTCTTACTGCTCTAACCTTAATGCTAGAACCAAGCCATCTCTAGAATCTGATCATTTCTCACTGTTCTGGCCCTAACACCAGAACTAAGTCATTCCCATGAGGTGCTTGCATTTCTAATAGTTTCCTCACTGGAATCAGCTGCTGGCCTACTCCAAACAAGCAGCTAGAATGAACTCTAAGTACTATCACTGTATCTTCCCTGTCCTTCCTTCCACTTGGCACAGAAGCAAAATGCTCAAAATGAGCAGGTGTCTCGGTGCCTCTCCATCCTCTCCTCCTACTCTCCCTCCTTCACTTCTGCCAGCCACACTGGCCTCCTTGCTGCTCTTCAAACACAATAAGGATGCCCCCGCCACCAGCTTTGTGCTTACTGCTTCCTCTGTCTAGAATCTGCTTCTCCAGTGTCTGAAGGGCTTGCTTGCTTCCTTCCTTCCCACCTTTGTTCAAAGGTCATTTTTCTCAGCATGGCCTTTCTGATGACCCTAAATAACACCAAAGTCAGCAGCAGCTCCTGCTTTCCTGTTCCCTTTCTTCTTTTCCACTCCACAGACTTACAGTTTTCTGACACTATGTGCTCACTGAACATGAACTTTATGAGAGCAGAGATGTTCTGTTTTATTTCTGAGTCTCTTGATTTAGAACAGTACTTGACCTGCAGGAGGACTCAGTAAGTATCTGTGAAACAAACATAATTATTTCAGCTGGCTGCAGGGAAACTTCAGAATTCTATATCTTCTGAATGTGACTCTAGAGCAATAGTTTTTATAATGAATTCTCTGCTT
>NW_008335444.1:7578380-7638197 GCF_000622305.1 Nannospalax galili | reverse complement strand
ATTGTATTTTTAAAATATTTTATTTCTTCTTCTTTTTTCTTTTTTTTAAATGTGTGTGAGTCTTTTGCATGTATGTATGCAAGTGCACCATGTGCATGCAATGCCCACAGAGGCCAGAAGAAGGCACCAGATTCCCTGCAGCTAGAGTTAAGGTCGTGTGTTAACCACCATGTGGGTCCTGGGAACTGAACCTGGGTCCACTGCTGTTAATTGCTGAGCCATCTCTCCAGCCCTCCTCTGCATATTTATGTAATTGCATTTCTAAAGCCAGCAGAAACAGCCTTCCTTTTCTCTTGCTGCCCACTTCCTGTAAGAAAATGAGCAGGGGCCAGTAACCTTGTCTGCCACTGATATGGTTATTCTTTTACAGAGCCTTGGAATGTGGCTGTCCTGGAACTTGCTACATAGACTAAGCCATCCTGGAACTTACAGAGATCTGGAAGTGCTCAGAGTGCTGGAATGGAAGGCATGAGCCACCACGCCTGGCAGGTGTTCTGATCTTTCTGTGACTATGTGAATTTGGCCACATGTCTTGAGATGATAGGCGCGATCTCAACACAGAGATTTTGCTGATCAAGTTTTCAGGATGAGTTCTGTTTCCCCTGAGTTTTCCAGGGTCTTCCAAGGGGACAGTGTGGACTTTGGATGATCATTCAGACTTTTTTTTTTTTTTTGGTCTTTTTGAGATAGGGTCTCCCTGTAGCCCCAGCTGTCCTGGAACTCACTATTGTAGACCAGGCTGGCCTTGAACTGACAGAGATCCACCTGCCTCTGCCTCCCAAGTGCTGGGATTAAAGGCGTGTGCCATCACGCCTGGCTTTTTTTTTTGAGACAGGATCTCTCTGTCTACTCTTTTTTTTTTTTTAATTATTTATTATTTTTATTTTATGTGTGTGAGTGCATCACTCAGACTCTTGATTCAACATTGTGGCCGTTTTGAAAGAGGATGACCATCCACGAGTCACAGAAAAAAATGTGCTTTCTCAGTAAGCACACAAAAGAAACAGGTGTGGGTTTTTTGGTGACCTTTGTATTGGCCAGGACTTTTTCACTTTTTTTTTTTTTAATTATTTATTATTTTTATTTTATGTGTGTGAGTGCATCACTCAGACTCTTGATTCAACATTGTGGCCGTTTTGAAAGAGGATGACCATCCACGAGTCACAGAAAAAAATGTGCTTTCTCAGTAAGCACACAAAAGAAACAGGTGTGGGTTTTTTGGTGACCTTTGTATTGGCCAGGACTTTTTCAGATGTTAGGGATAGAAACTCAGTTAAAACTGGCTGAAGCAAATAAGGGTGGGGATTGGCAGCCATCTGGGAACTCCAGGAGTAGAGTGTCCTCGCTCAGCTGGGATCAGGGCTGATGAAGGGCCAGGAGGATCAGGCTGTCCTCCTCTACAGCTCCATTTCACCCATCTGGTTCATGTTCTGGTGGGCTGTCCCCATGACCATCCCTGCTACGTCGTGGTGGCTGCCTTCTTCTTCCCTGGAGTCTCGGATCCTTACAACCTGAGTCTCATTGCTCTGGTCTCACTCACTCATGCTGTCCTGCTCCAGTCTTTGTGGCCTGGAGTACAAGAGGAGATTGACCAGGTCTGTGCACAGTCCGCTGGCCTGGGTAGGCAGCACTTCAACCACAGGGATAAATATGGCAGAAGGATGGCTGTCAAAAGGAAATTCGGAAGTTTTTTACTTGTATTTATTGATTGTATGTGTTTGTAGGTGTCTGGACACTGGAGGTCAGAAAATAGCTTGCAGGAGTTGGTTTTCTCCTTCCACTATAGGGGTCCCGGGGATCAAACTCAGCAAGCACCTTTACCCACTCAACCATCTTAACAGAAGGGAGAATAGATGCTGGGAAAGAAAAAAATATTTATTATTTATTCCAGATACCATTAGACTGTGGTTTTTTCTCTCTCTCTCTCTCTCTCTTTCTTTCTTTCTTTTTGTTCTTTGTTTCTTTTTTTTTTTTTTTTTCTGTTCTTTTTGAGACAGGGTCTCCCTGTAGCCCCAGCTGGCCTGGAACTCATGTAGACCAGGCCGGCCTTGAACTCTCAGAGATCCACCTACCTCTGCCTCCTGAGTGCCCACACCCAGCAAAATAGATAACTTTGGGGGGTCTATTATTGCTCGTTTTGTTTTTTGTTTTTATTTCTGTTTGTTTTGAGAAAGGGTCTCACTCTGTAGCCCTGGCTAACCTGGAACTTGCTATATAGACCAGGCTGGCCTTGAATTTACGGGTCTCTTGAGTGCTGGGATTAAAGGTGTGTGTTACCATGCCCTGCCCCTTTATTACTTTTTAAACAAAATTTGTTGGAGGAGCATATAGTTAGATGTGGACTCCATTGGCAAAGCATATAAAGTTTTCATCTTCACATATTAACCCTCCCTCCTGCCCTCTCCAGTAACTGTTGAACACAGAGGTGTTTGGTTGAATTTTCTCTTTTCCTGTAAATCTGTTGCTCTACTGCTAAAATATCATTAATATCTCTATCAATATTAAGCATACTTGATAATTAAGATAAATAAGAATTAGAATGTAGACTGAGGATGTGGCTCAGCAGTAGAGCACCTGCCTTATGTGCAAGGACCTGGGTTCCATATCTCAGAACTGTAAAATAAATAAATACATAAATAAAATATAAAAGTTACTTGGGCACAGCAGTTAAGAGCACTGGCTATTCTTGCAGAGGACCTGGGTTTGGTTCCCAGCACCAACATGGCTGCTAATAACCCTCTGAAACTCCGGTTGGAGGGGATTCAATGCACTCTTTTGGCCTCCATGGCCTTTGCACAAGGATGCACATGCATACATTCAGTCAGAGCACTCATGGACATAAAATATAGATAGATAGGTGATAGATAGATAGATGATAGATAGATAGATAGATAGATAGATAGATAGATAGATAGATAGATAGATAGTAAAGTCACGGAGAACCTTTAATCCCAGTACTTGGGACACAGAGGCAGGTGGATCTCTGTGCTTGAGATCCTGTCTCAAAAAAACAAAAAGTTACTGAGAGCACACTACAAGTTACAAAAAGATTTTCAGACCTAATTTCCCATTTCAAACAAGTTTTTAAAAAAGAGCACTGCCTGCTTGTACAGAGGACTGAGGTTTGATTCTAAGCACCCACAACCACCTGTAACTCCAGTTCCAGGGGAATCCAGTGCCTTCTTTGAACCTCCAAGGGCATTGTGCAATATAGGTGCACTTACACACAAGTAGGCAATACGCCCATACACATAAAAATAATAAAACATTTAAAAAAATCCAAGTATCAGGGGTGGTGGCACATGCCTTTAATCCCAGGAGGCAGAGGCTGGTGGATCTCGATGAGTTCAAGGCCAGCCTGATCTACATAGTGAGTTCCAGGTCAGCTGGGGATACAGAGAGACCCTGTCTCAAAAACAAAAACAAAAACAAACAAAAATCAAAACCAAGTATTAACTATTGGCTTTTTTTCTTATCTAACTGAATGTTCCTAGAACTCCAAGCTATATTAGAGATTAAATAAGACAGGATCTAGGGCTCAGGATATGGCTCAGCAGGTAAGAGTGCTTGCTGTGCAAGTATAAGGACTAGAGTTCAGACCCCCAACATCCACATAAAAGCCCTGCATGACTTGGTGCACACCTGAACCCCAGCACTGGGGGTGGGGGTGGAGATAGGATTACTGGGGCTTGCTGGCTGCCAGCCTAGCCTCAGGTTTGATGAGAGAACTTATTCACCAAATGATCCTGACTCCAGGGAGTAAGGCAGAGTATGATAGAGCAGGACACCTGAGGAAAACTCTGGCCTCTGCACATGCTCAGATGCATGTACCATATACACATTTAAAAAAAGAAAAAAGACAACAACTTTGTGAGGAGGTCAACAGGAGATCCCGCTTCAAAAGAGACAGTGGGGCTCCACGTTTTTAAATAGGTTTCATTTTGTCCTCATTTCCATTTCCACCCACATGCAGTCCAGGCAGCCTCCCCTACTGGTTGCTCAGGTTGGACTGGCAGTGTGCTAGTTGCTGGTAATTTCCTTTAAAGCATCTTGGCAGCAATCCTGGCAGTTTAGATCCTTGGATATCACAGGCTGGGCAGGTGGCTGTGCTTTATCAACAGGATGAGTCTTACAGGTGTTTCACAAGGCTCAGGAAGATGTCTGCTCCTGACAACCACCATGTTCCACAATTCAGGGACTGAGGGGCATCTGCATTCTCCTCTCTGCTTGTTAGATGTGGGTTAGTTCACCATCAGATGCAGCTTTTTCTGCTAGATATGTGTAGGATCTAAGAAGGGAAAAAGAGTTGTATTACAGATTTCTGCTTCTACACCTGCAAAAGGAACTCAACTTAGATCTGGCAGTTGGAACCAGCCTGGGTATGTTGGCAGAGTTCCCTTCCACTGTTGGAGGCAGAATGATGTAATGGAAAGTGCTCAGACCTGGGACGCTAGTGGGCGGGCCCCTTCTTAGCCACCACCTTGCCAAGGGAACTTGACCAGCCCTTTCCCTCTCTTTGCCTCAGTTTCTTATATTTACAACAAGAGGATTAGGGCTGGAGAGATGGCTCAGCAGTTAAGAGCACTGGGGCTGTTCTTGCAGAGGACCTGGGTTCAGTTCCCAGTATCCAGCTAACAACCATCTGTAACCCCAGTTCCAGGGGATCTGATGCCCTCTTCTGACCTCCACCAGCACTGCACCACATGGGTGCACTTACCTACATGCAGGTATAACACTTATACACATAAGATAAAAATAAACAAAATATACTTAAAAAAAAAAAAAAGACAAGAGAATTGGCTTAGATGGCCCCAGAACTATTTTAAGCTTGTCACCTATCAGATATCTAAACATTGGTCCACCTAGATTAGGCAGCTCAGATACTGGCTGTTTCTTTTTCCAGGGAGATCTCCTCCCCTGACACAGCTTGCTGTTGCTGAGGGTTTTATTAGCAAGTCTAGGTAAATGTGGGGCCTTTAAAGTTGAGTAAGATGGAAGCCCTACTTGGAGGGGTACAAAGCCGGGGTGACAGGACAGATGAGTAAACCGGGCATTTCACTACAGTGTGACAAGTGCCACTACAGTGTATTCATAAGATACATGACACATAGAGGATGGCCATATAAACCGTGGGTGGAGGCCAGCATGCCTCATGGAGGAAGTGGTGGACCTCCATAGGCAGCCAGTGAAGGGAGGAGTTGGAAGAATGGGAGTTACCTGAGTGGACTGGACATCAAATCCCTTAAACCTTTACTCGATAAAAGGGTCTACTTAACAGACGTCGCACCTCACATTCTTCTCTTTAAAGACAGGCATTTCTCCCAGTGTCTAATTAGTTATCTCTCAGGTCTGGAATGTGGATTGGAACAGTGGACACCAAATCGGAGCCCCGGCTGTACCATGTTTTATATGCAGTGAGGAATGTTCAAGCCTGCGTTCACACCCCCCTTTACTTCCACAGTCTCCCTTTTCTTTTCTGGTTCATAGTAGGAGAGATGGGTTGGAGGGACCTAACGGCAACCGGAGGCTGAGAATTCTCCTTTGTCAAAGGCAGGCTTCTTGGAGGAGGTGCTGGGCGGGAAGGTAAAGACTGGCTTGACTAGTTAGGTTGGCATCTCAGCTCGAAGGGCCTCCTAGCTCCCAGGCGGCTCTCGGCTGCGCCACCCTACCTGCGCCCGACCTTTGTTCCTGCCCTAACCTCCCACCAAGTGCAGCGGGATTGTCACTTCCCGGTTTCTCTGCGGTGCCTGGACGCGTCCCTCGGGTTGGCTATTTCGAGGTGGCTGCCGGCGCCTGCTTCCCGGGCGGCGGGCTCATCTCAGGGCTGTGAGCTGCCTGGGGCCGCGGAGCGAGGCCCCGCCTCCCGGCTGGCGGCTCGGGTGCAGGCTCGGGTGCAGGCTCGGGTGCAGGCTCCGGTGCAGGCTCTGGTGCTTGCTCAGGGGCAGGCTCCGGTACAGGCTCTGCACCGCCGGCCGGGGCAGCATAGCGGCGCGACCTGCGGCTCCGGGACCCTCCCCGCGGCTAGCTGGCGGGAGCCGAGCGAGCCGGGCGCTGCCCGTTAGCAGCCGAGCAGGAGGAGCCTCGTAATTACTCACCGCGCTAATTGCCCGTCACTGAAGTTCGGGAGACGCTCGGGAGAGGAGTTCCGAGGCGCAGAAGCAGGTGGTGTCTGGGGCCGGCGCTCCCAGTCCCGCTAGGGTTAAGTGCTCTCGGGTCCCCGGCTGGCGGCCAGAGCGCCCTCCACGGGAGGCTGAAGTCACTGCTCGGCCGGGAGGTGCGCGGAGACCACACCGGACCCTTCCCCCATTGTCGCCTCCGGGAGGCGCAGAAAGTGGGGGCGCCAGCCTGGCGCGGGGGGAGGGGGCGGACCGCAAGAGGGGCTGCGGGGACACGGAGATGGCCGAGGAGATTGACTGGCTGGACCTGCCAGGCCGGTGGACCTACGGAGTGGATTGCGGCGGGAGAGTCTTCTTCATCAAGTATGTAGGTCTCTTTCTCGCTTCTTTTCTCACTTTTTCTTTCAAGTTGTTCAACTTGAAAGGTGGCAGGGCTGGGGGCAGACTGGAGGGTGGAGGGAAGGGGTGGCTGGAACAGCCAGCATGACTAATAAGTTTATCAAGGAACTTGCTTGAATGTGACTCCCGCCTTTTCTTCAATGGGTCAAAGTCCAGTTAAGACTCAGCCTTCCTGAGCTGAAGAGGCAGGGCAGGGCAGGCAAGGTGGCCTTGCCCCTCTTCCCTGACCGCAGCGCTCTACCAGCCCGGTGCCCAGCCCCTGAGTTATTTCAGCTTTTACATGAAAGGAGGCCAAATGACCTCTTTCCCTGAGACTTTTCTAGGGAAAAGTTTGGGCTAAGTGACAGCAAATTGGAAGCCCCTGTCCCTACCACCAGCTCACTCCAAGACTCAGAGTCCCTGGGGCAAGCGGTCCTCTCCCTGTCTGCTGCTTCATGGGGCTGTGGTCAAGAGGCAGAAGCTGGGAGCCCAATGTTTATAGTATTCTTTAGGGAGAGAGCTTTGCTGCCTGGTGATGAATTAGCACCGTCCTATTAATTTCATAAGCCAAATGTCTGTAGCATAATCTCATTATAGCAAAGTGGCCCTGCTTGGCCCTCTTTTGGCTGGCTTCTCCTACAGTTATCTTTTGCCAGGAAAGAAATCTCCTAATGATATAACAAGTCTAGAAGCACAGCATTCTGGACTGTCACCCACACTTGACAAGCTTCCTCTTCCTCAAGTCAGCCACTCAGCTGAAGGGAACCTAGAAGCGGCTCCTGCATTGCTCCCAAAGGACCTCAGGGCTGGAGAGATGGAAAGGACCACTAAGATAAGACCACTTGCCAGTTAGGGCTCCATCACAGACTGGTGACTTCCGACTCTGGCACCACACTCTGCAGTAGTCTGGGCAGGCACTGGTTGCTGTTTGTTGTTTCTGTTTTCACCTTGCTTAGACTTTTCTTCTGTTGTTATCATCACTATTATCATAATTGATGCTGTAATTATATTGTCTTAGAGGTTAACTCCACTAAAGTGTTTGGCCCTGGGTCAGGATTCTAAGTAACGGAACTTCTTCAGGATTAGAACTGGAGTCCCTTCCCTCAGTGCTTGAGACTTAAAGCCCATGAGAATCATGTGGATCAGGTGTAAGTGCCTGTAGTCTCAGCTACTCAGGAGGCTGAGGCAGGGGGATCACTTGACCTAAGAGTTTGAGACCAAATGGGCGCTTGTGAGACTCCATCTCACAAAGAAATAAAAACTAAAAGGATCATCTAGGGAGCTTACTGACTGCTGAGTGCCTCCCTGAAGTTCCTAGTCTGAGAAGATAGGGCCTGAGGGCCTGAACTTCCAAGAGCTCCTGATGTCTGCCCTTCTTCCCAGTCTCCTTGCCTTCTAGCTTCTTTCATTCCACAATCTCATTCTTTTGCTATAACACAGAGATAAAAACAACTAGCTACAGATTTTACCTTTAAGGTGATGGGAAAAAGCATAAAATGCATGCTCTGTCCCAGAGGCATTCACTTGTGTGGTGCTATCTATTGGATCCAGGAGAAAAGAACTAAGACCCTGAAGGAAGACCTGGGAGGGCTGATGCAGGAGGGGAAGGGAAAAGTGCATGGCCATGGGCAGTGGGAGGTCTCAAGGAAGGCTTCCGTGGGTATTACACAAGGTGCTTAAAACCCTCTGAGGGGCACAGTAGAGATGGAGTGGAGGCTTCAGGGGTTACAGGGGATGTGAGGCAGAAAAGCAGGAATGGGCAGCATGAGTAAGGCCTGACCTGTGAGACTAAGGGGTTGGGACTCAGTCTTACAGATCAGAAGCCATGGGAGACTTTTTTTCTAAATTTTATTGTTTTTATTTTTATGTGTATGCGTGTATTGCCTGCGTGTAGGTGAGTGCACCCGTATCATGCAATGCCCGAGGAGGTCAGAAGAGGCTGTTGGATCCCCTGGGACTGGAGTTACAGACAGTTGTTAGTTGCCATGTGGGTGCTGGGATTCGAACCCCGGTTTTACAAGAACAACCAATGTTCTTAATGCTGAGCCATCTCTCCAGCCCCCTTTTTTTGGTCTTTTTGAGACAGGGTCTCCCTGTAGCCCCAGCTGGCCTAGAACTCACTATGTAGACGAGGCTGTCCTTGAACTCACAGAACTCCATCTGCGTCTTGCCTCTGTCAAGCACTGGGATCAAAGGCGTGCACCACCACACTTGACTACCATGGGAGACTTTACCTAAGGGCTTGACACAGTCCTATCTGTATCCAGGAGGATCCCTTGGGCAGCTATGAGGGCTGGTGGCTGCTCTGGTATAGAAAGCAGTTAGGAAGCCACTGTGAAAGCTGGAAGTCCCAGAGAACTGCTGGAGTCTAAAGCAGGAAGAATAGAGATGAAGGGGCAAGAGAGAAGAGGATCATCTTTAGGATTAAGAGTGTCCATTGATACCTGAATTTAGAAGAAGGAAGGAGGATCCCAGAATGTCCCACTTGAGTTTGATGGAGATCAAACTGGAGGAAGAGGAGTCAGTGGGGAAATATAGAGTCTGAAGTCCTCATGTGTGGTTCAGGGGGATGTGTAGCAACTAGCTACACTGTCTAGGAGTTGAGAGAGGCCTGGGCTGGAAAAAGAGTCCTAGGAGTTCCCTGCAGAGGTGGGTGCTCCCAGAGTTTTTAGGGAAGGGACGGGAGGATAGCCAGCAGCACCAGCATTTAAGGAGAGAGTAGAAGAAGAGAGGCCAAGGTAGAGATGGGATCAAGGGGGTCACAGAGGTGAATAGTACCAGAACTGGTTGGGAGGCAAGTAAGAGGGAGGTTGAGAAGGAAGAAGAAAGGAGTGGTCAGTGGTGGTCAATGCAGGTGAAAACCTAAAGGGCTAAAGGCAGCTACTGAACTTAGGAATGTGGGAGGGGTGTCCTTAGTGGAAAGTGGTTTCTGGGAAGGTTGAGAACAGAAACCAGGCTAAAGTGGTCTGGCGATCAGGAAGCCAGGAAGCAAGGAAAGCTAGGGAGACTTGCTCCCAGGAGGTATGCTAGTCCAGGAAGGAGAGGAGTACACATAGAAAGCAGGAAAGGAGGTGACACCAAGAGGGAGACAGGAAGATGCGGTTCATGATTTAGGCTGGAGTGCTCAGTATAATAAAAGTTCTGTGAAAGATAGGAGAGGATGGGGCTATTGCCAGGTGGAGTGTTAGCCTCATGGGAGAGAAGGTCTTTTGTCGCCAGTGTAGAGACAAGAATGAAAGGACAGGCAAGAAGCTGGGTAAGTTTGCAGACAGGGTGGAAGGATGTATGGGGGTGTCTAATTATTTTGACTTTTCTTTCAATTGAAAAATAAGAACTCAGCTGGGCATGGTGGTACACACCTTTAATCCCAGCACTTGGGAGGCAGAGGCAGGCAGATCTGAGTTCAAGGTCAAGCTGGTCTACACAGATCCAGGTCAGCTGTGCCTACAGGAAGACCCTGTCTCAAAAAGAAAAAGAAAAAAAACAACAACAAAACACAAAACCTCCTGACTGTAGGGAGTGAAGGTTTAGTGGGGTGTATGGAAGAGGTAGGCTGGAAATTCAAGGCTGGTGGGAAGGCCCTAGAACAGGTTACAATAGCTGTCCATTGAAGACTTTGAAGAAGAGCTCAGTTCATCCTAGAGACTGGATTTGCTATGATAGCCCTCCCGGGTCCAGCTTCCCCATCAGCCCCAAGGCTGGAGCTGAGGCAGCCCTCTACTGCATTGTTCTGGGCCAGGCTATCAAGGGGAGGGAGGGAGGAGAGCAAGTAGAAGAACCTGAAGCCTGCAGGTCGGGGGAAGTCATCCTATGATGGGATGTCCACAACGTCCAGGTGGGGTGGAGTGGAGGGGAAGTCTTGGGGAGGAACTGTATGAGAGGAGGAGAGATCAGGGCAGTACAAGAGGCCAAGGACACTGGCTGAATCTCCCTCAAGCCTTTCCCCTTCCTTGCCTTTCCCACTTTCAGTCAGTACTAAACCCAGACCTGAGGCCCCATTGTTAGAGGTCGTCTCCCATAGCTCCCAGTGGCTCCAGAATACAGTGGTCACTGAAAATGTGCCTTTTCTCCTCTGCTTGTCAGAAGGGTGTTTCAGCTGGTGTCCAGCCTCAGAGAAAAGTCAATGGAGTCAAGAGAAAAGATAAAGGGCTTGTCTCCTTACTGTCTACAGATGTTAACATCAGCTTTGTTTGTAATGGCCCACATGCGAGTGGATGATCACACTGGGTGCATCCTTCAACAAAATGCTGGCTAAGAGCTACTCATGAATTACTAATGCTACAGTGTGGAAGGAAGGAAGGAAGGAAGGAAGGAAGGAAGGAAGGAAGGAAGGAAGGAAGGAAGGAAGTTAGTTAAGACCAAGAATTATGGCTTGTATAATTCCATCTGTGTAAAACTAGAAACTCAAAGAATGTTGGGGGTTCATTATCTTGATTTGGCAATAATTTTCAAGGTGTGCACATATATCAAAACATTAATTTATACACTTCTGCAGTTTATTTTATATCTTACTACAATAAAACTTCAGTAGGCTTTCTTAGTGGAATTTATGCATGTCAGTTATACCTGAGACACTGAATAGAGTCCTGCCCCAAGCCCAACCCTAAAGCCAGGGTCATGTGGGAAGCCCCTACTCTACATCTTGAATTGGACAAGACTGGCAGACTCTTCATGCTGGGACTTGTATGGATCTGGAAGAATTGGTGTCACTTGGATGGTAGGGTTGAGGGAAACTGATGGGCTCCTTTGCCTTCACATATGCAGTCTAGAGGGTCTGCACTGTTAGGGAGCCCTCCTCACTGGGTGTGAGATACTAGAAATAGCCTGGGATTTGGTGTGTGGGGGAGGTCATGCCTAGTCTGAATCCTGGCTTCATCACTTACTAGTGTTACACTGGACTGATTACTTAACCTCTTTGAACCTCAAATTCATAATCTGTCAGCTTCTTTTTTTCCCCCCTTTTGGTACTGCAGATGGAACCCAGGGCCTTGTGGTATGTGCTAGGCAAGCTCTCTACCACTGAGTTACACCCTTGACCCTCTGTCAAATTATTATTATTATTATTATTATTATTATTACCATTATTATTTTGAGACAGGGACTTCCATCCCTAGCCCTGGAACTCACTGAAATCCATATGTCTTTGTCTCCCAGGTGCTGAGATTATTTTATTTATTTATTTTTATTTTATTTTATGTTATTTTTGGAGTCAGGGTCTCCCTGTAGCCCCAGCTGGCCTGAAACTCATTATGTAGACCAGGCTGGCTGCAATCTTATAGAGATGTGCCTGCCTCTGCCTCCCAAGTGCTGGGATTAAAGGCGTGTGCCACCACCACCACCCTCCCTCTGTCATATTCTTAAAAGTGAGGGAATGATGTGAGTGAAAATCTACAGAGCTGCAGGCACACAGGACTGTTCATCGTGACAGCCTGTCAGCCATCCAAGGAACTGCCTTCCAAGGGTTCCATTAGTCCCCCTAATGTGGCTTCTTCAGTGAAGGCTTCTTACTTACCTGCCCCGCTGAGGGCATTCCCTCTTCTGTGTGGCACTGCACCTGGCAACCCGCGGGAGGAGGGGGTATATTCCTGCTGCCTCACTGTTATGTGTCTCTTTTCCTGCTTCGTTACTATATTCTTCAAGGCGGGGGAGTAGACATTGCTCACCTTTGAATCCTCAGAGTTGGATGTGCAGATGAGAATGCAAACGAATGAATGGCAAGGTAGGTGCCTCGCCCATCTCGGGCCTGACTCAGGTGGTCAGTGTAGGTCTGAGTTGGCATGTGAGGACTCTGCTCAGGGAAGCCTTTTGTGAAACTGACACTTCCTTATCAATTTTTCCATAGTGATGAGGAAAAGTCAACCAGCTGGATACACCCTGGTACAGACTCACCCATCCAGAGCGGACACTCCTCCAGCCCAGGTAAGGAACCACCTGCAGTTGATGAGGAAGCAATAGCTTGAGGTGGCTTCAGAAACCCTTGGCCTCAGCTCTAATCTAACTTCCCCTTCGCCCACGGTAGGCTCAATCTAGCCTCTCAACTGCCCCTGGGGAACAGTGCTGAACACCTCTAGGTCTCTCCAGGGGTATACCTCTACCATTAGTATTTGGGGACAGATCTTGGAGGACAGATCAATCTGAATGTTGTCTCTATCTTGAGGCTTCTGACCTGGGCAGAATCCAGCCCTTGTGCTGCATGCCAGGCTGGACTGTTGTCCACCTATGCTGCTCAGGACAGTTGCCATTAGCCACCTGTGCTAGTGAGCATTGGAAATGTGGTTAGCTTACAGTAGACTGTAAGTTTTAGTTTTAGTGAGTTTAAATGCTGTTTGTATTGGTTGCTGGTGCATTCCTTTGGCTTGAGAGAAAGGGGCCAAAGCTAACATCAGTTTCCTTCTTGCCCTCTGGACCTCCCAGGCTGGTGGGAAAGGCAGGACACATACAGGCCAACAACACACAAGAAACAACCAGAGAAAAAGTCTTCCATTGGAGTTGCAGGGTAGAGACACCAGGAATCAGAAGGCCTGGGGTATTACAAGTGAACAAAGGGCCTTGCCCTCAGGAGACACCAACAGCCAGGAGGGAGAGGACTGTGAACAGCAATGTGGGAAAGTCTGCACCTGGCCAGATGCCACCTTGGTCACTCACAGGGCATCACTGGCACTGCTGGATATACTGGGTTAAGAGTTTGACTTGCCCAGAACCTTTAGATCTGGGCTAGAATTATGGTTTAGAGTTAGAAAAGACTTTGGGGACCTTGGGGACCAGCTCCTCCAGAGGAGGAGCCAACTTCATTCTAAGGCTGGGAAGGAGTTAAGAGAGGAAGTACTTGGCTCAAGGCCACCTGGCTAACAAGGAAAGTGGGGTCACAAGTTGGTAGCAAGCAACTTGGTAGGACAGCTGGCGCCACAATGGGGTGGGGGCTGCTGTTGCTATTGGTCCTGTTGAATTTCCAACTCAAGTAAAGTGAGGCCTTCTGCCTGCTGGTGGGGCTGCCTTCAGGGCCTCAGCTGTCTGCAGTGGAGAGCAGCATTGCCTTAGGTAGGACTCTGAAGATGCTGAAGAGCGTAGGAACCAAATTTCCTTTTTGATTGCAGCCAACTTCATTCTAAGGCTGGGAAGGAGTTAAGATGCCCCTGAAGCTTTCTGGGAGGGCAGCTGCCTGAGTGGGCACTCCGCCTGGACAGGAACATAAGCGCTCTTGGTGTTGCCCAGGCAGAGAGGGCAGTGTGGAGGAAAGTTGCTAGAAAAAGGCAGGGGACAGAATCCACACTGGCCTCTTTCCCAGCACATCACAGTGGCAGGATTATTTATGATTCTGACCCAATGGGGATCCCTCTACTTGGGGAGGTTGCCAACCCACACCCTTTTGAAAAGGACAGAGGGGAACAAGTAGCATTTATGGAGTCACACAGAGGCAAGAGTGTCAGCATTGGAGGTTGCAGAACAGCATTCACATCCCAGCCCAGACACTTCCTGTGTGACCTTAGGCAAGTTGATTGACCTGTCTGGGCCTCAGTTTCCTCCTTGAACTGGCACCTATTGCATAATGCTGCTGTGCTAGATACACTAGCAGAAGTCTCAGGCATAGCTGAGTAGGATTGCTCTGCTGAGCGCCAGGTGCTGGTGGTATTTTTCTGGGCCAAGTCCCCAAGGGGCAGGCGCAGAGCTCAACAGCCCTGTCCTGCTGAAGCAGGAGCAGCTCCCCAGCAGGAATGATGGAAGTACAGGCCCTTCATAAATACAAGTGAATAAACGATGACTCAAACTGGGCCAGGTACACTACCAAACCCAAGCTCTGCTCTGCAGTGTGCACCTCAAAGCAGCTGGTAATATGGTGGGAGACTCAGACCAACAGAAGGTGGCTGCGTCGTAACCTCCAACCCAAGGCAGATGTTTGAACTGACTAAAAGGGAAGCAATGAATGCCAAGAGAATCCCCTCCTGCCAATATGCCAGCCATGGGGTTCCTGCTCCCTGCAAGAGTGATCTTCACAGCCCTGTCTGACATGGAGTCTCTCAAGACTCCTTTCCTCCCATGGGCTGGGGTATTCCTTTGCTGAGAAGGTAGGACTGGCATGACTGTGTTGGTAGAGTGGGCACTTAACAGAGCTCTCTGGATATGGAGGTGCTGTGCCCATAGTACCTCCTGACCAAAGCTAGCTTCCTCTCAAATTCAGTTCTTGTCACGGGGATTCTGCCATTCAACTCTGGGCTCATGACTGTGAATGCTTTTTTTTTTCAGAGATTCTGTTGAAAACTCAAAGTCAGTCTCTGTTTTTTGGGTCTGTTTCCCAGTTCCTCCATGCATTGTCAGGAAGCAGTTGTCAGGAGGTCCTAGCACTGGCTGGGAATTCAGAGACTTGTGTCCCAGTCAGATCTCAGGTGCGAATGACCTGTGAGTCCTGAGTGAGTGACCTGCCCTTGGCTCTGGATTTAACTTTTATTTATGATCTGAAGGGGTCAGAGGATCCTGAGGACCCTTCCAGGATAAGCATCTGTGGGTTCCCTGCTGTGTCTAGGGGTTGACATTGGGCTTGGCCCAGGGCAGATGCTCAGAACAGGTTTGTGGAATGAATGAGGAATGCCATCAGGCAGTGACTCATTTTTGTCCCTTTGCTCTTTAATTTGCTCATTGCCAGAGGACTCCATCCACTGTCACCTTTCTCCTTGTTTGCTGAAAACTTAGATGCTAGAAATGATGGGCAAGAAAGTGCAGTGGCTGCTTAGACACTGTGGCTTGCCTGAGAGTTCTGCTTTTCTGTATCCTGTGCTCCTGGGTATAGGGGAAGAGCAAGGCTGTTTTTAGGGCTTCACAACTTGTGAATTTGCTTCCTCACAGGTTTGCCTAAGGGTTGGGAGATGGATTCCACCCAGGAAGGAGCTGTGTACTTCATCAAGTGAGTAGACAATTTCTGATCTTACCTTTGGTCTGGCTTTTGTCCTTGTCACACCTAGGGACAGGAGGTGGCTAAAGGATCTGGTATGCCACCGAGGCCATAGCCACTGGGGCTGTGGATGGCCTGGAGATACTGAGGAACGTCAGACAGACAGCAGCACGTGTCTGTGTATTTTTCTGTCTGCCTGGGGGATGACTAGTGTCAATCACAGAAAGGTTTCTGGGGTAGGGTCCATGGAGTGTTGGGCTGGGCTGGACTGGCAGGAAGGAAATTGGCTTGAGGATGTGTAGGAGAGACTGTCATAGATGTACCAGGCAAGAGTTGAGAGGAATAAGATAAGGACACTGAGATGTGAGAGTGGGATGTGGAGTGTTTAGGGGTGGGTTCCTGGGGGAAACAAGCCGGTGGTGGCCAGGGCAGGCCCAGATACCCTTGCTCTCATGGGTAGAGGCCTCTGTGGCTCTTGGGATGTAGGGTGCTCTCTTCCCTCTAAGGGTTTTTCCAGCTCATGTGGGCAGTGAGCCTTGACCCTGGGGGTGACTGTGTCTTGGGAAGCTGGCTGGCTTGAAGTGGGCAGGCAGAGGACCTGACTCTTTGAACTGGAGAGGCGCATATTCATGAACTTAGACTCATTTCCTTCTGCTTGGACTCAGTGTCTGTCTGTCTACCCTCTCTGTCACCCTGTCCCAGCTTCCCAGAAGATTGAATCCTGGCTTCCTGCCAGAAGTGAGTCTCAGTGTACCCAGTCCTGTGGGCTTCTTGTCTGAACTACCCCTATATTCTGCAGGAAACTCATAGTCCTGCTGTCCACTGCCCACTGCCCTGAGATGCCCTCAGTATCCCCAGCTGAGATACTGGCTCTGCCAGAGGCAGCTGTGAGGGAGGGAGATGCCAGTCTTAGCCTTCCATCTTTGAAATCCTCGTCCTTAGCGGGGTCTGGTCACATGGGCCTGCAATCTCAGAATGAGACAGGAGGATCTCAAAGTAAAGGCTACATAGCAATGGCCAGCTTGGGTAACTTAGTGATATCCTGTCTCACAATAGAAAAAAGGGGGCTAGTGATACACGTTAGTAGCAGAGCACTTGTCTAGCATATGTGAGGCCCAGAAATAATGACCATGATGACGATGATGACAATGATGATGATGATGATAAAATCTTTATCCCTCAGAACAGCTGAGTGTCATTTTTTTTTTTTTTTTTTTTTTTTTTTTGTCTTTTGGAATCAGGCTCTCCTTGTACCCCCATTTGTCCTAAAATCCACTATGTATGCCGGGCTGGCCTTAAATGCAAGGAGATCTGCCTGCCTCTGCCTCCCAAGTGTTGGGACTACAGGTGTGTGCCACCATGCCCAGCTGCTTTTTTTTTTTTTTTTTTTTTTGTCTTTTTGAGACAGGGTCTCCCTATAGCCCCAGCTGTCCTGAACTCACTATGTAGACCAGGCTGGCCTTGAACTCACAATGATCCTCCTGCCTCTGTATCCCGAGTGCTGGGATTAAAGGTGTGCACTACCATGTTCGGCTTCATTTTTTTTCTTTTTAGCCTCTGCATCAGGACCAGATAGCATGGACATCAGCTTGGTCTTAACCATATTTTTTAAATTAAAGTTTTTGGAGGGGTTTTTGAAATAGGGTCTCCTTCTAGCCCCAGCTGGAACTGGAGCTGGAACTCACTATGTAGATTAGGCAGGCTTCGATTCACAGAGATCTGCCTGCCTTTGCCTCCCAAGTGCTGGGATTAAAGGTGTGTGCCACCACACCTGGCTCTATTAAAATATATTTTAAAAATTAAAAAAGAATTTTTAAATGTGTGTGAGTTTTTGCCTACATGTATGTAAGTGCATCATGTGTGTGCAATGCCTGCAGAAGCCAGAAGAGGGCATCCAATCCCCTGGAAGCTGGAGTTACAAACAGTTGTTAGCTGCCTGAATTCAGAGCAACAAGTGCTCTTAACCACTGATTCATCTCTCTAGTCCCTGTTAATCATATCCTTAAAGCAGAAAGAAAAGGCTTTTTGCACATGACCTGCTTGGAAACTGCTCTGTTATAGCCAAGCTCTTGTTCAAGGGTCACTCAATCCTCACTTCACATCATTTTCTGCTTTTCTCATTCTTACAAATGCCATCTTAATATTTCTTAGTATACATTTAGTTGCTGAGATTGCTTATAAAATACTCTCATAAATTGCTTCATCTCACTCATCCTTAAAAGTTTACCACCTTAAGATGGTGCATCCCTGCCCACTTCTCTCCCACAACTAGCCAGCTGTGCTTTCAGCTTTTCCTCCGTCCATCACATCCCCTGACCCCCACAGGACCTTTGTATGTCTGTTCACTATGCCTGGAGCACTGTCTCTTCCTCCTATATCCACCTACCTGGCTCCTACTTGTCAACTGGTTCTTCTTGTGATGCTGAGGATGAGAAACCCACACCAGGCACTCTACCACTGAGCCACATGCCAGCTTATTTTTGGTAGTGTTCTGCTGCTGGGTAATCATTGAGAATGGATTTTGCCTATTTTGTTTTCCACTGTCCTAGCATCTTTCTGGTATATGATAGGAACCCAGTATTTACTGAAATGAATGAATGGCTTGATGGATGGATGGATGGATGGATGGAAAAATTGGGCTATAAGTAGGAGCATAATTAATTACTGCAGCTTCCTGCAGAGCCCCTCCATTTGGTGTGTGCTGACATGAATTGTCTTTTCTGCATCCCCCTGTATCAGCAGCACCCTAAAGCAGACCCTTCAGAGAGCCTTACCCCTTCCTATCCTCCCCATGAGCCCAATCCCTCCTGTATGTCTCTCAAGATGCTGTGGCCACAGCCTGAGTTCATTCTCACCTAAACCTTTGTAGCAGCTTCTCCATTCATCTTCTTGCCTCCAGATTAGAATGCTGCAACAGCAAGTTTTTCTAGAATACAATATGTGCATGCCATCTCTGCTAATATCCTTCCATGTTTCCAACACAGGTTAAAGCTTAAGTTCCTCCTTCCAGTACTTCTAGGACTTCCTGACTTGGCTTCTAGTTCTGTCCTTCTCAGCGCCCTTCCCCAGTTTGTTCTTCCAGTCACACCAAGCCACTGGGGTTCCCTCAACACATACCTCCTTCCCACTTGAGTAAGCCCTATGAGTATTGCTCCTCTACCCGTGAGCATTGTTCTTCATGACCCTCTCTTCTGTGGGGAAGCCCATGGGCATCATAATTATTTCTATGTGTGCTAGTTTCCCTCCATCAGCAATTCTTCATCCTCAGCATGTACTAGAATCACCAGGATGTGTGGGGGTGAAATTCAGGTGTCTGGGCATTCCTGAGTTCCTGACTGAGATGGAAGGTCTAGACTTTTCAAGTCTAACAGGCTTCTGACTGATGTGGATGCTGTGGTTCTGGGGACCATCTTGAGAGTCACTGGTCTAGGTTGAGGACTCCTCAAAGGCAGGGGTGACACTGGGTGCTCATGATGTCTGGAGAGATAGGTAATATTGTTTTATTCTGTATTGTAACAAATGTCAGCATCCTGTGACAGCTGTAACCACTTTCAGAACTAAGGACTTTATGATATTACCCCATTTAATCCTCATACTTTGGTGAAGGGAGAGAGGAAAGCCTAGATGTCAAGATGCTTGCAGAAAGCCACACTGGGAGGCAGCTGCTGCTTGTGACTCCACTGCTGCCCTCTTACCATCATGCGATGATGCTTCCAGCATCCTTGGTGCCTGGTTCATGGTACACCTCACTGAAGCACATGAATGAATGAAAGACCTCTTCCTTTCTGTGAACAATCAGTTCTCAACAAGGCTTCTGACATTTTCTTGGGAGGTAGATTAGAAACTGTGAGGACTTCAGATCCCAAGAGGTAATAACAAAAGTCAGATGTTCAGACAGTTTGGAGAGATGTTTTCTCTTCTAGCGTGAGTCAAATTTCAACGAGCAATACTTTATCTAATAAGTATGATAACTGTATCCTAGTAAGTCCTTCCCTTCATGGTATTTGGGAAGCAAGTCTCATGGTACCAGCTACTGATGCAATATTGCTCCACTGTGCTGAGGGTTTTAAATTTTTTTGTGTGTGTTGTTTTGTCTTTTTGAGATAGGGTCTCCCTGTAACCCTAGCTGACCTGGAAATCGCTATGTAGACCAGGCTGGCCTCGAACTCACAGAGATCTGCCTGCCTCTGCCTCCCAAATGCTGGGATTAAAGGCATGCATCACCACCCCTGGAGGTTTTAAATTTTTTTTTAAAATTTATTTTCTTTTTTTGAGAAAGGGTCTCTAGCTCTGGCTAGCTTGGAATTCGCTATGTAGACCAGGCTGGCCCCCAACTCACTATCTGCCTGCCTCTGCCTCCCAAGCACCACCATGCCTGGCATTGTGCTAAGGTGTTTTTTTTTTTTTTTTTTTTTTTTTGCCAACATGAATGTTAGTGTACCACGTGTGTGGCTGGTGACTTTGTAATCGGATCCCCAGAACTAGAGCTACAGAGCTGCCATATGGGTGCTGCGAATCAAACTTTGGTTCCTTGGAAGAGCAGCCAGTGCTCTTAACCACTGAGTCATTGCTCCAGCCCTCCTGGGCTGAGGTTTTAAAGGGTGTCATTTGCCAGGAAAGAGGATATCCAGAGAAGAGAAAAGGCAAATGGGGAGAATGGCGGGGCCTATTGTGCACTTACCACAAAAATCCACAGGAGGGCAGCAGAGCACACATGGTCCTCAGACCAGGCCTTCAAAGGGAGTTAATTATTGGGTTGGTGATCCACTGTATCACTTTCAGGTCTGATGGTGCCTTACTGGAATTGAAGGGGCCATCTTCACCCTCCCATGATACACCAACCACTGGGTCTGGTGGAACTCTGGTTCTGTTTTCCTCCTTCCTGCACAAGCTGTGGGTGGTAGAACCTGCCTATTCTGTCTCCAAGATCGCCTCTCTGCCTAGAGTTGACAGCGCAGGAGAAATGGCAGGGCAGGGCCTACAGAACCACACCTTGATAACCCTGGGTACTCCTCCACCCACAGAGTCCTGACCCAGCCTGGTCACTTCTTCCTGTTCTGATCTGAACACTTCCTGCAGAAGGTGCCAAGTGAGCAATTGGGCATCTACTTGGGTCTCTGGTGCACCCTGTGATGTTGAGGCCAGCCCATGAGCTTCTGAGAGGTGGATATGTAGAAATCAGAGCTCTGCTCCCAGATGTTCAAGGGCTGAATGATGAGGCCCAGGCAGTGTTTTAGAGGCTGTGCAGATCACTGAGAATCCAGACAGACCCCAACCTATGAATCCCCAGAGAAGTCACCCCAGGCCCTAAGGTAGAACCACCAAGAGCTTTGGACAGGATAGAGGAAAGACGTCACAGGTCCACAATTCTAGTATGGTAACCCTATGGGCTCTGTTTTCAGAAAGGCAAATAATACCCAGGACAGGAAAGAATGTGACAGGTGAAGAGGAAAGGCAAGGAGATCTGAGCAGCGGACAAACCTCATTTGCTGATGAGGAAAACAGGCTCAGCAATTAAGTGCCCAGTTCAAAGGTGTTGTATCAGTCAGGGGTGGAACTGTGCCTGCAACTCAGGCCATCTGAGACCTTTGCCACCAGGCTCCCTTCCTGCTCCCTGGGTGGTGTGGTCTGCAGTGAGAGGCCACAGTGAGCAAGGGCACTGAGGGGCAGTTAGTCCATCAGTTTAGTGACCACCAGGACCCTGTGGTGGAGAAGGGCAATGGTCTGAGGGCTGTGGATAGAGTGAGAAGTTGGACTTGGGTCTGGAGCTCTGAGGCAGGATCCTCCTTCCTTAGGCTTCCCTCTCAGCTTTACCCAGAAGCATTTTGCATCTCTGCTGGGTTAACAGAGGAGGGATTTAGACTTGTCAAAGAACACTTGCTTTCTCAGCTCTCCCTCTCAAATCCCATCAGCCCCACAACCCCCTTGTATATATACCACCTTCTTCCCCAGCAAAAAGGTGCTGTGCCCAGGCCAGTCCTCCCTTTGGCTTCTTGTACCCCCTGAGCCTCTACATCCTTTAGAAGTAGTCACCTGACTGGCTCAGACTTCTTGGGGATCCAGGGCCTTGTCAGCAACCTTTGCCCTCTGTCTGCCAGAGAGGAAACCTTCGCAGCAGGCCCATCTGTTGACTACCTTTTCCAGCTTCCTGAGGTTCTGTGGGATATCACCTGGGTCCCTGTCCTCTTCTCATTCCCCTCCTGGATACTGTAATCTCTCTTCTAACTCTACTTTGTTCCATCAACTCAAGGCCAGAAACTCCCGAAGAATCCCCCATCTGGCTGCCTGGAAGCAGACTCTGCCCCACCTGTACCAAGCAGGCTTGCCAAGTCCTGGAGAGCCGAGGAGGTGAACTGGACCTGGCACCGGGCCCTCATTCACAACTTCCCGCCCCTTCATCTGAGTGGCTTTCTCAGAGTCAGTGGGGTCTAGCTTGGCAGCACATCTAGCTGAGGGGGGAGGATAGGGAGTGTGTCATTAAGGTACAGTTCCCATGAAGGCCTCTAGGCTGCTGCCTGCTGTCCTAACCTGAGATCCCGGGTCAGAATGAGAAGGTTACTTAAGTGCCTTTCAAGGTTCCTGCCTTTTACACCACCAAATCTAACTCATTACCTCCCCCCACCCATCCAGGCTCTTCCAGGGTGCTGGGAGGGAAGTGGTCTCTTGCACCTTTTAAAACATATTCTTTTTTTTTTTTTCTTTTGGTACTTTTGAGACAGGGTCTCCCTGTAGTCCCAGCTGGTCTCGAACTTGCTATGTAGACCAGGCTGGGTTTATATTTTATTATTATTTTTTTTTCTTTTTTGGTCTTTTTGAGATAGGGTCTCCCTGGGGCTGGAGAGATGGCTCATCATTTAAGAGTACTTGCTGCACTTGCAAAGGACATGGGTTTGGTTCCCTGCACCACATGGCTGCTCACCACCTGTAACTTTAGTTCCAGGGGATCTAATGCCCTCTTCCTGCATTAATGGGCACTAGTATACAAAAGGTGCATTTGCATTATGCAGGCAGGCACAACACTTATACACACAAAATAAAAATAAAATATGTTTTAAAAAATGCTCCAGGTGGTGAAAATGATGCTCATATCAGGATCATGGCAAGAATCACTTAGGTTTGAGTGGAGAAAATGGAACTCACTATGTAGACCAGACTGGCCTTGAACTCACAGAGATTGGGCCTGCCTCTGCCTCCTGAGTGCCTGGAATAAAGGCATGCACTACCACACCCGGCTTTTTTTTTTTTTTTTTTTTTTTTAGCTCAGGCTGGCCTCAAACTCACTATGTAACCAAGGACGACTTTGAACTTTTGGATTTATTTTTTATGTGTATGTTTTGCCTGTATGTATGTAATTGCAACATGTGCATACAGTACCCATGGCGGTCAGAAGAAGCCATTGAATGCCCTGGAAGTGGGGTTAAGGATGGCTGTTAGTCACCATGTAGGTTCTGGGAATCAAACTCGGGTCCTCTGCAAGAGAAGCCAATGTTCTTAACCTCTGAGCAATCTCTCTAGTCCCAGACTTTGAACTTCTGCCTCTACCTCCCAAGTGCTAGGATTCCAGGTGTGTGCTACCAAGCCCCATTTTATGGGGTGCTGGGGCTCAAACCTGGGACTTCATGCATGCTAGATAAGCACTTTACTAGTTGAGTCACATCTTCAGCCCATGCTGCTTTTTTGTACCAAGTCAGTCCATGATGTGGTGGGGCCTTGTAGGTACTGTTCACCTAATCCCTGCTTCTTGGGATATTTCTGCGTTTAGAAGTGACCTCAGGGGGCTGGAGAGATGGCTCAGCAGTTAAGAACACTGATTGTTCTTGCAGAAGACCAGGGTTCGAATCCCAGCACCCACATGGCAGCTAACAACTGTCCATAACTCCAGTCCCAGGGGATCTGACAGCCTCTTCTGACCTCCTGGGGCATTGCACGATATGGGTACATTTACCTACAATACACGAATACACATAAAATTAGAAAAAAAAAAAAGTGACCTCAGTATTTTGGTCTTTGGCTCTGGGTCTAAAATGCGGCCAGGACAGGACCCTGAAGTTAAGGGAAAATCCTCCTACTCCTTCCTGATCCTGGTTATGAAATCAGTTTCCACTGCACTTATCCGTTGTCACAGAATCTCCTATTTTCTCAGCAGAGAGCTGTGAAGGGAGGGAAACTGAGACATAGTAGAGGAGAGAGATGGGAGTCTTTGTCCATGGCAGAAACAGGGGCTTGTTTGAAGCCCTCTACCTCTGTTCATCAATAGTGAGAGCACAGGTGCCAGGGCTTAGCTAGCATCCCAATCCAAGGTCACTGGAGACCAATCTAGGTAGAAGACTAGGAGTCATGTAATGAGCTCCTGGTGTCTTGTAATGGGCACCAGCTCTCTCTTTAAATTCACAGTGTTGGGGATATGGAAGTATCAGGATCTCAGTCAGGCCCTCCCGATACCCCAGTCTCCAGTGAACAGCTATAGAGTTGAAAGACCACCACAAGGTTGGCTGGGTGGGAGAGGCTCCAGCACTATGCCAAGCCCACTGGCAGTTTCTAGCTCCCTGCAGTCTCCTGTGGCATTCAAAATGTAGCTCACCAAGACGCAGACCCAGATGCCCTCTGGGGGGCAGCCTTGTCCTGGCTGTGGGAGGCCAGGGAGGCTGTACCCACCAGCCCCATCCTCTCTAGGGGGGCTGGCTTGCAAGGGTGATTAGGAGCTTGTCTCTGGTGTGGATGGAGTTAAACCTTTCTGGGGACTATTTACTCCTGATCCTAAGTGACAGCTTGGGGAGGGAAAGTCACGTGGCACTGAAATCCCCACGGGAGCTGATGGAGCATGCCCAGCTGCTTCTGCTTGGGAAAGGTGCTGGATCCTGCAGTAACCACAACAGCATCCTCTCCCCGCGCCAGGGACCTGCCAGGGGGAAGGATGACTGATTAGATCAGATTAGATCCCGAGCTCTGCTCTTCCGACAGGGCCCGAGGGGCCAGGGAGGAGGACCCCCAGTTAGCCGGAGCTGGGGGAGGGGTGCTTCTGGAATCGCTCGGCTCCCTTAGCGCTCTCAGCGCGGGATCACACCTCTGAGGCCCAGCCGGTGAGTCGATTTAAGTACATCAGATCTAAGAGATGGGAGGAGGAAGACTGGACTGGGGCAGGGCTGGCAGCCACCGCCTGCCGTGCGAGCCTGGGTCTCGTGCACTGCAGTGCACGGCCTTCCTCATCTTTATCCTTGGCAGCCTTACTTTGGGGATCATGGATGCTGAGAATGCTAATTATAGCCTCTCTGTGACCTTACCCCCTCCAGAATGCCCAGGAAGGGCCGCTACCGTCGGAATTGTTTACATTATTATCGCGTTCCTGGGTGAGGGCAGTTTTGGGACTGCCAGCCTCCTAAGTCCAGCCCCACCCTACCCCTAACCTCATAGGAAAGAGAGATGGAAAGGTCCAGGGGTCAGGTTCAATTCAGGAGACGCTCTCCTTTCTCAACGGGAAGGGTGAGAGGGTCTCTTTCTTATGGGTCAGAGACTTGGTTTCTTGGGCATCTGGGGTTCAGAGGGGAGCTGCTGAAGGTTGTGTCGGCAGTGGGTGATGAGTGAAGGTACAGGGCAGTGTTGGTGATGGAAGACCAGGCTGCTGCCGTTTAGAGCCCCAAAACTATTGTGTGAGAAGTCTGGGAGGGAGGAAGGTTCAGGAAGTGTCCAGAGGGGGGCAAAGGAGGGGAAGAGGGTCAAGAAAACGGGAAAGAGGGGAGCGGAGAAAAGACTACTGAGAGATGCCCTGTGAGACAACAGGCAGGCCAAGCCTGGAGAGCAAGAGGTGGGAGGCCCAGATGCAGGGAGAGCCTGGCTAGGGCATGGTGGGGAGGGCAAGCAGGAGGAGGGCGTGGGGGGAGGAGGGAAGGACCGGGCCCAGAGTCAGTGTCCAGGGAGGTGGTGGCCTTCAGTACTCGGCAACTCTTCCCAAACCCCTCTAGACCTCTCGGTCTCCATCTGGCATCTCTGGTGGCGCACTCCTGGTATCGGCTCTGTGCGGGGGCGGAGCCCTGGTTGGCACGCCTCTGCCTGAGCCCCTGTCCAAATGGTTGCGGGGCACTGCAGGTGCCGCCGCTGTCCAGCACACAGCCCGGCCGGTGGAAGCTGGGAAGGGTTCTGGGGCTGCGACTGTCCAGCTGCAGCATCCACCTCAGCGCAGCTGCAGTTTAGTCTGGAGGACAGGTTGCAGGAGAGCTGGGCGCAGCGCCGCCGGCTTTCCTAGCGGAAACAAGCGGGTTTCTGTGTCTCCGCACTACGGCACAGCTCTGGGCCACAGATATGAATTATTAAAAGCTCTTGGTTTCCCCCTCGGCGGCGAGGTGATAAACGTGTTAGCGCGGTGTGTAATTAATCCTGGCGGCGTGCTGCGCGGGCTGGAGACAAAGGGGCCTTTTTTTTTTTTTTTTTTTTTTTTTTTCGGATTAGGTTGCTTTTCCTTTTTCCCGGGAAGGCTTTAGTGCAGGACGCATTACACAGATAATTACATTTAGTGTGTCTGCCTGGATGATTGAGTTGGATTCTTCCTGCTCGGTGCAAATGAAGTAATTACTGAGGAAATGGAGGATCTTGGCGCCCGCCCTGGCTGGGCTGCCGCCACAGTCCCCCTTATCTAGGCCTAAAGGCGCCCGTGAGTGGGCTCAGCAGAGATGCCCTCGAAGGGCTGGCCTGGACTGCATCCCAGACAGACTGAGGTGTCATCGGGTTCTCTGCACCTGTTTCCTCACTCTACTTTGTGCGGGATTGCTGGTTACTGAACAAACAGGGCAAGAGGAAGGTGGTTGGGGTGGGCAGAGCTTGGCTTGCTAGGCAGGGCAAGCTGCAGCTGCCTTTTGAGGCTTCCACCAGTTAAAACTCTGGCAAATACCAAACTTCTTCTGGGAGCAAGTGGGGAGCAGAAGTGGTGCATAGTCCCAGTGGAACCCTTGCTTGGGGCCTCCCACTTCAGATAGGCTCCTGCTCAGCATCCCTGCTTTCCTGGTGCTCCTTAGGGCCCCTCAGCAGCAGTCTCTGGCCGTCTCTCTCCAAGCCCCTCTGAGTCCTAGGTCACCCTTCCTTGGGGAATCCTTGTGACCCAGGTTTCTTACCTCACAAGCAGCTTCCTGCATAGTGGGAACATTCTCCTGTATTGAATCAAACACAGAGTTCTACCCTTTGGTTCTTGTCCTGTGACACTGCACAGAACATGCCAGCTTCCCTTTCATATGGGGACTCAAAACAAAAAACCGGGGCTGGAGACATGGCTCAGCAGTTAAGAGCACTGGCTGCTCTTGCAGCGATTTGGTTCTCACCACCAACATGGGGCCTAACAACTGTTAGGCCTGTTTAACTCCAGTTCCAGGGAACCCAGCACCCTCTTCTGTCATCCACTGGCATTGCACATATGTGGTACACACATGCAGGCAAACACCCATACACATAAAATTAAAAAAAAAAACATAGACTTGGCACAGTGGCAAAAACCTTTAATGCCTAAGAGGCAGGAGGATCTTTGTGAGTTCGAGGCCAGCCTGGTCTACATAGTGAGTTCCAGGATAGCTGGGGCTACAGGGAGACCCTGTCTCAAAAAGACAAATATATATATATATATACAAAAACAGCCAAACAATTAGTTTGCATGTAGGCACGATGCGTTTTACAGAGCCATTTCTGGACATTTTAGGTTGTCAGTTTTATTTTCCTTTTATAAATAAACACAGTTATTAAGCATAGAAAAATATGAAAAGAGACTTGCTATTTAATTAAAAAGTTTTGGTTGTTTTAACTTTCTAGAATTGGTATACAAACATACAAGTATATTTGTTGTGGCAATGCACCTTTATAGGATTAAAAATTTGAACCAGTTGCCAGGTATGGTGGCACACACCTTTAATCCCAGCACTTGGGAGGCAGAGGCAGGCAGATCTTTGTGAGTTAGAGGCCAGCCTGGTCTACATAGCAAGTTCTAGGCTAGCTGGACTACAGGGAGACCCTGTCTCAAAAAGACCAAAAAAAAATTGAACTAGTTGTAGATTATTGTCATATAAGCATTTTCCATGTCATTAAATATTCTTGTACAATATCATTTAAAGTAGCTTCCTTGTACTTTATTACATACCTGTTCTAATTTTTTAAATTTATTCATTTTTATTTTATGTGCATGAGTGTTTTGCCTGCATGTATGTAAGTGTATCATGTACATGCAGTGCCCTTGGAGGTCAGAGAGTTTATTGGATTCCCTGAAATTTGAGTCAAGGATGATTGTTAGACATGATGTGGGTGCTGGGAACCAAACCTGGGTTCTCTGCAAGAGCAGCAAGTGCTCTTAACTGCTGAGACAAATTTCTAGCCCACCTGTTCCAATTTTTGACCTTTATGTTACAGTACCTATTTCCAGTTTTTCACCTTTTTAAAGAGTTTTTCTTTTTAAAAATTACATGTATATGTGTTTATGTTGAGAATATGCACACATGTAGAGGTGCCCAGGGAGGACATCAGATCCCCTGGAGCTGAATTTACAGGCAGTTCTGAGCCATCCAATGTGAATGCTGGGAACTGAACTTCGGTCCTCTGCAAGAGGAGTACATATTCTTAATCACTGAGAATAACCTCTTCAGCCCCCCAGTTTTTCAGCTTTTATAAACAATGATACAACGAACACATAAATGTCTGAATCAATGCACAAATCAGTTATTCTTTTCCTTGAGTTACATTTCTAAAAGTAAAATTGCTGCATATTTAATAATCTTTGGATATACTTTACCAAATTCCATTTTCCAAAGCACTTATTTACATTTCTAGCAATTGTATATAAAAATGCATTCTGTGGGGCAGTGAGATAGCTGAGTCAGTAAAGCCCTTGTTTAACATGCCTGCAATCCCAGTTCTGGGAGACAGAGACAAGAGGGTCCTTGGGGCTTGGTGGCCAGACAGTAGAGTTGAATCATCTAGCTTCAGGGTCAGTGAGAGACCCTGCCTCAAAAATAAGGTAAACCAGGTATGGTGGCACACACCTTTAATCCCAGCACTGGAGAGGCGGAGGCATATGCATCTCTATGGGTTCAAGCCCAGCCTGGTCTACATAGTGAGTTCTAGGCCAGGCTGTGCTACATAGTGAGACCCTGTCCTAAAAAAAAAAAAAAAGTGGAGAGCAATAGATGAAGACACCCAACATTGACCGCTGGCCTCCACACACATGTATATACACAGATATGTATACACGTAGATATATACACACATATACACACAGAATGCATTTTATGGCATGGGCACCAGCATTGAGTATTATATCTTTTGTCATGGTTTTGATTTGTTGTTCTTCATTGGTTCAACTCTGTTGATAAGTAGTGAGATTTAATATTTTAAAAGAGATTTGTTAAATGTATACATTAAATATTTATAACAATACTTACAACAGCAAATATTTACAATATTTATAACAATGTGCTCATTGAACATTTGGTCATCTGGCTTTCTTTTTTTAAAAAAATATTTTATTTATTATTTTTATTTTATGTGTATGCATGTATTGCCTGCGTGTAGGTAAGAGAACCCATGTCATGCAATGCCTGCGGGGGACAGAAAAGGCCATCGGATCTCCTGGAACTGAAGTTACGGATAGTTGTGTGGAATGTCCTTAGGCCAAATGGGGACATGCCCACAGAAAGGAAAGTGGGACTTTAGTTTCCTCACCATCTTTTGCTATTTATTTACTTATTTATTTATTTATTTATTTATTTATTTATTTATTTATTTATTTTTGGTCTTTTTTGAGACAGGGTCTCCCTCTAGCCCCAGCTGTCCTGGAACTCACTATGTAGACCAGGCTGGCTTTGAACTCACAGAGATCTGCCTGCCTCTGCCTCCTGAGTGCTGGGACTATAGGCATATGCTACCATGCCCGGCAAGATTACATTTATTTATTTTGCGTGTGTATGTGTGTAGGTGTGCAAGTGACACAATGCACAGGTGGAGGTCAGAGGACAGCCTTTTGGAAGTTGATTCTCTCCTTCTACCATGTGAGTCCAGGGGGATTGAACTCAGGTTGTCAGCTTTGGCAGCAAGAACCTTTAATCACTAAGTCATCTCACTGGTCCAAGTCCAGCTTTTCTTACCAGGCAGTTTAGTGCTATCATCAGGAGCACATTTATGGCTCATGTGAGATTGAGTCTGGCTCTGTTATTTACAGGTTATGCTCTTGACAATGACTCCTCTCTTTCTAGCTTAGCTATTCTGTCTAGAAAATGGAGATAGTGCCATCATAGGTTTCTCTTAAAGACAGATGAAGTCATGTGTGCAAGACATGTAGAATCATGCTGAAGAAAGTGATATATGGGTTTATTATAATCTTGTTGATTTGCATGAAAAACTTCCTCCATACTGCTCATGACTCCTTTTTGAGGCCAAGTACTCTTGGTTTTTTTTGGTCTTTTTGAGACAGGGTCTCCCTGTTGCCCCAGCTGTCCTGGAACTCACTATGTAGACAGGCTGGCCTTGAACTCACAGAGATCCTCCTGCGTCTGCCTCCCAAGTGCTGGGACTACAGGTGTGTGCCACCACGCCCGGCAGGTATATGCACCCTCTTGTTTTTCCAGTGAAGGTGCATATACACTTCCTCTTCTACCTTTCCCATGCTTCCACTCCAGGTGTGGCCTCACCAGCACAGAGCAGAGTGTGGCGCAGTGTATAATCCTGTAGTATGATCCCCTGGAACTGCAGGGGCAGGGTACAGAGAGTTTGGGTCTTCCCATGTCTTCTGGCTCATGGACCCTCCATTGCATGCTGGCCTCCACAGCCTTCACTGCCAGTCTCTTCTCACACATTGCTGTGTGCACATCTTTCTTGGATCACCTTTGCAGATCTAACTCAGACTCTTTCTCATTTCTCTTTCCAAAGTAGCACAAGCTGATGTGATAAAAGTTTTGGTTCACATGCTAATACGAGAGTCAGTGGAATTTGAAGAAGTGATTCAAATCCGGATTTAAATTAGTAGCTGTGTGACTTGCAGCAAGTCACTTCATCTCTGAGCGCCTTTGTTTCCTAGTCTGACAAGTGGGGTTAGCATCACTACCGGCTTAGCTTATGGATAGCTAGATGAGTAATAGATCCAGAAGTGCACTGCCAAAAATTCCACAGATGTCCATTACTATTGAACTGTATATATCAGAAGCCAGTGTTGTCACTCAAAGGCCAGACAGGTGGGTTGTTGAGAATTCAGTTAGGTTAGTTGGTATTGAGGTACTGTGCTGATCTGATAGACATTCATCACCCCAGGCTTCAGGGTAGCTTATCTTCCCTGGTTTCAGCTGTACCTCCTTGGGATTGACTGGGAACTCTACTCCATCAAGGAGATGGCCTAGAGCACTAGGAGAAGGTCACTTCCCTTAGCTCTTAAGCACTGTGTCACCCAGGCTGACTCATCATTACTTTGAAGATCAGACATCTATAATTGCAAATGCAAGTTTGCTTGCAATTAGCCAAATGCTTGCAATTAGCCCATTAAATTCAAGCAGGCCCTGGCTGTTGAGGTTGCTTTTCTGATTTTGCTTGGTTCCTGGGTTCTCATGAACATCAGTGGCTATCCAGAGACTGCAGATGGGATGATGGGTGTGAGTGTGGTGATGGTTGAGGTGTGGTAAGGGATCCCATTCCAGTGCCTTTGCCCTTCTGCCTTATTTCATCATCTTTAAGATGGGAGCAACCCATTGTGTACCAGCGGGTCCTAGGTTGCAAAAAAAAATTTTTTTTTTCCTGAGACAGGGTCTCACAATGTTTCAAAAAAGAATTTTAAAATCCACAGTCTCATAAGGGAGTAGGCAAGTGGGCAAATGGTTGTTTTGAATAAAACAGGGAATGCGATAGCCTGGCCCAGAAAGAGACTCTCCTATCATTCCTAGGAAAATATTTTCCCAGACAGAGACATTGCACTGGGCTCATTACCTTGGTATAGTCCTGGGTCTATACCTAGTCCTCATTACCTTGGTATACCTGGGTCTCAGAGCTGGTGTAATGGTACATACTTCTAATCCCAGCAAGAGCCCCGTTTCCTAAGCTATCACATGAAGATTCTGAAGACTTCTCTGCAGAGGTGGTGGTGAAATGACGTAGAGCAATGCAAACAGAATATCCAGCTCTGAAAAATCATTTCATGTTCAAAGTATCTTGCCTGGGAGAAGACAGGTGGCTTGATAGGAGAAGACAGGAGCTAGCAGCTCAAGGAATTTCAGGACACTGGTTCATACCCTTCATCTTATCTTCTGTGACCTTGAAAAAGTTCCTTAACTTTTCTAGTTTCTATGGGTCTATCTGCAGAGTGAGATAACTTGTTTGTATGGATAGATCAAGAAGCTTTACTTGGCCTGGCATGATGGTGCATGCCTTTGATCCCAGCACTTGGGAGGCAGAGGCAGAGAAGGCAGATGACTGTGAGTTCAAGTCCAGCTTGGAAGTCCAGCCTGGTCTACACAGAGAGTTCTAGGCCAGCTGGGAGACCCTGTAGGGAGAGGAGAGAGTGAGAGAGAAAGAGAGAGGGTGGGGGGCTTTCACACAAGGCACCTAGAAAGTGTTAGCTTATCCTCATTATTACTACCTCCATGTTTTATGGAGAGACTGCATGTGCATGCAGAGATACCCTCTTCTCCGCAGAGATTGGGAAAGTCAGACAAAGGCAGGTAGAAAAGGATGCCACATGTAGTCTGTAAGTTTCCTGGTGTGAGCTGTCTAGGCCAATGCTGAAATTCCGGATGTGCTCAGAAGGGAGTAGGGAGAGGGGTCCTGGATTAGAATGAGTGACAGCCAGTAGCTATTCAGTCTAAGGAGAGGTCACAAGGTTGGTTGAATGGCTCAATGAGTAAAGGCACTTTGCTACTAAGCCTGACGACCTGAGTTTGATTCCTGGGGCTCAAATGGTGGAAGGAGCAAATAGACCCCTGTAAGCCGTCTTCTAGCTTCTCTATGCATACCATGGCATTCGTGCATCCATATAAATAAATAAATAATAAATAAGTAATAATAAATAAATAAATAATAAATAAATAAATAGATAAATGAGGGGATAAAAGCTTAGTGGGATGAGACTTGGGTGACAGAACCAGGGAGGTCAATGTGTGGTTCATGTTTCATGCTGCAGGAGGCTGCTTCATGGGAAACAGGTCTTGGACAGCAGGAACTTAATTCCTTTAGGCATATAGGCCTCCCAGCCTGGGCCAGTCCTGCCAGCAACATCCCAGCTGCTCCTTAGCTGGCTGGTCCCCTGACCTTCCTATGCAAGGCAGTCTGGTGACCATGCTGGGTTGCCATGGTAACTGGCGGCCTCCCAGCCGAGTTGCCTGGGTAACCACTTAGCTGGTATTTGGAGGAGGGGTGCTGAGCTGGGGGGAAATCAGCCTCAAAAGAGATGGAGGACAGGGTGGGACAAAGAAGGAGACAAATCCCATGTGCTCCCAGCATAGCCCTCTTCTCTTTCCTTCAGGGGACTGGGAAAGTCAGGGCAGCTAGGACAGAATGCTGTGTTGTGTGTAGTGTGTAGTGTATGTTTCCTGGTATAGGCTGTCTTGGCCGATGCAGGACTTTTGGAAGATCTGATGCTGTGGTAGTAGAGCTCTGCCTGGCAATGAGCAAGGGGGTCCAGTGGGAAAGCCATGGACCATCTCAGTGTAGGTCTTAGTCCTAGCCCCTCCCTTCCCCTGGTCAATATAACCTCTTCAGTTTCAGTTTCCTCATCTGTAAAATAAAGAGATTGATGTGGGTCTCTAAGATCAGCTCTGCCCTAAGATCAGCTCTGCCTGTGGGTCCCCTCTTCCTCCACACTAATTTTTTCTTTGATGAATGCTTTCTAGTCTGTCACAGGTTTTCCTGGTCTGAGCCCAGCTTGGTGGCAGGGGCTTGGGTGGGGGCTGAAACTGTTGAGATCTTAGAGATGTGACTTTTACCCCCAAGGAGATTTCCATCCCAGACTTCTGAGGGCAGAGGGTGAGTCTTACAGGTGAGAATGTCATCAAGGAAGTCTGAAAGGTGAGGCCTAACTGGGATATTGTGCACAGCAGAATGCTTTCCATCCTGCTCCAGCAACACGTTTGTCACCCATATACAAGCTTCCTGCTTTATTCCAGGAAGGCATTTAGTTGTTGTCTTGTTTTTTCATTCTTCTAAATATAGTCTTGACCCTTCAGCTTGATTTTACACCCACTGGTGAGTCACTCTGTGGAGTTTGAGAAACATGGAGAGAATGAAAAAAGCCCCAGGCTTTCCCTCACCTTCTGCTTAGCATGGTTACCTACTGAATCCTTGCAACTTCCTTCTATGAGGTTACGGAGGCTCTGAGGTTGCACCACTTGCCAGGGTCACAGGTCATTGACCCAGGGCCTGAGCAGGAGTGTATTGTTCAGGCTTATGGTCTGTCTCTTTGCCTACTGAGTCTGTTGTTCAGTGCTATGCTTGCTGACTTTTTTTTAGACGGGGCTCACTGTGTAGCCCTTGGCTGTCTGCAGACCAGGCTGGTCTAGAACTCAGAGAGATGTGTTTCTTGAGTGCTTGCTGAGTGCTGGATTAAAAGAGTAGGCCACCATACCTGGTGACAGGTTCTTCTTATAATCAAAGATATTTGTCCTGTCATTTGAACATCAAAGGCCTGGGCACACCTAGAATTAGGGTGCTTGTTGTCTTGGGGTCTGAAGAGCCTGAAGCTGACAGAATGTTGTGGAAAGAGGAGGCTGATCTCAAGTAATGCTGGTCTTCTTGAGTGAGGGTAGTAAGTTGGGGAAGGAAACGGGTAGGGCTGGCCTCATGCAATGAACTCTCCTGATAGGCTTTTCTGCTTGCTAAGCTTGGTTGCACGTAATGGAGGGCAGATTCTCTGTCAGGGTCTTGTGGCCATGTCTAGGTGTCCAGTTTTTGGGAGATGCTTCTGAGAGGAAAGACTGAAACCATTTACCAGCCAGCTTGTCATTGTCTATCTTTAATATGACCACAGAGGTGCTGCTGGTCAACAAGTGGCTGCCAAGTGTGGGATCCACCATAGATCAGGTTCTGTGGAAGATCTCAGTGCTCAGAGACTGAAGTTAGCAGGGGCTGGAGGGAGGCCCAACTGACTATGAAATACTAAGGCAGAATGCTGACTCTATATGTATTTTTCCTGATAAAGTTAAGTCCTGTAGTGAGATTTAGGAGCATGTGGAGAAATTTATTCTGCTGGGTTCCACTTCAAACTATGCTGCACTGTGTGAATTCAGCCTATTTCTCAACCTCTATGACAGGCTTTCCTATTGGGGAAGTGACTCTCAGTGGGTGGCTCTATCCCCACCCTTGCCACAGGAACTTTATCCTTTGTAAATAGAATGAGCCAGGTGTTTATAGCTGAGACATTTCCATTCTGTTTGAGTGTATTCCCTTTATAGCTCCAATTGCCCTGCATAACTATGTGGGACCTGCAGCCTGGATGGGGTTGGGTAGGGTGGGAAATTTAGGGCCCAGCTGTGTCTTTATCCAGGTAGATTTTTTTCAATGTATATTTTTTATTGAATTTTTGTGCATTTCATACAAAACATCTTACTGATCTTTATACCTCCTCCCCCATCTGGACCCCTCCATAGCCTGCCCCATTAGATTCCATGCATTTTGTCATATATGTTAAGGCCTACTGAGTCTAGTTAGTGTACCCAGATGTCCCTCAGTGCAAGTTCATCCACTGGGGTCTAATCAGCCTTTTTAGAGTCTCTCCCTTACAGAAGATCAACTCTCCTTCACCTGGCAGTAATCAGCTGCCAATAGTTCTTTGGTTAAGGTTGGGGTTGCTCCCCTTTTCCCCAGTTCTATGCTGGGTTTTTGTCTGCTTGAGTTTGCATGGGTCTTGTGCATGCTGTCACCATTGTTGTTGGTTTATATGAGCAAGGGCCCAGGAACCTGTAAGACTCTGTTTCCATATGGTCATATACTTCTTCCCCTGCTCTTACAATGTTTTTGCCTCCTCTTTCACAATGGTCCCTGAGCCCTGGGTGGGTGAAGTTTAATATAGGAGTCCTGTCCAGGGACCCACACCCTGGAGACTCTCATATCTTTGCTTTGTCCATTTGTGGCCTTTTGTGTTCATTGCTGTCTGTTGCATGAGGGAGCTTCATTGATGAGAACTGAGTGATCATTAGTGTTCTCTCTACCCCTTGTTCCACTAAATTCTGTGAGCCTTAGGTGCAGAGGTTCCATTGTAGATGTGTTACTTGGAGTTGGGCATTTCTAGGTAGACTTTTGATAATGTGCTCAGCACCCACTAACTACTGATTGGAATGGTATGTCAGACTTACCACTATGATAGAATACTTGAAATGGATAACTTATGAGAGGATGGATTTATTATGTCTCACGGCTTTCAGAGTTCTAGTCCATCATGTCAGGGAAGGTGTGGAAGAACAGAGCAGCTCATATTGTGGCAGGGAAGAGGGAGGGGGAGAGAGAATAGTCTACCCCTTTGGGCATCTCCCCCCTTCTTCCTCCTCTTCCCTCGTTCCCCTTCTTTTTCCCCCTAGCTCATCATCAAAGTGTGCAACATTGGTCACAGCCCTAACATTGGATAGATGGACTATTCTCCAGCTCCTTCCATTTTGATAGCATTTGGACTCTGTAGACTGGTTGGGTACCTTGGAAGATAATAGACCTGCCTCTACTCAGGAGGGCTTGGTTATTCCCTGTGCCTTCCCCTTGGATAAGTTCCCATTGCTGCCAAGCTCTTGCCTGTTGGGGGGTATTGCTGAGTTCTTAGGATTCTGTTGATTTTACTTCCTTCCCTCATGCTGCTTCAAAGGATTATGTGTAGAGTAATGTGACCTGTCTGTTATAGCAGAAATTTCTCTTGCTTTCTTGGTTCTCACTTTTCTACATTTTTGGCATAAAATTATTCTCTGCTTTTTTGATTGCTTCTGGTATTTGCTCCTGTTATTCATTCATTTAGGTACTCACTTTGTGGTAAAACATACATAACATAAAATTTACCATATTAACCTTTTTTTTTTTTTGGTCTTTTTGAGACAGGGTCTCCCTATAGCCCCAGCTGTCCTGGAACTCACTATGTAGACCAGATGGGCCTTGAACTCACAGAGATCTGCGGCCTCTGCCTCCTGAGTGCTGGGATTAAAGGCGTGCACCGCCACGCCCGGCCATATTAACCATTTTAAGTGTACAGTTCTGTGGTGTTGTGTGCATTCACATTGTTGTGCGAGTATTGCCATCATCCATCCCCCAGACTTCGTCTTCTTAAAATGAAACTCTGTGCCCATTAAACACTAGCTCTACTTTACCTCCTCCCCAGCCACTGAATATTAATGAAAGAGAGGGAGGGAAGAAGGGAGGGAGAGAATAGTCTGCTCCTTTGGGCGTTCCCCCTTCCTCCTCTTCCTCTTTCTCCTCTTCTTCCTCCTTGTCTACCATTTCTTTTTTGTTTGTTTTTTTTGAGACAGGGTCTTACTCTGTAGTTCTGGCTGGCCTGGAACTTGCTATGTAGACCAAGCTGGTTTCAAACTCACAGAGATTTGCCTGGTTCTGCCTCCCAAGTGCTGGGATTAAAGGTGTGTGCCACCACACCTGGCATTTTAACAGTGTTCTTGGCCAGAGTCTCATGTAGCCCAGGCTGGTTTTAACTTTGCTATATAGCTAAGGCTGGCCTTGAACTCCTGTTCCTTCTGCCTCAGCCTCCCAACTGCTGGAATTAACAGGTACAACCTACCATGCCAAGTTCCTTTTTCGTCTTATTCCATCCAGGCCTCCAGCCTATGGGATGGTGCCACTCACATTCAGGTGGCTCTTTCCCTCCTAGTTAGTTCCTTCCTTCCTTCCTTCCTTCCTTCCTTCCTTCCTTCCTTCATACATTCTGTCCCTCCTTCCCTTCCTCTCCCCTCCCTCTCTCCCCTCCCTCTCTCCCCTTCATCCTCTTCCCTCCCTCCCTCCCTCCTCCCTTCTTTCCTTCTTTTTTCTTTGAAAAAGGATCTCATATATTCCAGGCTGGCCTGGAATTCAATGCATAGCTGAGGATGATCTTGGATTTCTCATAGTCTTTCCTCCACTTCCTGAGTGCTGGGATTACCGGTATTCACCACTGCACCCAGTTTATGTGGCACTGGAGACTGAACCCAGGGCTTTGTAAATGCTAGGCAAGTACTCTGCCAACTAAGCTACATCTCCAGCCCCCTTAGTTAATCCTTTCTAAAAATGCTATACCCAGAACTGTGCTTGGCTAATCTTCTAGGTGCTTCTCAGTCCAATCAAGTTCACAGTCAAGATTAACAACAAATGGCAGCCCTTCTGACCATAAAAACAGGACCATCAGAGATATCTATTTGGTCCAGGCTCTTGGTTCCCTTATAGCCTGTCATGCCAGTGTGGTGGGTAGCTCAAGTGGGTATGCATTTTTGCCTCTTGCTGGGTAAATAGAAACCAGGGACACAGTGGGTTTCCAATAACAAGAACTGGTGCTTCAGGATCATAGCAGAATGCAAAGAAGTTGGCTAACAATGAACCAATTCATAATATGAAGGTGGGCACTTCCCCTCTTCTTTGCATCCGCATATTCTGCATGGACCCAGGCAATATTCTGTATTCTCAGCTTGCCTGGGGTTGGGGGGGGGTCTTTTGACTATCCCTTTATACCTACAAAGAAATTATTTCCAAGATAGATGGATCATTTACGCAGGTCTACACTGGGAGGTGGGGGAGGAATTAGGATCCGAGTTTATGGATATTTCCATGACTTCTCCCTGAGCCCTCTTATTGCCCCTTTCTTGAGCCAAGGGTGGAAGCAGGGCTGTGTGTCAGTGAGCTAATGGTGCCCCTGACAATCATGGCTCATTTGTGGTTACTCAGGGTGCTCAGTTGACCTCCCCCCACCACATGCCCATGTTCTGCATGCTGAAAGAGGCAGGTGGCAAATACTGTAGGGTCAGAATGATAATTTGAGACTCACATGTTTATATGCATATGGGACAGGGCTGGTAGCTGCTCTTAGCCTAATCTACGGGACCTCAAATCACAAGAAAGTTCTGAGGAGGCAGAGGCAGAAATTAAAGGTAGCACTGGGGCAGTGGAAGAAGCAGACTGCATACCTGATACTAGTCCTCTTGGCTCCCTCCTGCCCATATGGTCCCAGGGCAGTGGTGGGATGTGGTGGCAGCCCCTCTAGTGCTGTATCCTCTTTGTCAACAAGGCCTTCTTTTTTTTTTTTTTTTTTTTTTTTGTGACAGGGTCTCCCTGTAGTCCCAGTTGACCTGAACTCACTATGTAGACCAGGCTGGCCTTGAACTCACAAGGATCCGCCTGCCCCTGCCTCCCGAGTGCTGGGACTAAAGGCATGCGCCACCATGCCTGGCAACAAGGCCTTCTTTAATCCAGAAGCCAGGGTCCTCATTTACACTCAACACAGCCATTTGAGGGCAACTATCAGAATAGGCTTAACTCAACTTCAGTGTCTCAGTACTCCTCTCTCATAACTTTCTGATCTTCCTTGTTAAACTCCAATCATGTTATGTACGTTTAGATATGAGTGTGGGCAGTGCTTGGGGATCGTGGGTGACTGACTTCTCCGTGCTTCCGATCCTTCACCATTGAGGTTGAGTGACTCTGCAGAGAAAGGAAGCTTTGCTCCAGTGGCTTTCACAGTGGGGAGACCAGCCTCCAGGAGGGGAAACAGAATATACAGTGGGAGAAGAGAGGGCAAGAGGAGTCATGGTTGATCCTGTTGCACTGTTCTGGGTTGTAAGAGAACCACTCTCCTACCAGCTCCCTAGGACCTGTACTTGGGAGGATGAATCCAAGGCACTATGGACATGGGCTCTGAGGGAGCAAGATGCAGAGCCTTCAAGACCTGTCTCATGGTGGCCAAGCCTGGATTTGAAGAAAGTGGGATGAATAGGAAGACACTAAGATGGTGAAGACACTAAGATGGGGAGAAACCTCTAAGAGCGTGAGGTGAAGAGGCTGTGAAAGGAGGCTGGTGGGCAGGGCCAGAGCCCTGCTCAGACACCTTTGGATAGGCTGCGTGTGATCAAGCTGTTCTAATTTCTGTACTATGAAAGTCCCACTGAAACCTCCTGGTGAGCCTGAGACTTAGAGAGTGCCTAGACTGGAAAAAGGACTTTCATCAATGTAGATGGAATGTGTTTAGATTAATCCCATCATCTTCCAAATCTCATGTCAGGGCCAAGGCCCAAATCAACAACATACATTTATTAAACTGAGTGAATTATTTATTTTTTTTTTTTATTAGCCGTGTCCCCCACCCCACCCCGAGGCCTGCTCGGGAATCAGCACCTGAACTATCTTTTTTAAGGGAAACTTTTATTGGTTGAAATAGCTGGTTTGGAAATAGAAACTGTACTGCTATCTTCCCTTGACATAGGTCTTTATTTTTATTTTTATTTTTTTTTTAATTTTATGTGTATGAGTGTATTGCCTGCATGAATGTGAGTGCACCTGTGTCGTGCAAAGCTGCAGAAGTCAGAAGAGGGCTTTGGATTCCCCTGGAACTGGAGTTACAGATGGTTGTTAGCTGCCATGTGGGTGCTGGGAATCGAACCTGGGTCCTCTGCAAGAACAGTCAGTGCTCTTAACCACTGAGCCATCTCTCCAGCCCCAAGTCTTTCTTTTTTAAAAATTTTTATTATTTTTATTCTATGTGTATAAGTGTATTTTCTGCATGCATGTAAGTGTACCTATGTTGTGCAATGCCTGCGGAGGTCAGAAGAAGGTATTGGATCCCCTGGAACTGGAGTTACAGATGGTTGTTAGCTGCCATGTGGGTGCTGGGACTCAAACCTGGATACTCTTCAAGAGCTCTTAAGAGTCATTTCTCCAGCCTCCCAACATAGGTTTTTCTATTTTTTCAGTCTGCATTTCCCACAGCAACCTGCATACCATCTCCAAATAAGTGGTTCTTGATAAGTTCCTTCCCTCAAGGCTTGGGGATGGGGTTATATACAGGGATGTGGTAAGAGGACTCTAGCTATAACCCAGCCCTCAGCCTGAATCTTTTCCTGGGCTGAGATTTCAGATACTTAACCCCCACCTCTGACCCAGAGCCAGGACTACTCTGTCCTCATTGTTGGCTGAAGATTTTTCAGGATGGAGCTGGAGCCTCTCTTGCTCACCCTTCTACATCTTCCTCCCTGGAGACCTGCAGTGTCACTTACTCCTGAGCTGTTTGCATAAGGTAGAAAAGTTTTCCAGATTTTTTTTTTTTTTTTGAGAGAGGGTCCCATATAGCCCAGGCTGACCTCAAACTTGCTACTTAGGTAAGGATGAGCTTGAACTTTTGATTCTCCTACCTTCTGGGTAGAACCCAGGCCTCCATGTGTGCTAGGCAAACACTTTACTAACTGAGCTATACTCCTGCCTTTCAGACTTTTGTAATTTATTCTACACAACTTTAATATTTCTTTGAGAAGGAGCAAGCTATTTTCACTCCCCTAAGAACCCCCTGAGATAGTGGGTCAGGAGATGGAGGAGGTGCCCGTAGTAATGATTTGCATATTCCCCGAATCCTCCCCTCAGCTCAATTTATAGGCATTTTGGCTAAGTTTAGTTCTTCCATTGCTGTCTCTTTCTCTCCATCACACACACACTAGCATCAGTGGGCAAGTCTGGACTAGATGCACTTCACTCTAAGCGCTATGCTTCAAATGTCAAGAGTCTGTTTTTCTGGACAGAAAGGCCAAGACAGGAGTGGGATTTATGCTCCGCCTTGGATGTCATCAACTAGCCCCTACTTGAGTACCCTCACAGGGCTCTGTGGAGATACTTTTCCATTGTTGGACAACTTAAACTTGGATCCTTCCTTAATACTAAACTTGACTTTTCCACACTTTGGTTCTAGTTCAACATCCTAGCTAACCTTTCCTGGGTTAGCTGCCTGGGCTTGCACTTGGCCATACTCATCAACTGTGATCCTGGTTTTAATTCTTAACCTCTTTTTTTGGGGGGGGGCTGTCTTTTTGAGACAGGGTTTCCCTGTAGACCCAGCTGGCCTCAAACTCACAGATATCTACCTGCCTATGCCTCCCAAGTGCTGGGACTAAAGGTGTGTGCCACCATACCTGGCTATTCTTAACCTTTTTGAGTCTCAGTTTACCTACCTATAAAATGTAGGTGATAGTGGAAGTTACTCTTGGTGAGTTAAATGAATTAATACATATAAAAAGGCTAAAAAGCACCTGTTAACCATGGACACTTTAATGCATGGTATCTTTTAATCTAATCTTAGAATAAACCTCTGCCATTGAATACAGTACTTCAGATTATGGTCTCTTATATGGGACTATGATACCTTCCACCATGACAGTATATTTTGGTTATATCAGACTAAGTGTGCACTTACTAGTGTTTAAATTGAACTCATTGTACTGAACCTCCCAGGTTATTTTTCCATGGAGAGCTGTTAAGCTTAGGCTTCCCCTACCCCACATAAAAGAAATGATCTGATTTAGAATGGAAGTCAGTGTCAAAGGGAGCTCCAAACCTCTCTTGATGCCACATTGGTCTCAAAGGCACATGAACCCACCCTGATGTAGCTGAGTTGTTTGTACACTGCCTTCCTGAGATCTGCTGTTGTGTCGGGGAGGTCTCTGTACCTGCACTGAGCTGAGCTGAGATTCTGCTCCTGTGGTCTTTTCTGGCTTTTACAGAGTGACTTTCACTTGTCTTTGCCCATTTCAGGACATCTGCTTCTCATCTGAGCTGAGCATGTACTGTTGGGAACTTCCTTGTGTCCAGTTCTCTCTCCTACTTTTGGAAGTATCTGTGCTCATGGGGGAAGAGACATTGTGTCTCAAGCATATTCACAGTGCAAGCTAGACATTGGAGCCTTGGTAAATTCTTGTGTTTTTTTTGTTTTTTGGTTGTTTTTTTTTTTCACTCAGCAGGATCTACATCACCTGGGAGCCTTTCAGAAATGCAGAATCTCAGGCCTTTGTTTTAACAAGATTCCTCAGGTGATTCTCACAGACATTAAAATCTGAGAAGCACTCCCTTAATTACTCAGTTCATGGTAGGAAGTGGGAGGGGATCCTATCTTCCAAATTTTTTTTTTTTTGGTGGTGGTGGTGCTGGGTATGGAATTCAGGGTAGGCATGTGTTCTATCACTGAGCAACAACCTTGGCCTTCTTTAAGTCCTGCTGGCTGGGTTCCTGGGGGACAGCCATAAAAGTAGTGTAGAATATTTAGTCACAAATTTCCCACTTCTTGGTGATGAATACCAGGACTTCATAGAAAGATCCTGTCTCAAAACTAAAGCAAGCTGGGTGTGGTGGTACATGCCTTTAATCCCAGCCAGCACTTGGGAGGCAGAGGCAGGTGAATCTCTGTGAGTTCGAGGCCAGCCTGGTCTACGTAGTGAGTCCCAGGTCAACTGGGGCTACAGGGAGACTGTAAAAAATAGAAAAATAAAAATAAACCGAAACAAACAAATACACAAACTCACTTATACATTTAATACTATAGATGTAGATTGTATTTGTTTCCCTCATTTTGTTAGTAATATATTTTTGAGCCTGTTTCAGACTTCCAAATCATATGTACAGTTGGAATATCTTGGTTTTGCATTTCTCAAGTATTATTTCATTTCATTGTTAGGCTGTTATTTCTGTTATTTCAGAACACAGATACCTGATTCTACCATAGTATACTACCTTCCCTCTCTGTTTTGTCAAGAGCAAGTCTTGGTACCCATGTCTTCTCAGTCTGTGTAAGTCAAGGATGAAAATGTAGACCATGGTCAGGCATAGTGGCACATGCCTTTAATTCCAACACTCAGGAGGCAGAGGCAGGCAGATCCCTCTGATAGAGGTCAGCCTGATTTATATTGGGGATTCCAGGCCAGCCGAGGCTACATAGTGAGACTTTGTCTCAAACAAAACAAAACAAAACAAAACAAAACAAAACAAAACAAGACCATAAGTCAGGTATGGTGTCACAGGTGATTGGAGGCAGGAGGATCGGGAGTTCAATATCATTCTGAGCTATATAGAGAGTTCAAGGCTAGCCTGGGGGGCGGAAGGAAAGACCACAGCAGGTACAAGTGCAGATTTCTGAGCCCCACTGCCATAGGCTCATTCGTTACTCAGCCAACAGTGCTAGGGTTGAACATTCACCCCTGTGTGCAGATAGCTTAGTTTAACTCCAGCTCTGCCCCCTTCTCGATTTATGACCTTTGGCAAAATATCAGAGTCCTGATTCCTCATCTGTGGTCAAGGAAGTTGTCGTACTCATCTGCATTTGCAGAGATGCTTCAAAGAAATGCTTGCCTGGGCCTTGCTACTCTCTTCCTAGAGAGATCTCAGTCTAGTTGGTCCATAGTGGGCAGCTAGGCATCAGCATTTTAGAAAAGTTCTATGGGTAGTTCTCATGTGAAGCTAGGATTGAGACATGAATTCAGTGTTCTCTAACAAGCACAGGCATCTGACTTCAGGTACTGACTTCAGGCATCCTGGTGCAGCCTGGACACATCTAGGGTCTCTTATCCTGTGGCCTGCATCCTGGTGATTGGTCTGTGGCAAGCGACAGGGCCTAGATAGGACTGTAGGGCACCCCTGTTTTCCCCCAGTTCCCAGGAGAGAAGTTGGGATGTCTCGGTGTGTGTGATCTGCAGTGTATGCACATGTATGCAGGTGCATGCGTGCATGTGAGTGGAGGCCAGAGAAGGCTGTTGGATGTCTTATGTCTTGTTCTAGGTCTATCACTTTTTACTTAATCCCTTTGAGTTCAGTCTTCTCACTGAATTTGGAGCTATGGAATGGCAGCTTCTCTGCCCAACAGAGCACGTGATTTTTTTTTTTTTATGTGGGTGCTGGGGATTTGAACTCAGGTCCTCATGCTTGTGCATCAAGTACTTTAACCCACCGAACCATCTCCTCAGTCCCAAAGGGTTGTTAAGGCAACCTCAAATCAATGGTTTGTTCCATACCTCCCCCATGCCTCCCCACCCCTTGCCCCTGGCTGTAGTGGGGATTGAACCTGGGGCCTCAGGCTTTACCACTGAGCTGTACAGTCCCAGCAAGGGCTGTCTCTTTATCAGCTATGTGCTCTACTGCACTTTTCCTCGGGACGGAAGAATCAGCTTTGGCTTCTCTGACTTGAAGGCCTTCTAGAATGTTTCTGAACTTGCTGCTTAAGAAAAATAGTCAAGAGAGGCGTGGTGGTACATGCCTTTAATCCTAGCACTTGGGAGGCTGAGACAGGAGGAGCTCTGTGAGTTACTCCCAGCTGGGGATGCAGGGAAACCCTGTCTCAAAAAGACACACGCCAAAAGAAAAAAAAGAAAGAAAGAAAAGAAAAATAGTCACATTGGCTTGTTATGGTGGCACATGCCTTTAATCCCAGCACTTGAGGCAGAGGCGGGTGGAGTTCTGTGAATTCAAGGTCAGCCTGGTCTATATAGAGTGTTCCAGGCCAGCCAGAATTACACAGTGAGACCCTATTTCAAAAAAGTCACAGACCAACATAAGTTTTGTTCATGGAGTCAGTCAAGTTGGTTCCCTGTCTGGCTCCCTCTCTGCCCTTTGTCTCATAACTCAGAGGTGGCAATCTCTCTGAGGCTTTCTCCTGCCTTGCTTTCCCTCCATAATCTCCCACAGGCCAGGGGTGTCTCCCAGGAACAGGGACATGTGCAATCCCCTTGGACTTGGCCAGGACAGAGAAGCGGCTACTTGCTTAGTGTGGCTCATCTGGGGCTGGAGCTATGGAGTCTCCTTGAGCATCCTCTGGGATAGTGCCCCGGGTGTATGTTATCTCCTCTCATTCATGTCCTCCTTCAGTTGCTGCTGGGTCCCTGAGAGTCTCTGCTGTGGGCTTGTTAATTGGCGCTTCAGCTGGCTGATTGACTGTAATGGGGGTGAACATTTATTTACCCCAGCAGCCGCCTCTCAGACAGCTGTTAATTGCAGGCATGAGAGAGACAATAATTATGGGATAATGTGTGGCTTTTGTGTGAGTCCTCTTTGCACGTGTCAGCAAACACTGGTGGGTTTGTTTTCTAACATTCCACTCCCCCTGCTGAGGAGATGCTGCAGCCCCTCCCCAACTCACATCCCAGTCCTCCTGCAGCCCCCTCTGGCTTGCCTCCCTTCCCTTCCTCCAGCCTTGAGCCTGGGATCTTACTCAGTTCCCTGAGTGATAGAGAATCTCCAGAAACCTTGTCTCCTTCTGATTCACACACAGTTATGGCTCCATTTTTAGACTTTGTTATTGATTGATTGACTGAAATGGGGTGTCACTATGTTGCCACTTGAGCTCCTGAGCTCAAATGATCCTTGATCCTCCTGTCTCAGGCTCCCTATGCTGGGATATTGGTGAATGTCACCCCCCCCTTTTTGGTGATTTGGTGATAGTGCTGAGGATGGAACTAGAGCCTTAGGCACACTAGGCAAGAACATTATCACTGAGCTACGTCCCGTAAATTGGTACTTTTTAAAAAAAGTAGCACTTGGGACTAGAGAGATGGCTCAGGGGTTAAAAACACTGACTGCTCTTGCAGAGGATCTGGGTTCAGTTCCCAGCACCTACATGGCACTAACAACAGTTCAAACCTCAAGTCCAGATCCAGGGGATCTGATTCCCTCTTCTGGCCTCCATGGGCATTGCACAACGCAAGTGCACTTACATACATGCAGGCAAAACACTCACACACACAAAATAAAAACAAAAAAATTTTTAAAAAGTGGTACTTAATCAACTTTGTCTTAAAAATGGAGAAGTGAAAATTAAAGCATAAGCCTATTCCACATTTCCTTATTACTGTTTTTACTTATATTTCTAATTGGATCTCCTGGAACTGGAGTTATGGATGGTTGTTAGCTGCCATATGGGTTTTGGGGATCAAACTGAGGTCTTCTGCAAGAACAGCCAGTGCTCTTAGCCACTGAGCCATCTCTCCAGCCCCAGACTTTCCTTAATGTCTTTCTTTACATACTTGTTTAATTTTTATTTATTTATTTATTTTTTAATTATTTAATTTAATTAATTTATTTATTTTTAAATTATTTTATTTATTTTATTTATTTTATTTTATTTTATTTCTGGTCTTTTTGAGACAGGGTCTCCCTGTAGCCCCAGCTGTCCTGGAACTCACTATGTAGGCCAGGCTGGCCTTGAACTCACAGAGATCTGCCTGCCTCTGCCTCCCAAGTGCCGGGATTAAAGGAGTGCACCACCATGCCTGGCTATTTTTATTTTTATGTGTATGAATATCTTGCCTGCATGTGTATAAATGTACCTGTGTGGTGCACAGCTGGAGGAGACTAGAAGAGGGCATTGGATCCCCTGGAATTGGAGTTATAGATGGTTGTTAGCCACCATGTGGGTGTTGGGAATCGAACCCAAGTCCTCTGGAAGAGTAGCCAATGCCCTTAACTACTGAGCCATCTCTTCAGCCCCTCTTTACCTACCTCTTTACCTACCTGCTATTGTTCTGTCGTGTTTCTTTTGTTTGGTGGCTATTCTATAGTAACACTTTAAGGTGTGACAATAGTCTGTTTGTCATCTTAAATAGCCATAAATAATTCTGTCACATTATTGCATCACTGAAGTGTGCTTTTCTTTCTTTTTAAAAAATATTTTAATATTAGTTTGATTTTATGTGTATGAGTGTATTGCTTGCATGTAGGTGCACCTGTGTTCTGCAATGCCCATGGAGATTAGAAGAGGGTATTGAATTCCCCTGGAACTGGAATTACCGACTGTTGTTAGTCACCATGTGGGTGCTGGGAATCAAACCTGGGTCCTCTGAAAAGCAGCCAGGGCTCTTAACCACTGAGCCATCTCTCTAGTCACCTCTTTCTCTCCCCACCTCCCTTCCTTTCTCTCTCCTTCCTTCTTTTCTTCCTTCCTTCCTTCCTTCCTTCCTTCCTTCCTTCCTTCCTTCCTTCCTTCCTCCTTCCCTCCTTCCCTATCCCCCTCCCTTTCTTCCTTCCTTTTTCTGTGAGACAGGGTCTCACTATGTAGCCCTGGCTTACCTGGTACTTGCTATGTAGACCAGGCTGGCCTTGAACTCACAGAGATCTGCCTGCCTCTGCCTCACAAGTGCTGGAATTAATGGTATACATTACTACACATGGCCAAGTAATGTGTCTTTCTTTCTTTCTTTCTTTCTTTCTTTCTTTCTTTCTTTCTTTCTTTCTTTCTTTCTTTCTTTCTTTCTTTCTTTCTTTCTTTCTTTCTTTCTTTCTTTCTTTCTTTCTTTCTTTCTTTCTTTCTTTCCTTCCTTCCTTCCTTCCTTTCTTCCTTCCTTCTTTCTATTATTTTGAGACAGAGCCTCTTTGTAACCCCAGCAGGCCTAGAACTCACCATGTAGACCAAGCTGGCCTCTCTCATATAGAGATCCACTTGCCTCTTCCTCCTGAGTGCTGGGATTAAAGGTGTACTCCACCATGCCTATTGAGGGCCTTTCTTTATTATTTATTTTTAAATTTTTTTTGGTCTTTTTGAGACAGGGTCTCTCTGTAGCCCCAGCTGTCCTGGAACTCACTATGTAGACAAGGCTGGCCTCGAGCTCACAGAGATTAGTCTGCCTCTGTCTCCCCAGTGCTGGGATTAAAGGTGTGTGCCACCATGCCTGGCCTTGAGGGCCTTTCTTATATACTAAGAATTTGGGTTGGGACAGGTGAGGTAGCTCACTAGGTAAAGATGCCAAGCCTGATGATGAGTTTGATCCCTGGGACCCACATGATGAAAGGAGGAATCAACCCTCAAAAGTTGTCCTCTGATCACTACACACACACACACACACACACACACACACACTAAATAAATAAATAAATGTTTAAAAAATGAAAAGATTCTGGGTTGTTTTTTTTATATATATATATATATATATATATATATATATATGTATGGATTTTTCCTGTTATTTCCCTGGGCGCAAATTGTATTATAAGTCATATTGATCTGACATCATATCTGGAGGAGTGGAGGGGAGTGGTGGGGAGCTGGAGCTACAGCATCTTTTCTTCTCTCTCCTCTCTTTCCTCCTCCCCATTCCCAGCACAAAGGCCTTGTATTAGTTACTTTTCTGCTGCTGTGATAATACACTATGACCAAGGCAACTTATGAAAGGAAGAGTTTATTTGGCTTATGGTTTTAGAGGGATAAGAGTCCATGGCCCAGGAGGCATGGCAGGAGGCAGCCAAAACAGAATGCTGAGCACTCATTTTCAAGCACATGCATGAAGCAGAGAGAGAAACTGGAAGTGGGCAAGGCTGTATACTCTCAAAGCCCACCCCCAGGGATGTGCTTCCTCCAGGAAGGCCTCATCTCCCAAACCTCTGCAAACAGCGCCACCAACTGGGGACCAGGTGTTCAAATATTGGAGGCCATGGGGGACATTCTCATTAACCACCACAGGCCCTTTCCTCTCTATTCCCACCCATTTGTAGTATGGTCTTTGCCCATTTCCTAAGTCACAAACCAAGGTAGCAAAATACAGACTTACTTCTGATTAACTATTGCTACACAGCAGATAACCCAAAATATGATAGCTCAACAACAGTGCACTGCTGCCTCCCAAGGGTAATGAGTCAGGGTACTTAGCTCTTGCCTGAGTTGTCTTTTGTCCTTGTCAACATCTGAAGACTGGCAAGGGATACTGGCTGTCATCTGGGAGCTGGGCCTGTTATGTTAAGCTCCTTGAGACAGAGCAAGGCAGCTGGTTTTGAAAGGCAGTGTCTCAGAGCATTCTGGGCAGGGGTGGAGCTCAGTGGTAGAGCACTTGCCTAGCATGTGAGGTCCTAGGTTCCATTTCTAGCACTGTAAAATGCTCCTGTACACACACACACACACACACACACACACACACACACAGAGAGAGAGAGAGAGAGAGAGAGAGAGAGAGAGAGAGAGAGAGAGAGAAACATACATCCCAAGACACTCAAGTGGAAACTTAAAGGCCTTGTTATGCCTTTTACCTCAGCCACACTGTCATATGTCTTATATTTTGTTGGTCAAACTGACTACTCAGATGTGGAAAATAGAGCAAGGATTCCACCTTGCAGTGGGAGGAGCACCAAAGAACTTGCAGCCGTCGTTGATCCTCCATGCTTGCAGACTGAGGCATGGATTAACTAGTAGTCCATAAATCCTTCCCGAATCCACCTAGGAGGGGCCCTATGGGAGGCTCCATTCCTTCGCTTCCCCTCAGCACCTCCTTCCCTACCCTGCTGCAGAATCTTGCCCTTGCTCAGAAGTCATATGATCTGTCCTGGGCTCTTTCTTGGCTGCCTACAGGAGTCATGCTCTGCTGTGCATCCCCCTTCCCCCAGTCGATTTCTAGATTTCAAAGCTGGGTCCTGGTTCACCTAGTCTCCCGTGGCTCTTACCAACAGTTATTCCTGGGCTGGGCCTACTAGGCTATAAAATCCTAAAAGCTATGTTCTTGTTAATCTTTACACTCCACCCTGAAACCTAGTAAAGTGCTTGGCATTTAAATAAGGACTTCTATAAATTCCATTCCCTTTTCCCCTTTTCAAGCACTTGGTGCTCTACTGTCTGTTGAACTAATGAGTGCATTTCATTATCTTGGTGAAAAGGGGTGGAGGAAAGGCAACCAATGTTTATTGAACATGTAATATGTGTACTTACTAGCACTGGCTGGGAGCTTTACCTCATTATCGTCATTGTTACCACACTTGGGACATAGCAGCAGTTGTTTTACAGATGGTGAAGCTGAGCATCAGAGAAGTTAAATCACCTGTGCAAGCTTGGGGTACACGGTTTAAAAGTCATGGAGTCATAATTTAAACTTTGGTGTCTGGAAACAAAGGACATGTGCTCTCTCTTACATGTTTACCCTTCTAGCACCTCAGGTTCCTCATGTGTAGAACAGAGAAGACAATCCCTACAAGATGGGATTATTTGGGTGGAAGGAAGCCATGCACCCATTTGGTGCCCCCCCTACATTGCCTACCTGCCATGATGTCTTGTTCTTAAGGGTCTCATGAGTGTTCTTACAAGTAGCAGCCTTCAGAACTAGTGACAAGGTTGGGGGACTTGCCCTCAGTGTCCTTGGTATAAGAGTTGTTCACCAACACACGTGTAAGTGGCCTGCATGTGTTTCTCTGGAGCCTTGACAAGCGTCCCCTCTCTGTAATCATGAAGTAGACAGCTAGCTCTCTAGTCCCCCAGCGGTGTCTCCTGGAGCAGCTGAGCTCGGGAATTCTACCCTCTCACATTAATTGCTTTTGTTTGTCCTTTTAAAAATAATTCCAGCAAGAGCTCATTAATTCTCTTCCCTTTTCCTCATCTTCATGCTCACATGCTCATTCAGTCTCTTGGTCCTGCTTTTACCTTTCTGTCTCTCTTAGTGCCAAAGCACCCAGCAACATTCCAAGCAATTATACAGCGTAGTTGATCCAGGATACAGACCAGTAAAGTGATGGCAGTTGTTGAAAGGTCCTTCCCTGGTAGGGCTGAGGAGACATAACATTTAAGTCTTCTGCTTCCTGGTGCCCTTCCATCTTTCTCTTTTGGCTCTGGATTCATTATTTTCAGGTTGGAGACACTGCCCAGTTTAGGTGCCCACTAGTCTAGTTTGGTTTTCTGTCCCTTTCCAAGTTCATTTCATCTCTGACTCTCTAGCTGGTACCCAGAGGCCAGAATCACAAAGGCAGAGAGAGTTGAAGACTTTTCTTAAGTTTTCCCTTACTCTTCCCTCCAAAGGTAAAAACTTAAAAGTCTGGGAATTTAGAAAGAGGGAAAGGTTCTGTCTTAGTTTCTTTTTATTGCTGTGATGAAAACACTGACAGAAACCAACTTGGGGAGGAAAGGTTTGTTTGGCTTACAGCACAGTCTATCATCGAGGGAAGCCAAGACAGGAACTCAGGGTAGGCACCTGGAGCACAGCCCATGGAAAGCTTACTGGCTTGCTCCTCTGGCCTGTGCTCAGCCTACTTCCTCTTCTTCTTCCTCCTCCTCCTCCTCCTGTTCCTCCTTTTTCTCCTTCTTGAGACAAGGGTAGCCCCAGCTGGCCTGAAACTCCCTATGTAGACCAGGTTGGCCTCGAACTCATAGAGATCCACTTGCCTCTGCCTCCCAAGTGCTGGGACTAAAGGCATGTGCCACCACACCTGGCTCAGCCTGCTTTCTTATACAGCACAAGACCAGCTTGAACCACCCACAGTGGGCTGGGCCCTCCCACATCACTTGAGAAAATGTCCCACAGATATGGCCACAGGCCAATCCAATATAGAAAATCCCTCAATTGAGATTCCCTCTACCCAGGTAGGGCCAACAGTCTGCTGCAGCTTGAAGATGTACAAAGAGATAGAATTCCCTGCAGGCTCCATTGCTAAGTCCAGCTCACCTCCCATTCCACCTCCCAGAGGATCATCTCTGCAGCTTGTCTCTGCTGGGGGAGGAAAGGAGGGACTTGACCAGGGCCCAGCCTGGGTGTCCATGATGAGTGGCGCAGTCTGCAGTGCTGGAGTAAGGCCAAGCTAACCCCCTCCCTCACCTGCCTCTTTCCCATCCCCTTTACCCAGTGTCTATCCATCCTGCTTCCCTGGACTGGTTTGGATGGGGGTGGGGTATTTTGGGGGGAGGTGCAAGGAGGGTCTCATCTGCCAAAGACAAGAACCACTCAGTGGAAAAAGTGCTTCTGGGTACTTTTATCTCATTAAGACCAAGTCCATGGAAGGTGTGGGTAGGGAAAGGGGGTGTCAGTTTCAGCTAGACATGACAAATAAGTTCTGGTGATCTTGCTCATGAGGTGATGCATGTGATAATTAGCCCAATATCCAAAACATCTTGTTTCCCATAAGCGTATACAATTAGTATTTGTCAATGTCTTAGAGGGGAAGATGCTTGCCACCAAGCCTGTTGATCTATGTTTGATCCCTGGGACCCACATGGTAGAAAGAACAGATGGCTTCTGTCCTCTGATCACCACACTCACCCTCAACATACAAAATAAACAAATAAATGTTAAAAAAAAAAGTTAAGTTCAGAATAGTAGGCCCAGAAGTTGCCCCCATGGTGGTGTTCTAGGGAGAGCTATTGAATTTCACAGGCTATTAGAAAAGTGGTTTGGAGGGTCAGAGACCTCTCAGCACAGATTTGAGATGTATTGTACAGACTACAAAGGGGGCTATGCTTCCATCTCATCTTCCTGCCTTTCCCCTACTCTGCCTGGCATGGAGATTTGCTATGCCATCTGTCTAGTTCCCTTGCCTAGAAGTGCATTTGCCTCAGGAGAATTTGGGGGAGAAATGGCCCACAGATGGCTCTCTACAGAACTTACCACTTCAGAGGGGCCTTGCATTTTGTTTGTTTGTTTGCTTTGAAACCATATCTCATTATGTAGCCTTGAGCTCACATTGTCCTGCCTCTACCTCCTGAATGCTGGTGTCCACAGGTATGTACCACCACACCCAGCTCCTTTATATAGGAAATAGACTGGCTAGGAACATTTATCAGTGACCAGGAGCAAAATGGTTGGACAGTTCTTATTTATAAGGGAGTTTATTGCCAGTGAAACCCTGGGTTGAGGCCCTTGAACATGCTAGGCCCAGAAGTAGATCATTAACTCTATAGCCCCCAGAGGGAGTGTCCCCAGAGCAGCTGGAGAGCAGGCACAGGGGGTTGCTCCTGGAGAGCAGGCCCAGACCTGCAGGTGCACTACACCCATCCCTCAAAGACTGATCTCCAGCGCTGAGAAGTATAGCAGAGGCTGGAGCAAGAAGAAACCTAGAAACCACCCCACTTTGGCTCCTCCCCTAAGGATGTGTAACCAGATCAGTTACCATCTCCTCTGGGTCCCACTTGCTTACATCTTCTGAGAAACTGGGCTAATAATCTCTGGCTTCTTTCTTTGGGTACTAAGAAACTGCAATGGATATCAGTCAATGTGTCTAAAAAAGCTATGTGAATGTTCAGAGTATGTTATTATTGCCATCATTATTATTTTGAGACAGAGACTCATTTATCCCTGGCTGGCCTCAGACTTGCTTATGTAGCTGAGGATGACCTTGAATTTCTTCTGATCCTCCTGTCTCCACCTCCCAAGTGCTGGGATTACAGGCATGGACCACCATACCCAGTTTTTGCAGTGCTAGGAATTGAATCTAGGGTTTCATTCATGCTAGGCAAGCTCTCTACCAGCCCTGATCCTCTATGTTACCTGCTTTGGGCCAGACACTGGATGGTTAGATAAACCCTTGGTCAACCCCCAGATCCAAATCATAGATCCAGACCATCTCTCGGAGCTGCTCTTTCTTCCTGCTCCCTTTTCCTCATACTGTTTATTTCTCCCCTAGGGGTCTCTGGCTGTTCCTGAGCAGGAATCTTGGGGATAGGGCGTGGGACCTGGGTGTTTTCTGGTTTGGTTTCCATTTGCCTTATCCTTGTTCAGAGGAAGCAATGCCAAGCCATACAGAAACCTGCCTCCTCCTTGATGCGTGGGCGGGGCCTCTTGTTTATGATAACGATACCTGCGTTTATAGAGCGTCTTTGCTGCAGAGAGCCACAGCGCTTTTCCTCTGTGCATCCTTCCATCTCTCTAGAGGTGTAGACTGAAGGAAAATGTCACAGTGACCTTGTACCTGAGGCTCTGAGGCATACAGTGGCTTGCCTGAGGTCTTGCAACCAGGAAGAGGCAGAACCAGGATTTTAATTTCAGCATCGGGATTGTTGCTGGCATTAATTGCTAGGCCCCTTGACTTGATGGCCACTTCCACAGTGTCTAAGAGTGAGGCGGTGCCTGTTTGCCCTGGCTTTGAGGGAGGTTAATTTAGAGGGACCTTGGGTCCGGTGGTCCCTGGACATCAATGGGAAGGAGGTGGGAGGTGGACGTAGCTTAGAGGCAGCTGTCTTGTGGTCATCTCGTGAGTGCCCAGCATGGGCATGAATATGGAACAAGCGCTTTGGTTAAAAACTACCGTCTATCCCCTAGAGCAGTGTGTCCTAAGAGGGCGGGCTCTGGCCAGGCTTCCTTGATTGGCTGCTGGGCCTGGGGCGGAGCCTTTATGGCACGCCTCACCTCAGAAGCAGGTGGATTAAGGCACTGGTGTCTCTCACTAGAGCAGGCTGCTAGGTGGGAAGAGGACCATTTGCAGCTCCAGATGGCTCCCACACACCCCTCCTGGGCTGGTAAGGGCTGGTAATGAAGGTGTGGAGCTGTGGGGGACCTGGTGGTTGGTGGGCTGACCTGGCTGTTGATTGAGCACATGTTCCAGGGGTGTTTCTCCCTGGCCTTCCCCTTTTACCTCACTCCATTTACTCCTCACTGCTGATTTCACTCTCCCTTTCTCTCTTCTTCCTTTTAGTCAATTATTTACTCAGTAAATTTGAACTCTGGAATGTGCAAAATACCACTTTCCCTGTTTCCTTCCAAAAGAGCCCTGCAGCTCTCAGGCCCTGCATTGCCTCAGGTTTCTGCCCCCTTCCTCCCTCAGTCCTCTGCTCAGAATGCTTTCCCCTCTTGTCTTACGACCTCTGTGATCAGTAGCACCAGGAAATGCTGAGGCCAGAGCGGCCTGGGAAGTGTGGGCTGTTTGTCCAAGGTGGGGTTGGGGTTGGTAAGGCCTGGCTGTCTGGGCAGGGCTGGGCTAGAGCGTGGGCTTTGGTACTTGGCTCTGGTGTGGCTGTGTCTTCCCCATACCTTCTACTGTCTCTCCTCCTCCCACGTCCCACTTCTGGTCCCTGATGCTCTCTTAACCAGTGGGTCCAGGAAAAGGACAGCTGGATTTCACTTTGGCTGTGGTTCTGCTGGGAAAAGAAAGCAGCCCCAAGCTTATCATGTACACTGAGGCTTCAGAGCAGACACCCTGGGGCCCAAGCCAGTGGCCCCTCCAGCAACAAGGAGTTTATAACATCATGGCCCCAGTAAAGCTCAAGGGATATAGTTTACTGTTTGTTTTATTCTTTTGGCTTTTTGCAACAGGTTCTCATGTAGCCCACCCAGGCTGGCCTCAACTCACTATGTAGCCAAGGACAACCTTAAACTGGTGATTTTCCTGCCTTCACTTGCCAAGTGCACTAAATTTCCCAGACTGGCCTTGAACTCACTTTGTCTAATTAAAAAACAATCATATTAGCCAGGTGTGGTGGTACACACCTTTAACCCCAGCACTTGGGAGGCAGAGGCAGGCAGATCTCTGTGTGTTCAAGGCCAGGCTGGTCTACATAGCAAATTTCAAGTCAGTGTGGCTACAGGGAGACCCTGTCTCAAAAAGACCAAAATAATAATAATAATAATAATAGTCCAATCATATTACATTTGATTTTTGCATTGTATGTGTGTCTGCCTATAGGCACAAAGGTATCATGGCCCATAAGTATAAAGAGAGACCAGAGGACAACTTGAGGGAGTCAGTTCTCTCCTTCCATCATTTGGGTCCTAGGGATCAAGTTCAGGTTGTTAGGCTTGGTGGCAGGCACCTTTACCTGTTAGGTGTTTTGCTGGCCCCCTAAAACTCATTTTGTAGCTCAGGTAGGCAATGAACTTAAGATCCTTCTGCCTGACTCTTAAGGATTACAGTCCTGTGCCAACTGGCTTGGCTTCTGATTTGTCTATTTTAAAAGTTGTATTTATTTACTTACTTATTTGAGACAGTGGCTCACACTAAAGTAGAGCTCATCAATTTGGCTAGGCTGGCTGGCCAGAAAGCTTCTGGGATTTGCCTGTCGCCACCTCCCTGCCATGCCCATGGGTGTAGGGACCCGAACTCAGCTCCTCACGCTTACATGGCAGGTACTTTACTTCCTGAGCCATTTCCTCAACCTACTGATTGATATTTTAAAAAAATTTTAATAAAAAAATTTCAAGTAGGGGATTGGAGAGATGGCCCAGTGGTTAAGAGCACTGGCTACTCTTGTAGAACATTGGATTCAGTTCCCAACACCCACATAAAGGCTCATAGCTGTCTTAACTCCAGTTCCAGGGGATCCAATACCCTCTTCTAGCATCCTGCAGGCACCAGGCACACACTTGGCACACATATATCCATGCAGGCAAACACTCATATGCATAAAAAAATAAATAAAATGTTTTAAAAATTCAAGTAAATGTATGATCAGCAGGAATAATAATAACAATAACCCTCATTTACCAAGCTTTAATCATTTTGAAGTGGTCTCATGGCCAGGCTCATTTTAGGCATATTCTCAGTACTTTCTGCCCTCTGGTTACTTTGAAGAAAAGCCTAGTCCACTTATCATTTCATCTCTAAGAAAACCACCAAAAAAAAAAATCACACCTAAATAAAACAAACAATTCCTTAGTATGCTTGAGATTTGTTAATGTTTGTATTTCTCTGCTTACACACACACACACACACACACACACACACACACTCACACACACATAATTTTTTTTTTCTTTTTTGGTCTTTTTGAGACAGGCTCTCCTTTTAGCCCCAGCTGGCCTGGAACTCACTGTGTAAATCAGACTGGCCTTGAACTCACAGAGATTTGCCTGCCTCTGCCTTCCAAGTGCTTGGCTTAAAAGCATGTGCCACCATGCCTGGCATATATATAAAAATTTGAGACAAGGTCTCACTATGTAGCACTGGCTGACTTGGAACTCTCTATGTAGACCAGGCTGGCCTTGAACTTGTAGAGATTCACCTGCCTCTGCCTCCCAAGTGCTGGGATTAAAGGCATGTGCCACAGCAACCAGCTTGTTTGTCATATTTTATGATCTGTTTTCCTCATTTTCTTTCTAATTTGTACTAAAAAAAATAAACTCCGAACATTGTGATGGGCTCTTGTGGCTCTGAAGTCACTCCTACCTGCAGGTGCTTTTCTTTCTCTTCTGTAACATTTTGCTGGAGAAACCAGGTCGCCTGTGTCCCACAGTGCTTTCCATCCTGGGTTTGCTGATGGCATCCTCTTTGTATTATATAATATGTACTGCTGTCTCGGCTGCAGCTAGGGCTTGATCAAATTCAGGTTCCTTTGGTCTATGTACTTGGGGACTGGGACAGGAGCCTGTCCTGTGTGCACACTATCAGAACACTATGCTTGTTTCTTTGGGATGTCAGAAGTCTAGATGATTGCTGCATACACCCTCTAATTCATTACAGACTAATTACCCATTAATTACTCCCTCTAATTAGACCTTGCTTCTTTGATTTCACAGTAAGTGATCACTTGCTTTGGACAGACGCCTCCTTTTCTGTGAGGCTGAGACCATTAGGCATCCAAGTGGCTTACTCCCACCCATTCTGGCCTGTCTGAGAGTTGAGAAGACATGGGTGCCATAGGTGCCAGGTTGGAGTCAACACAGAATCTTCTGCGTTACAAGCCAGGGTGCTGCTGGAGGGAATCAGAGCATTAGGCATTCTCAACCAGTTTTCCAGTTAGTTCTGAAATACATTCAGCCATATTTCATCAGATTAATGCTCAGACAGGAAGTTCCCCAGACTGTCCCTGTCCCATCCCTGGTTCTTTCTGCTGTCTGTGACCTAATTTATAGTTTATAAAGCATGTGTGAATACACACACACACACACACACACACACACACGAAAAAAAGAAATAGCCTAGAGGCAAAGCTCCAACGTCAGCTTTCGTGAGAATGGCTTATGGCTTGGTCAAGGTAGCTAACATCTTCCTTAGTGGCTCTTACATGATTAAATGAAGATCTCAGTGTAGTACGTGGGATACAGTAGGCACTCAATATATGTTCCCTGTTGCTATTTGAATTTTCTCATGGCAATTCAGTATCTAGCTCTGAGAGCTTAGAGATCATAGAACAGCAGCAGGCAGTTGGCAATGAGTTATGGACACATAACTATATCTTTTATCTATTTATTTATTTGTAATTCCCTCCCTCTCCCAACTATATCTTTTAAAACAAGATTTATTGTTTTTATTTTATGTGTATGAGTGTATTGCCTGCATGTATGTAAGTGCACCTGTGTTGTGCAATGTCCCCAGAGGTCAGAAGAGGGCATAGGATCCCATGGAACTGTAGTTAGAGGTTGTCAGGTGTCATGTGTGTGCTGGGAATTGAACCTATGTCCTATGCCATAGCAGCCAGTGCTCTTAACCACTGAACCATCAACCTCTAGCCCATGACTATATCTTATCTCTCTCTGATATCCATCACCAAGGGGGTCCATGCAGCATTCAGTGGCAATTTCTTTTCACCCTGGCAAGGATCATCAGAAAGTAACTTTAATTTTTAGGATAGTAAAGTTATACCTAGAGAAGTTAGGGTACTTGCTCTCAGAATCACAGTGGGTCATAGGATGTGCCTATCCTGGTGCAAGAAACTTGGCTCTCCTGGAGCCACTCTGTTCTTCCCTGTGGAGTGGGAGTAATGAGGGAAGGAGTACGGAGGACCCAGGGTTTGGCTTAGAACTGTTCCTGGTACTTTTCCTTCTTGGAGGCCTGGACCATCTCTTACCCTTGAGGAGATCCCCTGAGGCTTAAGGCATGGAAAGCCAGGTGGACGTGGCTCCTCACTGGGAGTTTGAGGTCCCTGGGGCCTGGCTCAGCTGCTCACCCATCTGCCCTTGCAGATCAGAGATGGAAATCTATGTTGAGAAAATTAGTCACAACAGCCTGCTGGGCAGAAAAGGAAGTCAGTCAACTACAGGCTCCTAGTACTCTTCTGGGCCTAAGTGGGCCAGGGGCTCCAGGCAGAAAGGAGCCCCAGGAAGGCATCAGAGCTTGTTGACTGTATCAACTCCTTCTCACTGGATAGCCTTTCCATGTGCTGGCCACTGGACATACAAGGCACACTTCACTCTGTGGACCTGGGCCTGGAGAGGGAGACTGAGGAGCCAAGGAGGAGAAACAGGAAGTGTAATGCTAGGTGAGAAAGAGAGGAGGTGGGAGTCTGGGCAGTTGGGAAGTCTGGGCATTGAGGGAGCCCAGACACTGCCATCTTGGGCATCCCAGGAAGAAAAATACAGTGCAGTTTCTGTCTCCCTGGGCTCCTTCCCAAAATGTCCTCGATCTACTTTTGCTAACATACTAGAGCTTAGCCTTGTGACTCACACATGAGAGTGGAGGGTGGTAGGGTTTCTGTCCCAGGCAGTCAGGAGGGCAGAGGGAGACTAGAGAGAGGCAGAAACAGGGGCCTCTTCATCTAAACTTCCTGATGCAGAGGCTGCTGTGCTGAGCTGGCTTCTGCTCATAGGGTTCTCTACCTGAGCACAGATCCCCAGGGTGTGAGCCATGGGCAGATCTTGACTCATTCAGACCATAAGGGAAGAAGGGAGTCAAATGGAGGTGATGAGGGTGAGCAGATGCTCAATGAGGTCAAACTGAACTTGTACCAGAGCCGTAGGGCCTAGCTTTTCACACAGAAGGCTCTCGTGGAGCCAGGGGGTGGGATGGGGAGGGTGTGGCGGTAGCAAATGCTTTTAATCCCAGCACTTGGGAGGCAGAGGCAGGCAAATCTCTTTGAGATTGAGGACAGCTTGGTCTACATAGTGAGTTCCAGGCTAGCTAGGGCTATAGGGAGACCTTGTACAAATTAAA